>NC_080185.1:112432400-112798025 GCF_950295315.1 Erinaceus europaeus
ATATAGAGGGAGAGAGATAGATGTCTGCAGACCTGCTTCTCGGCTCCTCAAGTGTCCTCCCTGCAGGTAGGAAGCAGGGAATCAGCCTGGGTCTTTGTACATGGTAATGTATGTGCTTAACTGGGTGCGCCACCTCCTGGCCCCCTTGATGAACTTTAAACCTTTCTGAATCTCTGTTCATATGTAAAGTGGAGGCAACAGAAGATGTTGAAAGGATCACAGAGGTGTAAAACTATGTATACAACAAACACTCAATGAGTGTTAGCCATTATTGGACTATAAAGGTTAAGTGGGACTGAAGGGCAGATGGACTCATTTTACATTAAAAACTTAATGAAAACCATCTCAGTTTACTCCTGTCTTGGGATTATCTCTGATTTACACCCAAGGGTAAGGAAATGAAGGTCTGCTCAGCATAAGCTGTGAAGTAAAAGCAGAGAGGAGCTGGTGTATGTGCTGGGACTGTGACCAGACCAAAAGGTCTGCTGCAGAAGTAGAATAATCCCGGAGACCTCTGGGGAACGGGGGGCTGGTGTCTCCTCCTCTGTCCAATAGCGGTGGTGTGGGAGAAGTCCCTGTGTAGACAACCTTATTAACAAAATAGGTTCCATGGATTTGGGTTTTTGTGGAAGGGTAGCTTTATATTTCTCCTGAAATTAAAATGTCTTGTGCTTAACATTTATATGAAAAATGGTAGATGGTCTAGCAAGGACTTTAGGTGTGTGTGTGTGTGTGTGTGTGTGTGTGTTTCTAGTTCAGTTCTTCTCCAGCTGAAGCACTTATTTAAGTGAGGTATACAGTCAACTAGAACCTCAATTAGCAGACCTCAAAACATGGGGACAAGGAAGATCACAAAAGAATGGACAGATTCCGAATTCATATTCTTGATCTTAGTGTAAGTGTCAGGGTATGGAATAAGAGTAGGAACAGTTGCAGTCACTGTCTCATGTTTGCTATGGACTCACACTACTGTGGAAGAAGCCTCCCAAGGACAAGGACTAAAGCCTAGACTCCTTTTCATCTTCACACTCTAATAACCTCTTTGGTTTTACACAGAACCAGGGATTGAACTCAGAGCTTCACAGATGTCAGGCATGTGTTCTACCACTGAGTACCTCCCTGGCCCTTACAACAACAGTACTTAAACCAGTCCATAGATTGCGTGGGTTTTGCAAGATCACAGAATGCAGCTCAGAAAATGAAAAAAAAAAAAAAACTGGTGCTTAGGAAAAAAAAAGTTATTTTTAAAGAGTTACATTTCTGTATTGTATATATGTATCATGGTAAGACTTTATACTTAAGTTTTATTTAAGGAGCCAGGTGGTGGCACACCTGGTAGAGTGCACGTATCACCACATGCAAGGACTTAGGTGTAAACCTCTGGTCCCCACCAGCAGGAGGGAAGCTTCATAAGTAATGAAGGAGTGTTGAAATTGTCTCTTTTAGGGGCCAGGAGATGGCACACCTGGTTAAGCGCACACATTATACTGCACAACGACATAGGTTCAAGCCCCTGGTCCCCACCTGCAGGGGGAAAGCTTCACAGTACTGCAGGTGTCTGTCTCTCTATCTCCCCCTCCCCTCTCAATTTCTGTCTCTATCCAATAATAAATTTAAAAAATATTTAAAATATTTAAAAAATAGAATAAAATAAATGAAATTGTCTCTTTTACTCTCTCCTATTCTATCCCCCATTTCCTTCTCAATTCTCTCTGTCTCCATAAAAAATGAAAATGAAAAAAAAGTCACAACTGGGAGTGGTGGATTTGGACTGCAGGCACCAAGCTGCAGTGACATTCTTGGTGGCAAAAACTAAAGTTATTTCAATAGTGTATACAAATAGGTAAGTCATATATGAGTTTATAAGGTCAAAAGATAGTAGGCTTTAATATAATTTTAATATCTATACATATACACAAAAAGTATATGTATAGTTAATCTCACTATTTTACCTTATCCCAAGAAGCTCCTATAGACAAAGTATCTCCTATTTAGTCAGCATACATTTTGAAAAGAATAAAAACTTAAAGTATTTTTAAAAGAAAAAAATGGTGTCACCCCAACCTAATCAACACAAGGCGTACCACCTCAGCATGCTTCAATTCAGACTGTGTCCAGAGACGTCAGGCATGGAATGCCAACCCTTCACCCTCATTACTCAGGTGAGACCTTTCCTTTCATAGGATTCTTTAAGTCCATTCCAGGAGGTTCACTTCCTAACAAAATCCCAAAACCTAGATATAGACCAGGTCCCATAAGATAGAGCATATGTTCACATGTATCCATAAATTAGGGCAAAAATATATACCTGAAAGCAAAAATACACAATAGTCTGTAGTGAGTCAGTATCAAGTTCATAATGAAATAGTGTCCACTTAGACTTAGATACCCTCCTCACCTACTTCCTATTACAGTTCTCTCACTCACACCAAAGCTAACCTCATCAAAGCAAGGACTGCAAAAGCTGAATAAGGGCAAGAGACTGGCATACTTTAACGATGACTCTTTAGTCACTATCAGGCCACCCCATCAGCTGGGGCCCCGAGATTCCCAAACAGACATAATGGGCCTAGACCTCGAATAAATCCCTCTCTCCATTGTTATCAGTCATTCCTATCAGGAACAACACAATAGACCCCTTTGTGGACCCCCCCATAGGACCTTGCCCTCAACTTAGATCAACAATGGTAGAGAATGTTCCATCCTCCGGAGGGAGGCTGGACAATATACTCTATGCTACACCTGAGGAAGATGGGTCCTGATATTGGGGCAGCTTGGAATGTTCCTACTGATGACCACAGAATGTGAGCTCAGATCTACAGGAATGCAGAGGTCACATAGGCTCCTAAGCTGAATATGGGCCCCAGATCACATCAAATTGATGGGGTTTACAGTCAACAATATTTATACACCTTTCCCATATTTGGGAGCTACTCTCTTCCCTGATGCAGCTTTCTGGTCATTCTGCCAGCCATAACATCACCTACCCAGACAATAATTAGAATCCACCTGCATATCAGATTTCAGGCTCAGGCAAAAAAACCCAAAAAACAAAAAACAAAACACTAGTATAGTCACAGGCCCTTTGGAATAGAACTAAAATATGCCTACTAGCTATCTCTAAAATGGAGGACCCCCCCAACTCTTCATCTGCACTATTCCAGCCTTTAGTTCCATGATTGGTCAACAATTTGGTTGTTTGGCTTTGTATGTTAACTCTATTTTCAACCACCAGGTTCCAAATGCTAGCATGATGCCAACCAGACTTCCCTGGACAGACAACCCCACCAGTGTGTCCTGGAGCTCCACTTCCCCAAAGGCCCGCCCCACCAGGGGAAGAGAAAGACAGGCTGGGAATATGGATCGACCTGTCAATGCCCATGCTCATCGGGGAAGCAATTACAGAAGCCAGACCTTCCACCTTCTGCATCCCACAATGACCTTGGGTCCATACTCCCAGAGGGTTAAAAAATAGGAAAGCTATCAGGGGAGGGGATGGGATACAGTGTTCTGGTGGTGGGAACTGTGTGAATTTGTACCCCTCTTATCCTATGGTTTAGTCAATGTTTCCTTTATTATAAATAAAAAATTAAATAAAAAATGGTGTCGCCAGATCCATTTTAATGCGGCTGACTAATGTTACTAAGTATATAGCACTAAGACCAAATTACAGTCAAAATGCATTATTAAGAAAAGATGATAACCCCAACTATAATTTTAGTTTTGTCAGATAGTTTTGTCAGATATGATTCCCAGCCTACATTTCTGAGGAAATATTGTTCACTACCTGTTCATCTGTCTCAGAGTCAATGCCTTGTGCCATTACCATTTTGATTAACATTCTGGTTTTTGTAACACCAGGGTATGAAGGTGTCATCTCCTATAAGAACCTCTCAGATGCAGTGTGATACAAATGTTAAGGGTAACCCAAGTGTTAGCTCCTCCCTCTCTTCAAGGGTGACTTAGAAAAAAAAGTATTTGGATAAAAGGCATCATCTGCCTGCTTTAGAGTCATCCACCTGGAACTTTCCTGCTTCGTGAGTGCCTGCTTTGGGTGACCACCAGCCACCATGTCTTCTTCTGTGTTATGTTGGAACAGTGGCAGGTGATCCCTGCAGTGACCTGCCCTCAATTCTCCTGCCACAGCAGGTGAGAATTTGTTGAAGACTTCACTGACCAGTCAAATAACTCAATGGCATTGCAAGGCAGAAAATACGTCTTAACTGGCTGCTAAATATTACTCCTCTTTTTTTTTTTTTTAAATATTACTCCTCTTATAGTCCAAAGGAAAGGACAATAGACTCTTCACTGATCAGGGTGGGAACAAAGCCCAGATCTCAACCTTGCCCCCAGATCCACTCTCCTTGGTCCCTTTCAGATTTAGAGCATTCATTCCCTTCTTAACGTGTTGACATAGTTTTCACTGTGCGTTAGAGCTGTACTAGGGTATGTCACCTTCTGTGGTGGGCTCTTTGATCCCCACCCAGTCTTCTTGACACTTAGAATGTGTCAGGGTATGGAATAAAAGTAGGAACAGTTGTAGTCACTGTCTCATATCTGCTATGGACCCACACTACCATGGAAGAAGGCTCCCAAGGACAAGGACTAAAGCCTAGATTCCTTCTCTTCATTTCACACTCTAATAACCTCTCCCAGCTTCTGTGAATTTTCACTAATGATGATTTGTACCAGAAGTGCTTTCTGGAAGACTACTTTAGGCTATACAAAATGCTTTAAAAAGCCACAAAGAGCCAGAATTAGGTAAGAACATGAGTGTGAAACCTACACTCCACAGTGCCCCTGTAGGGTCAGACTGAGGTAGGGTCTCTGAGATCAGCCCTCAAGATCCTCCTTCCTATGGGAGAAAAACACTCAAATTATATACACCTGACAAGGGGCTCATAGCCAAGATATACGAAAACTCTCAAAACACAACAGAAAATTCACCAAGGTTAGGGAGATAGCTCAACCTGTTAAGAGAATCAACTTACATGCCTGAGTCTCCAGAGGTCCCAGGTTCAACCCCCATCACTGCCTTATGCCAGAGCTGAGTGATACTATGACTCTGTCTCTTTTTTTTCTTTCATATTAATAAATAATTTTTTCTGCCTCCAGGGTTATCACTGGGGCTTGGTGCTTGCACTACGAATCCACTGCTCCTGGAGGCTATTTTTTTCCATTTTGTTGCCATTTTTATTGTTTTGCTGTTACTTTTATTGTTGTTATTGCTGGATAGAGCATAGAGAAATCGAGAGAGGAGGGGAAGAGAGAGAGAGGGAGAGAAAGATAAGACACCCACTTGCAGATCTATTTCACCGCTTGTGAAGTGACCCCCCACTTCAGGTGGGGAGCTGGGGGTTCGAGCAGGGATCCTAGAGCCGGTCCTTGTGCTTCGCTTCATGTGCGCTTAACCAGCTGCGCTACCATCCAGCTATAATAAATACATTTTTTAAACTCAGCAATCCCCTGAAAACTTCTCTAAAGAAGACATTCAGATGACCAATAAGCACGTGAAAAGCTTCTAGTCACTTGTAAGCAGTGCAATCAACGTCAAGTCCTATTCCCCGAGTCCCCAACAGTCTTCAGGTTCTCAGGTGGAGCATGTGATCAAAGCTAAACCAATCAGTGCATTCCATCTCCTGTGCAGTGATTGGTTCACTGTAGTCATGTGATATGAGCCAGGCCAATCAGAGTGAAATCAAAACTTGCTGGGAAAATAAAGCAAACCTGTTGACCACAGAAAAATATTCAATGAACATTTCAGTAGATACCTAAAGGGCTAGGAAAGGAAGAGACTCTCACCTGCCACTAAAAATCCCTTTCTTTTGCTCAAATCTTTTCTCAAATATCAGAAACGGGCCATTCCATTGGTTTGATTATGTGTAACACCTCTGCCACTCTTAGGCCCAAATAACTAGGTATTACATGTGTCAGAAATCCCAAAATTGACCAGGGAATTTACATTTTTGTCACCTCAGTAGAGTAGACATAGGGATAAATAATTCATATCTGGGGGTAGGGGAAATAGCAAGCATAATAATTATGCAAAAATAAAAATTTCTCACGCCTGAGACTTCACAGTCTCAGAGTTAACCCCTTGCATCATCTTAAAGCAGAGCTGAGCAGTGCTCTGGAAATTAAAAAGGAAATAGGAATGGATAAATAAATAAATAAATAAATCATACCCAGATCACACATGAAACTAATTCGAACTGATTACAGGGCAAGAACAGTGAAGAGCTAGCTTAACGGAACAGTGGATCGGTGCTGCAGCTCATGAGGAAGGAAGGAGCCAGACTATCAGAGCTATTTCCTGTTGTTCACGTCAGTCCAGTTCCCATCAGGCCAAAGGCTGATGTGCCCCCAGTTTAGATAGACAGCAGGTGTGCAAATGCGGCAGAGAAACACAGGTCCCACTGCGATCTGTCCCACCAAAACAGGATTCCCATTGCTAGGTGCCTCATTCAGATTTTTCTAACACTCAGTCTAGAAAGCCTCTCAATTCCACCAGCCCAGGATGCAGTCAACAGACAGGAACGGCAGAACAGCTTGGAAGAAGGCAGATTGGAAAAACCCCCTCACTTGAGCAAAATAATAGGTTGCTAAAGGAGGAAAGCCAACACTTAAAGGATTTCCAAAGGCCCATCATGGTTATGAATAGCTATTTGTTAAATTTCTCTCTCCCCCTCCAGTTTGCTGCTTTTGTGGGAGCCCTCCTAAATGCTATTTTGTATTTCCTCTAGCAGTTGATAATTAAAAGTCATACATTTTCTTGCAGCTAGATTGAGCACCATCATAGCACAGTCTACAAGAGATTATGGGACTTTCAGAGGTATGAGAAACATATTTTTTCTATTTATTTTTTTAATTAACTTACTGGAAAATATTTTCAGATTTAGACAGTGTTATAAAAATAGCACAGCAGCAGGGGTAGATAGCATAATGGTTATGCAAAGAGACTTTCATGCCTGAGGCTCCAAAGTCCTAGGTTCAATTTCCCGCACCACCATAAGCCAGAGCTGAGCAGTGCTCTGGTAATAAAATAAGATAATATAAGATAAGATAAAATAAAATAAAATATGGCATAATGAAGGCTGCATATCCTTTACTCAGATTGACCTAGTAACCTAGTATCTTTGCTGTTGCAAATTTCATATGTCCTGACCTTTGACCCCCCCCCCCTTGGCATTTTAGTGTGCATTTGCTAAGAACCATTTAGTACAGAACCACAGCACTGTTACTGACTAACTGGATGTCAGACTTTGGGTATGTTGTTAGATGCTGGGTTGGTTGGTTAAAAGTCTTGGGGGAGCAGGAAAAGAACTTAATGGTATAATGGTGCCCCAGGTCCAGTTCCTAAGCACTATATAAAACAAGAAAGACCTTTGGACTGGAGTTGGTCTATTGCACCAAACACACACACACACACACACACACACACACACACACACACACACACACACACGCAGGGGAAGATTTCAGCTGGGGGTGGGAGTGGAGTGCAGACACATTTCACAGGGAGATGAGATGTCACTCATGTGACAAGAGCTACCCTGTAAATCATTACTTTGCCCAGTAAAGAGATTGGTTGTTTTGTTTTACCAGAGCACTGCTCAGCTCTGGCTTATGGTGGTGCTGGGGATTGAACCTGGGACCTCAGAGACTCAGGCAGGAAAAGCTTTTTACATTACCATTATGCTCTCTCCCCAGCCCCTAATAAAGGATTTAAAAAAATTTTTTTTTAATTTTTAAAAATATTTATTTTATTTATTCCCTTTTGTTGCCCTTGTTGTTTTATTGTTGTAGTTATTATTGTTGTTGTCGTTGTTGGATAGGACAGAGAGAAATGGAGAGAGGAGGGGAAGACAGAGAGGAGGCGAGAAAGATAGACACCTGCAGACCTGTTTCACCACCTGTGGAGCGACTCCTCTGCAGGTGGGGAGCCGGGGTTCAAACCGGGATCCTTATGTCGGTCCTTGTGCTTTGCGCCACCTGCGCTTAACCCAGTGCACTACAGCCCGACTCCCTAATAAAGGATTTTTAAAAACTTTTTTTCAAGTGGTTTTTGCAATAGTTTGCAAATAACTTGAGTTTTACTCTGGGATGCAGTTAAGTTGCTTCCCCCCACCCCAAGGCTTACTTTTCAGCTTTGTTAGCTGAATCAGGCTGGCAGGGCTTTGGTTGAGGGGTAGCATGTGTCTGGTATGAAGGCAACATCCTTCTGAGGACTTGAACCTGGGCCTTTATGCTACATGGCTTCTCTCTACTTTGTTGGGAACCTGTGTGACCTCCAACAACATTCCTACCAGATCCATTTGAAAGAAGATTCCCCTCCACATGTGCACAGATCAGTACTGGACTGAAGAGTTGATGGCCTCTGAACCTACAGAATCCCATTTTAACTCAGCAGTTTCCTCTCTCACCCTTTTGCTTTGAAATTCTTCTAGTTTATCTGTTTCATTACATGTTACAGGCTGGAGGGTAGATGCAGTCCTTGTTAGTTCAAGGCCAGACCAATACATAAATACATATATACACACATTTTAGTGATTTTTAACATTGGTTTCTTTCTTTCTTTCTTTTTTTTTAAACTTTTTTAAATATTTTATTTTATTTATTTATTCCCTTTTGTTGCCCTTGTTGTTTTATTGTTGTAGTTATTATTGTTGTTGTCGTCGTTGTTGGATAGGACAGAGAGAAATGGAGAGAGGAGGGGAAGACAGAGAAGAGGAGAGAAAGATAGACACCTGCAGACCTGCTTCACCGCCTGTGAAGCGACTCCCCTGCAGGTGGGGAGCCGGGGTTCAAACCGGGATCCTTATGCCAGTCCTTGTGCTTTGCGCCACCTGCGCTTAACCCGCTGCGCTACAGCCCGACTCCCCGGTTTATTTCTTTATTTATTTAACAGAGAGAAATTGAGAGGGGAGGGGAGATAGAGAGGGAGAGACAGAGAGACACCTACAGTGCTGTGTCATCACTAGCGAAGTTTTTCTCCTGCAGGTGGGGACTGGAGGGCTTGAACCCGGGTCCTCACACACTGTAATGTGTGTGCTTCACCAGGTGTGCACCACCCACACCCACGATACTTTTGACTGATATACTGCCCATGTTTATACTTTGTCAGCTGATCTGACCATGTCTTTTATGGCATTTTTCACTTCTCCAGGATAGAGTTTTCTCTAGGCTCAGGGACTGCGTTTGGTTGTCATGTCATTTTAGATTCATTTTGTCTGGAACATTCTCAACAGCCTCACTTTGTGTATTATGACAGTGATATACAGGCAGAACACAGTCCCACCTCTATCCCCTTATTTTGCATCTGTTTGATTAGACTCAGGTTAGACATTTTTAGTCAACACACTGGCATCCACACTCCCCCATCCCTGAGGTCGCACCTGGAGCTCTACAGTGTGTCCATCTCACCTTCATCGGTGAGGTTGATTTTGGTCACCTGGTCTAGCTGGTGTCCAGTACCCCTCCCCTCTCCCTGAAACTAATGAGCAACCTCAGGGGAGACAGAGACTACAGAAACAGCCAGCCCTTCATCAGAAATTTCTCTATACTTCACAGCCATTGGTGATTCTTGCCTGACACAGGCTTTTTTTTTTTCATTTTTCTTTTTAAAATTTATTTATTTTGATAGGACGGAAAGAAATTGAGAGAGAGAGATGGAGAGAGAGAGATGAAAAGAGAGAGAGAGAGAGAGACTGAGAGAGAGAGAGAGACTCCTGTAGTCCTACTTCACTGCTCATGAAACTTTGCCCCTGCAGGGAGGGCAGGAGGGCAGGGCGAGGGGGTCTTGAACTCAGGTTCTTGAGCATGATAATGTGTGCTCAAGAGCCCAATTTTATTATGATGGTTGCATAATGCTAACATCCTAACTCTGGCACTCCTTCTGTGTCGACCAGCCAGTCTTTGACTTTTTTCCCCCCTTTTTTCCACCCATCAAGGTTATCTCTGGGGCTTGGTGTCTGTATAACAGACCTACCACTGCCAGTGGCCATTTTCTCCTTTCCTTTCCTTTTAATTCATTTGATAGGACAGAGAGAAATTGAAGAGAAAGGGGAGACAGAGAGGGAAAGAGAAGAGAGACACTTATAGCACTGCTTCAGCGCTAGTGAAGCTTCTCCTCTGAAGGTGGACACAGGGCTTGGAACCTAGGTCCTTGCACAAGGTAATTTGTGTATTCAACTGAGTGCACCACTGCCCAGCTCTCTTTTTTGTAAAGGCTTATTTATTTACTTTAATGAGAGAGAGGCAGAGACAGCAGAGCACTGCTTAGCTCTGACTCATGGTGATGCTTGGAATGGAGCCTGAGACTCCAGAGCTTCAGGCATGAAAGTCTTTTGCATAACTATTATGCTGTTTCCCCAGTTAAAGACTTTGACATTTGATTGCAAGCAGAATTATCCATTTATCTACCTCCCTATCTCATCAGCAAAAATTCACCAATTCCTATTGTTTTCCCATTATGTTTATTACTGCACTTAGTTATTTTGGGATTCAAATTGCCTATGGCTTAGCCAGCAAAAGCCCCTCCAAGCTGGCACCTCTATACTTGAGACATTCCCCACCATTATTTCTGATTACATCCTGGCATATCTGATATCATGCTCAGCTTGTCTCTCACATTACCGTTTCCCTTGAGTCAGCCAGAAAAACATAGTTTTAAACCATGGAATGAATCTCTGAGACAAATAATTGTACTTATCAAAGACCAACCGTATAGCAACCTTGATGAGAGGTTCTTTTTTTGTTTTGTTTTGTTTTGTTTTGATAAGAGGTTCTTAATGCAGGAGAAAAGAAAAGATTGTCTCAGATGACCCAAAATATTTAAATTTATGTCTCATACTATCAATCGTGTAGCATAATTATATATGAAGGCACTATAACATCACCTTTAAAAATGACTAAAACTGGAAAGATTTGGAATATAAGCTGAGTTATACTCTCTTCTATACACAAAAGTGGATCACAAATTAGTTCATACATGGTTAACCAGCATATAATTATGTGCCACAAAATTTTCATCCTGCTAATACAATTTATACAGCTCTTATTAAGCATTAAATGTTCTAGATGCCACTAATAACCCCATGAAGTGCTCCCCTGTGGTGACCGTGGACTTGAACTGAGGTCCTCACACATGATAATGCATGTACAATTGGGTGAGCCATCTCCTGGCCTCTCAGAAGTTTTCTTTTTTAATGAGCAATCAAGTGATTCTTATGTGCAGCTAGGTTTGCATTTAGCTGATGCAGAAGCAAGGAAAGTTGTTCCTGTAGTTCCAAACTGTTTCTTAGACTCTGTGACAATTATGGTGGTTATCATAGGGAACAGTATAGGAGGAGAGTGGGGGGAGAAGTGGGTGGGGGACAGAGGAACTCTGGCGATGACTGTAGTGAGTTGTACACACAAATACTGGTGTGAGATTCTAGCCCTGAACGTTTATAATATTGTAAACTGATGCTAAAAATCATTAATAACAAAAATTTAAATAAAGATAATTTAAAAAAAAAGACAAAAGTAGGACATGATAAGATAAAAATAAATGAAGAGGGCTAGTGCTAGGCTGGGGAGGTGGCTCAGCAAGATAGAGCACACGCCTTGCATGTGGGGGGACCCCAGGTTCGGTTCCTAGCAGAGCTCTGGTCTCTGTCCCTTTCTCTTCTGATGAAATTTTAAAAAATGACTTTAAAAACTTGGCTCTAGTTGTACTGCTTTAAGACAATTACCTTTCTTCCCTGGCCCTCAGTGTTCTGGGTTGTAAAGTAAGGCCATTAAACCAGATCCTGGCTAAAGGAGGCAAACAAGCTTGAAAGTATCAGTTCTCAGTCCTGGCTGCAAACTGGATTCTTCCAGGAAGCTTTTCAAAGTGAAGTTCACCCGACAGAGCACATGCTTTGCTGTGCACGAGGCCCTGGGTTCAAGCCCCAGCATCACATGGGAACACCATGTGTGTCACTGGGGGAGTTCTATGGATGGTGGAACAATGCTGTGATGCCTCTCCTTTGTTTTTCTCTCCAAAAATGGAGAATGAAAAAAAATAGGGGGCAGGGGTAGATAGCATAATGGTTATGCAAAGAGACTCTCATGCCCGAGACTCCAAAGTCCCAGGTTCAATCCCCTGTACCACCATAAGCCAGAGCTGAGCAGTGCTCTGGTTTAAAAAAAAAATCTATTATAAAAAAAATAAACAAACAAAAAACTGGTAGTGGTGGTGGGGAGGCTCAATAGTCTCACACACAAGTGAAGTCTTGGGTTCATGTCCCAACTCCCTGTAGAAAATGAAAGAAAATCAAAATGCCTCTCACTGACAGTACTGACAATGCTGTCATCACTACCCAGAATACAAGGGCCAGTGGACATTTGTGAGAAGGGGAGATGCATGTGTAGGGGTGAGGAAGGTCCCTTGGAGAGCCCAGTGAATTCTGCAACAGTGTGCACAGGCCTTTGGTGTGCATCCCTTGCATTCCCAGAGAAAACTCACCTGGGCCCAGCACCTTGGGTGGACTGAAGGAGGCAGCAGCCACAACTGGGGCTGATCCTGCACTTGCTTTTCTGACTTCAGGGCACGCTGCTCAGGAGCTCTCCACCGTCTTTACTCACCAACAGGTCCTGGAGGGATCAGAATAGCAGAGAGAAGCTGAATGCAAATGCTGGGAAGGGGCGTCCAGTGCCAAGTGTTCTTGTACAGCTGGGGCATGTCCACTACCTGCTCACTCTGTAGATTCCCAAGATAATGGCTTTGTTTGCTTGTTTTTGCCACAGACAGCTTGTCCCGCCTAGGGGACTCCTCCACTCCAAGAGAAGGCGGCTGGGCAGGCAACATGACCTTCCTGGCCCCGCCAATCAATTCATACCCTTGGTGGGAACCTTTTACCACTTCCCTCAGGCACCCTTTATTTATCTCCAGCCACCCTCACCCCTCAGAAAGAGAGGGGTGCCAGAGAGATATCTACTCAGCAGGGCACCTGCCTGGCCATGCGCTGCTGCCCAGGTTTGCACCACAAAGGAGCACCATAGCACCAGTGGATACTCCAGAACTGTGGAGTCTCTCCCTCTGTCCCTGTCTCTTTATCTACATGAAAAAAGCCATGGGAAGCAGTAGCATTACACACAACATGTGAGAATCAAGCTCTGAAAAATGACAAAAACAAGTCAGGTAGCTGAAAATTAGTCCAACAGGTGGAGTCAGACACGCATGTCTAAAGGGCCCGGTTCCATCCCACATGTACCTGAGTGAATCTCCAGCTACCCTCTGTCTCTCTCTTTCTCTTTCTCTCTCTTTCTCATACATAATAAATAAAATCATTTTTAAATGGGGGTGGGAATCAGTGATTCCTTCTTTAAAAAAAAACATGTTCTCAGGAATAATCTAATGTTTATATGCTCTTTCAGAAAGTTCAAAGATGTGAAATCCACTGGTATATCCCTTAGTTCAAAAATATCTATTCTCTAGCAGCTGGAGAGGGGAAGCTGGTAGACCATCAAACTTGCAAGCATAGGTCCTAAGTTCAGTCCCCAACACCACATATGCCAGAGTGATGATCTCTCTCTAGCCAATAAACAAATAAATTTTTTCATTTACTTACTTACTATCAGGGAGACAATGAGAGGGAGAGGGAGAGGGAGAGGGAGAGAGAGAGGGGTCATCTCTAACCTATGTTGGTGCCAGGGATTGAACCTGTGACCTCTGGGGCCCCAGGTTTGCAAGCTGGAGCTCTGAAAGGTTGACCTATTGCCCCAGCCTCCTAATGAATAAACAGATCTTTTTCTTTTTAAATATATATATATATATATATATATATATATAAAAGCACCTCTGCTCTGTCTCAAAATTCTAGATAGCAAGCCGAGTCTGAGGTGTTTTGGAGCAGAGGCCCTGAACACATGCATTTGGGGGCTCCAGGCCTGAACTGAGGGTGTCCACGCTGCCCTTGGACCTGTCAGAGTAGGAAGCATCCTAGCACTAGCCCCCCAGCAGATGAGATCCCCAGAGTGTGCTGGGGCTGTCTCTGAGAAGCTGGAGTTGGTCACCATGGAACATGACTGTGACCATTGGCCCAGCAGAGCAGCACGGATGCCAGGCTGAAGTGGGTGAATACCCTCTGCGCTGTCCCCTAGCCTGGCACTGTAGCGCCCATGAGCCAACTGCTCCTCCTGATAATGTGTACACTCTACCAGGTGCACCACTGCCTGGACACCCTCTCCCATTTTTTTTAATGTGCTTACCTCTCTTCCAGGTCATAGACAAAGCAAAACGTTTATCCAAATGGGGGCTTTCCTCTTAGCAGTAAATCCTGCTCAAAGACCAGGCTCAGAATACCGCCCCTCTCCCTGTGGCCTTGCCCCTGCAATCATAGACCTGCCTCCAGGTGATTCAGCTGAGGTGACGTGTCACTAGCATTAGCTAGTACATGACACTGAAGTTCTCAAAAAAGCAGCTACCCTTTTTCTGGAGAGGGGGGCTTTGCAGCTGAAGTTACAACTTTTGTCTTTAGCTGTAATGACTTCTTCCTTCTCATATGGAAAAATCACCTCAGGCTAGCCCCTTGGATCCCCCAGGGAAATTTCCATGGAAGGATACATGTGCCTCGGATCATGGGGTGGGGAGGAGGGAGGACACAAAGATGATAGATAGATAGATAGACAGACAGACAGACAGACAGACAGATAGATAGATATAGAAATAACAGTCAACCCATATCTGCAACCTTGGGAGACCTACTATAACATCCCATGGAGGGAATGGGGATACAGAACTCTGGTGCAGAATTATATCCCTGTTATATTATAATTTTGTAAAGCAATATTAAGTCACCAGTAAAATTTCAAAAAAGAAAAAGAGAAGGATACATGTGCCTCTGTACAAGTGAAGGGTCAGGGTTATGGGAGGGAGCTCAATGACAGGGGGCCTGTCTTGCCCTGGGTTTGATCCCTGGCACCACAAGATAGCAACAAAGACAAAAGGAACGGCACACCAAGAATGGTAGAGCTGTGCTTTTCTCTCTCATTCTCTCATTAAATATATGATAGCATAATGGCTATGCAAAGATACTTTCATGCCTGAGGCTCCAAGTCCCATGTTCAATCACCAACACCACTGTAAGTCAGAACAGTGCTCTGGTTAAAAAAAAAAAAATCTGAGGGGGTCAGGTGGTAGCGCAGCTGGTTAAGCGCACATGGCTCAAAGCACAAGGACCAGCGTAAGGACCCCGGTTTGAGTCCCCGGCTCCCCACCTGCAGGGGAGTCACTTCACAGCCAGTGAAGCAGGTCTGCAGGTGTCTATCTTTCTCTCCCCCTCTCTGTCTTGCCCTCCTCTCTCCATTTCTTTCTGTCTTATCCAACAATGAACAACATCAACAATAACAATAACAACCACAACAAGGCTACAACAATAAGGGCAACAAAAGGGGGAAAAATGGCCTCCAGGAGCAGTGGATTCATGGTGCAGGCACTGAGCCCCAGCAATAACCCTGGAGGCAAAAAAAATCTGAAAACATAAAAAGGTTGGGGAGGTAACATAATGGTTATGCAAAAGACACACCTACCTGAAGCTCTGACATCCCAGGTTCAATACCCGGTACCACAAGCCAGAGCTGGGTTGTGTTCTAGTCTCTTTTTCTCTATCTCTCTTGGTACCACTGTCTCATTAAAATAAATAAAATGTAAAGAAAATAATTAATTTAAACAAATTAAAGTAAATAAAATTAAAAAGTTTGGCTGCGGGCATGGTTCAGCGCTTCTGGGATATCCTAAGCTTGACCTCTGGCACCACACATGTCAGAAAGGTGGGCATATTTCCTGGAACTGGTTTACTTCAGGTCCATGTTCTTCTTTTCGTACAGAGTAAGCGTGAATGATTTCTGTGTTCAAATGTCTTCTTTTTTCTTTAGAATGGCTTAATTACTATATGAATTTTAACTTCCCAGCCAGACAAGGAAACCCACTTTATTCCTGATTTTATGATCTCCAAGACTTCCAGGATGCTACAGAACAAAAGGACCCGAATGGAAGAGGAGAACTGAACCTGACAGCAAGATCACTGGCCAATGGGAGCTACGCTGCTTTAAAGAAAAGCTTGGGCCAAATTGGTTCTCCTCAACTGTGAGAGCAACCTGTAAGTGACATGAATTTGCCTAACTAATTTCTGCAGGGGTTTCTTCTTGTCTGACATGATGGCAAGGAAGTGCTTTGGATGTGACCTCATTTAACCATCAGCAGGATCACCGGCCAGAATAAATCAGGGTTTGCCATCTTGGCTATCTTCATATCGGAAAGGAACTTAAAAACGAATAGGAAAAGTGTACAATCTGATTAATAAGTGAGCAGAAGGCCTGAAGAGACACCTCATGTAAGAGGTTGTACAGATGGCAAATAACATGTGTAAGGAGCCAGGTTTGAGCCCTGGCCACCCTATGGGAACATCACACAAAGAGGAAGCTTCACAGATGATAAAAGGCTGCTCTGGGAACTGTGATGGTGAGTGAGATGTGGAGCTCTACCCTGTAATCTTACAGTCTTTTAACTCATTATTAATCACAAAAAAATGGAACAATAAACAAAATAATATACTCATTTAAGAAAAGAGTACTGTGGGTGGGGCTGGGTGTACATGTTACTGTGTGCAAAGATCTGGGTTGAAGCCTCTGGCCCCCACCTGCAGGGCTAAGCTACATGAGCAGTGAAGCAGTGCTGGCTGCAGTTTTGTTTTTGTTTTGGCTTTTAACAGAGCACTGTTCAGCTCTGGCTTACGGAGGTGGTGGGGATTGAACCTGGGACTTTGGACCCTCGGGCATGAAAGTCTTTTTGCATAACCATTATGTCTCTCTCTCTCTCTCTCTCTCTCTCTCTCTCTCCTCTTTCCCTCTCAATTTCTCTGTCCTATCAAAGAAAAATAAATATTTTAAAGGAGTGCTCTGCTGTCTTTCCTATCTCTCTCCTGCTCTGTCTTCCACCTTCTATCTGAAGCAGAGTCCACTGGGATCAGTGAGATTGTGCAGGCATAAAGTTCCAGTAAAGTCCTGGTGGCAAAAAATAAAAGCTGCTTAACATCATATATCACTGGGAATTGTAAATTATATTTTAAAGAGCCTGTTTATTTATTCATGAGAAAGATAAGAAAGAACCAGATATCACTCTGGTACATGTGCTGCTAGGAATTGAACTAGGGACCTCATGGTTGGGAATCCAATGCTTTTCCACTGTGCCACCTCCGAGACCACAGAGTTGCAGATTAAAACAAGAAGAAATCACCACACACCATTTCAAACATCCTAAATTCAACATGCTGACACTAGCAAATGCTGGCCAGGATTTGGGGTAACAGGAACACTCAGTGACTGCTGGGAGGAATGCAAAATAGTACAGACACTTTGGAGGACAGTGTGGCAGCTTTTACCAAAACTAAACATACTCTTAGCACAGGGTCCAGTACTCACAATCCTTGGTACTTACCCAGAGAAGGCAAACAGTGATGTCCACTGAAAATCTGTGTGCACGTATGGAGTGACTTTATTCATAATCATCCGAACTTGGAAGCAGCCAGGAGGTACATCAGCAGGTGAATGAATAAGCCAGTGGTGTCTCCAGGAGGTGGAGTATTATTCAGCACTAAGAAAGAAAGGAGCATTATGAAACCACAGATGAATCTTAAATACACATTATTAAATTTAAAAAGGCAATATAAAAAGCCTACAAGCCATGTGGTTCCATCTATCTCATGTTCTAAAAAAGGTAAAGCCAGAGGGAAGGGGAGGGGGGAAGGGGAGAAGTTGTCAGGGGCTAGTGGGGAGGGGGGAGAAATTAATAAGCAGAAGAATTTAAGGGCAGTGAACCTATGCCTTAAGACCCTGTAGAGGTGGGCACATTACACATTTGGATACGTCTGTACTATAGACCGTGCAACCCCAGACAGAAACCTAATGCAAACTATAGGTTTGGGGCTGGAGAGATATCTTACAGGGTAAGGTGCCTGTCTTGCAATGCATGTGACCCAGATTATAGCCCTGGCCCTACATGGGAGGTGCCACAGCACCAGAGGAAGCTCTGGTGCTACAGTGTCTCTCTATTCCTATCTCTCTCTTCCGTTTAGCTGAATAAAAAAAAAAAAAAGACGGCAGCAATAAAATGGCTCATGCACCAGGCTCTGGCTCCACAAAAACAACTATAACACCCTGGTTATAGCAAATGTACTACTCTGATTGCTAGTGGCAGAGGCAACTTTGTAAAGAAATCTATTATATCCCCTGCCGGTAGTGGTGCACCAGGGTAAGTGCACATATTACCCTGCACGAGAGCCCAGATTCAAGCCCCCAGTCACCATCTGCAGGGGAAAGCTTCATGAGTGACAAAGCAGTGCTGTGGGTGTCTCTCTTTCTCTCCCTTTCTATCTCCTTCTCCCTCTCAATTTCTCTCTGTTCTATCAGATAAAATAATAATAATAGACAATAATAAATACAATTGCCAGATGCAAGATAAAGTAAAGCGTTGCCATTCCCTCATCCCATCTCTTAGAGGACCAGATTCCAGCCTCCAACAGGGACACTTTTATTCCAGAGATATTTCAAAGGCTTTGTCTAGACATCCTGCTGGTGAAGGCACCAAGCTTTCATTTACTGTTGACGAGTGACAGTTGAATGGCTCCTGTCTCCTCTGCAATGTTCTGACAGCTGGTGAACAGTGAAACAGCCCAAAGGGTGGTATGAGAGCCAAGGTGGTTAAGCCAAGGAGCATGACTAATTTACCATTGATTGACTTCATTGTGGTAACTACCAGGAAACAGAACCCCACCCCAATACATGCAAACAATACAGAAGCTGAGAAATTCCAACTTCTGGTTTCTCCATTTGTCTCAGGGAATCATAGTGATATATATTTTTTCCCTTATTTTTTATTGTTATTGTAGTTATTATTGTTGTTATTGATGTCGCCATTGTTCGATAGGACAGAGAGAAATGGAGAGAGGAGGGGAAGACAGAGAGGGGGAGAGAAAGATAGACACCTGCAGATCTGCTTCACCGCCTGTGAAGTGACTCCCCTGCAGGTGGGGAGCCAGGGGCTGGAACCGGGATCCTTATGCCAGTCCTTGTGCTTTGCGCCATGTGCGCTTAACCCGCTGCGCTACCGCCCAACTCCCCCCCCCTTTTTTTTAAATGTACCACCAAGAAAAGAATCAAGGGCAATGTGTATGCATGGTACCACTGAGCTGCCTTCCTGTCCAATTGTTTAATTCTAGATGAGGAGAGAGGGGGACAGACACTACAGCATCACTCTACCCATTCATGGAGTTCCCTCTGGTGCTGTCCATGGTGCTCCCAGGTGATGCTGGAGATCAAACCCAAGGCATCATGAATAGTATGGGTTGACTCAACCTACTGAACTTCTCCCAACCCTAGAATTAACGTCTTAACAGGGCAATCATTTCACATGTGTTTCAGTAAAGTGATAAGATGATGTGTAAGCATAAGAAAGGGTAGGGAGAAAAGAGATGGGGGAAAGGAAAAAATAGGGGTGAAGGGAAATGGGAAAATAAATAAACTGTGTATCACTTATGGGCACTGAGGACTTTGATCAAGTGAACACAGAGTGGAGAGGGGGATAGCAAACAAGTCACAGGGTTTAGGATAAGTTTCATTTACTGTCACTCAGCACCGTGACCCCCTCCCAGAACCTGTGAGATTGCAGCTGGGTCCTGCTCACAGGAGAGACATGGCCTCAGGGCGTGTGGAGCGGACTCAACTGAAATAAGAGTAAGAAATGATGTGTCTTTTCCCCCGACTGTGGTCCCTGTAATTCAAGGCTCTCTGGCTAGACCCTAATTCAGCCACAGCCTCAAACGATGGTAGTGACCTAGACCAAGACCCCATTGGATACAGCACAATCCAAGTGCAAACTAGGTGGCTTTTCTTGGATTCAGGAAACTGGGTTCTCACTCTCCAAGGGCACATGTAAATCTGGGTTAAAGCATTGCTAGCAAGTGCTGCTCACAGAGCTGTGGTAGCGAGGGCAGTCCCTGAAGTGTGTCATCAGCCAGCAGCCCACTCATGTGCCTAGCTGGCTCCATGGATGGGGTGAAAAAACCTCCCCCCATCCTGTGGAAAGGGCAGGCAATCAGGGAACCCCTGTGATGGGCATGACAGGCACTGCCAGAGAGCTGATGCAACTGGCTCAGAGCCTCAGCCAATCAGTGCACCTATGGCCTGTGGGCTAGGGTCCTGCTTGGAAAATAACGGCCTATAAACTATCACTGATTTCCTTCATTTCTCCTCAGATTCATAATTCAAGTGTAATTATAGTCAGTGGAGGAATCTAAAATGAGCTGTTGTGGTCTGGAAGAACCGTATCAGTTGCCTTTCAAATTAGCTCACTCTGGAAGCTCCAGATTCAAATCTTTACTCCACTATATGTTTGCCAGAGCTGTAGTTCTTGTCATCAATTTTAAAAAAGCAAATAAACAAGTCTTTACAAAAAATAAGGCAAATAGCATAATCCTGAACTGTAATTCATAGGTCACATGCTTTCCCCACCATACACTTTTAAATGACTCTGAGTGTCTTTACAGAACACAGAATGAAGTCAAAGGAATGTGGTTAGATAAAGAATGCACACATGTTGGAAAGTATTAGGCAGGATGCCAGGGCAAGAGTAAGTGGAGAATTTGATGGCTCTCACCAAATTATGCGCAACCTCCACTGTTGGGTGTCAAGCTGCTGAGAGACGCCTTAAGCACTGCCGCCGTTGATCACAAGAGAATTTACAAAACTAAACAGTCCTTGGGAAAGTGCTCAGCAATATCAATGACATTTGTGTGTGACATTCTCCTAGCAGTTGCTGAAATTGGTTAAATCAGTGTTTATTAAAAGTGGACCAAACATTGGAGAGTTTCTCTTTGGCGGCTTGATCTGGTGTGCATGCGCGAAAAATCCGCCTTTGACCAGTTTTCCAGGGTGAAAGTAGGGGGTGTGGCTCCGCGCAGAGACGTCATAAATGCTGGCTCTCAGCCTCACGTGACGCCTTCTACGCATGTGCATCAGTACCAACCGCCATCTGGTCGTGTCCAAACCGTCGCAAGGCTAAGTACATCGGCTGCCGCGAAATGTAAGGTATTTCTCGGGAATTTGGGGTATTTATTTCCTATAAGACTAACTTGATAATGTCCACATTTAAGTAGAGTTGACTACTCCGTCGAAGATTTGTGGTTTTTTTAAGATTATGTATTAGTACTAGAGAGACGGTTAGTAACCCACTTCATCGGCCCACTCTGTAAATTTTACTTCTTAAAACTTTTTTTTTGTTAAAATCTTTTATCGGGGGATTAATGGTTTACCGTCGACAGTAAAATACAATAATTTATACATGTGTAACATTTCCACATAACAATTTAACCTCCACTAATTTCTCCTCTGCTATCGTGTTCCAGGACCTGAACCCTCCCCCTCCCACCTTAGAGTCTTTTACACCAATTCCAGTTCAAGTTCTGCTTAGTGTTTCCCCTTCTCATCTTGTTTTTCAACTTCTCCCTATAAGTGAGATCATCCCATATTCAGCTTTTTGTTTCTGACTTATCTCACTCAACATGAATCCTTTAAGCTCCATCCAAGATGAGGTAAAGATGGAGGGAATATGGAGTCCGGCGGTGGCGCAGCGGCTTAAGCGCACGTGGCGCAAAGCGCCAAGACCGGCGGAAGGATTCAGCTTAGAGCCCCTGGCTCCGCAACTGAAGGAGGTGGCTTCACAGGCGGTGAAGCGGTCCGCAGTTGTCTGGCTTTCTCTCCCCCTCTCTCCATTTCTCTGTGTCCTATCCAGTAACAATGACATCAATAACAACAACAATAATACAACAAGGGTAACAAAAGGGAATAAAAATTTTTTTAAAAAAGATGGAGGGAAATGGGGATAAAGAACTCCGGTGGTGGGAATGGTGTTGGAATTATACCCCTGTTGTCTTAGAATTTTGTAAATCAATATTAAGTTACTAGTAAGATTTTTAAAAAGTAAAATATGAAAAAGGAAAAAAAAGTGAATTCATCATTTTTAATAGCTGAGTAGTACTCCATTGTGTATATATACACCACAACTTGCTCAGCCACTCAGCTGGTGTTGGACACCTGGGTTGCTTCCAGGTTTTGGCTATTACAAATTGTGCTCCCAAGAACATATGTGTACACAGATCTTTGTGGATGGATGTGTTGGGTTCCTTAGGATATGTCCCCAGGAGAGGAATTGCAGGGTCATAGGGCAGGTCCATTTCTAGCCTTGTGAGAGTTCTCCAGACTGTTCTCCACAGAGGTTGGACCAATTTGCATTCCCACCAGCAGTGTAGGAGGGTTCCTTTGACCCCACACCCTCTCCAGCATTTGCTGCTGTTACCTTTTCTGATGTAGGACATCCTCACAGGAGTGAAGTAATATCTAATTGTTGTCTTTATTTGCATTTCTCTGACAATCAAAGGCTTGGAGCATTTTTTCATGTGTTTCTCGGCCTTTTGGATCTCTTCTGTGGTGAATATTCTGTCCATGTCCTCCCCCCATTTTTGGATGGGGTTATTTGTTTTCTTGTGTTTGAGTTTGGCAAGCTTTTTATATATGTTGGTTATTAGCCTCTGGTCTGATGTATAGCATGTAAAGATCTTCTCCCATTCTGTGAGGGGTCTCTTGGTTTGGGTAGTGGTTTCTTTTGCTGTCCAGAAACTTTTTAATTTGATGTAGTCCCACAGGTTTATACTTGCCTTAGTCTTCTTTGTAATTGGATTAGTTTCAATGAAGATATCTTTAAAATTTATGAAAAAAAGAGTTCTGCCAATATTTTCCTCTAAGTATCGGATAGTTTCTGGTCTAACATCCAAGTCCTTGATCCACTTGGAATTTACTTTTGTATTTGGTGAAATATAGTGGTTCAGTTTCATTCTTCTGCGTGTTTCAACCCATTTTTTCCAACACCATTTGTTGAATTCCCCATTTAGTAGTCTGGGCACCTTTGTCAAAGATCAGATGCCCATAGGTGTGGGGGCTCACTTCTGGGCTCTCAATTCTATTCCACTGGTCATTGTGTCTATTCATGTTCCAGTACCAAGCAGTTTTGATGA
Source organism: Erinaceus europaeus (assembly GCF_950295315.1). Lineage (NCBI taxonomy): Eukaryota > Metazoa > Chordata > Mammalia > Eulipotyphla > Erinaceidae > Erinaceus > Erinaceus europaeus. Next base: position 112,455,491 of record NC_080185.1, read on the forward strand.
CAATGGCCCTATAATACAATTTGAGATCTGGGAGTGTGATGCCTCCAGTTCTGCTCTTTTTTCTCAAGACTGTTTTGGCAATTCTAGGTCTTTTTGGGTTCCAGATAAACATTGGTAGCATTTGTTCTGTTCTCCTAAGGAATGTGGTTGGGATCTTGATGGGGATAGCATTAAATTTGTAGATGGCTCTGGGTAGTATATTCATTTTGATGATGTTAATTCTTCCAACCCATGAACATGGAATATATTTCCACTTTTTTGTGCCTATTTCAATTCCCTTGGGTAGTGACTCCTAATTTTCAGTATACAAGTCTTTCACTTCTTTGGTTAGGTGTATTCTTAGATATTTTATTGTTTTAGTTGCACACGTGGTGCAAAGCGCAAGGGGCTTGAACCGGAAACCTTACGCTGGCCCTTGCGCTTTGTACCACGTGCGCTTAACCCGCTGCGCTACAGCCCGGCTCCCTGGAAGACTTTTAAAAGTAGAGGTATTAGTTCTTCTTGGAAGGTTTTGTAGAATTCATTTGTAATCCCCCAGTCCTGGAACCCTTGGATAGGGCCCACTTTCCTGTATGCGTCTCCCAATCCATACCAAATAATATTGCATCCACCAATCACAACCTAACCAACGCAACGATTGCCACCTCAACATGCTTCACCTCAGACTGTGTCCAGAGACTTCACGTGTGGAATGACAACCCTTCAGCTTCATTACTCGGGTGAGACCTTTCCTTTTATAGTACACTCTAATTTCATCTCAGGTGGTTCACCTTCTAAGAAAGTCCCATAACCTAGATATACACCAGTTTCTGTGAGAGAGAGCTTATGTTCACACGTATCCATAAACTACTGCAAAATATATACCTGAAAGCAGAAGTACACTAGAGTTTGCAGTGAGTACCTCCCTAACACTTCCTCTCCACTATTCCAAGCTTGGGATCCATGATTGCTCAACAAATTGTTTGGCTTCATATGTTAACTCTCTTTTCAATCACCAGGTTCCAGATGCCACCAGGATGCTGGCCAGGCTTCCCTGGATTGAAGACCCCACCAATGTGTCCTGGAGCTCAGCTTCCCCAGAGACCCACCCTACTAGGGAAAGAGAGAGGCAGACTGGGAGTATGGACTGATCAGTCAATGCCCATGTTCAGCGGGGAAGCAATTACAGAAGCCAGACCTTCCACTTTCTGCAACCCACAATGACCCTGGGTCCATGCTCCCAGAGGGCTAGAGAATGGGAAAGCTATCATGGGAGGGGGTGGGTTAAGGAGATTGGGTGGTAGGAATTGAGTGGAGTTGTACCCCTCCTACCTTATGGTTTTGTTCGTTAATCCTTTCTTAAATAAAAAATTAAAAAAAAAGAAACTATAAAAAAAAAAGAATTCATTTGTAAAACCATCTGGTCCAGGACTTTCATTTTGGGGAAGGTTTTTGATAGCTGTTTCAATTTCATTAGCTGTGATGGGCCTGTTCCTCTATTATCTATTATATTGTCTAGCTCCTCTTTATTTAATTTTGGAAGTTTGTAGGTATCTAAGAAATTGTCTATTTCTTCCAGGTTCTCTAGCTTGGTGGCATATAGTTGTTCCCCTTTTTTGTTTTGTGAGTCTGGCTAAAGGATGTCGATTTTGTTCAATCTTTTGAAGAAGCAATATTTACTTTTATTGATCTTTTGTGTATTTTCTTATTTTCAATATTACTTATTTCTGCCCTAACTTTAGTGGTTTCTGTCCTTCTGGTTGCTTTAGGGTTCCTTTGTTCTTCTTCTTCTAGGTCTTTAACTTGTGTATTTAGGTTGTTTATTTGTGTTTTTTCTTGTTTCCTAATGTGTGCTTGTATGGTTATAAACTTCCCTCCAGAACTGCCTTTCCAGTGTCCCAAATATTTTGATAGCTTATGTCTTCAGTTTCATTGAACTCTAGAAAACATTTTGATTTCTTCCTTTATTTCTTCTTTGACCCAGTAGTTGTTAAGTAGTATACTGTTGAGCTTCCACATCTTGGGACTATTACTAATCTTTTGTTGATTGTTAAGTGTTAGTTCAATTCCACTGTGGTCTGAGGAGAGGCTTGGGATGATTTTAATGCTCTTGAATTTGCTGATGCTGTCTTTGTAGCCTAGCATATAGTGTGTCCTTGAGAATGACCCATGGGGATTTAGTAAAATGTGAATTCCAGTTTCTTGAGATGAATGACTCTGAAAATGTCCAGTAGTTCTAGTTTATCTATGTCCTCATTTGGCTCCCTCATATCTTTATTGATTTTCTGCCTGGATGAACTATCTAGTTGAAAGAGTGGGGTGTTGAAGTCCCCTACTATTAGTGTATTGCTGTTAATATATTGCTATAGCTCTTTCAGTAGATATTTGAGGTATTTAGATGGCTTCTCATAGGGTGCATAGATGTTAATCATTGTTAAATCATCTTGATTGATGGTCCTCTGAGCATTAAGTGATGTCCATCCCTAACTTTTTTTTTTATATTTATTTTATTTATTTTTTCCCTTTTGTTGCCCTTGTTGTTTTATTGTTGTAGTTATTATTGTTGTTGTCATTGTTGGATAGGACTGAGAGAAATGGAGAGAGGAGGGGAAGACAGAGAGGGGGAGAGAAAGATAGACACCTGCAGACCTGCTTCACTGCCTGTGAAGCGACTCCCCTGCAGGTGGGGAGCCGGGGTTCGAACCAGGATCCTTATGCCAGTCCTTGTGCTTTGTGCCACCTGCACTTAACCCGCTGCGCTACCGCCCGACTCCCCATCCCTATCTTTTTAAAAATATATTTATTTATTTATTTATTCCCTTTTGTTGCCCTTGTTGTTTAATTGTTGTAGTTGTTATTGATGGTGACTTCACCGTTTTCAGCAGATCTTGGATGGACCTTGAAAAATTCATGTTGAGTGAAATAAGTCAGAAACAGAAGGATGAATATGGGATGATCTCACTCTCAGGCAGTTGAAAAACAAGATCAGAAAAGAAAACACAAGTAGAACCTGAAATGGAATTGGCGTATTGCACCAAAGTTAAAAGACTCTGGGGTGGGTGGGTGGGGAGAATACAGGTCCAGAAGGATGATAAATGACATAGTGGGGGTTGTATTGTTAAATAGGAATCTGGGGAATGTTATGCATGTACAAACTATTGTATTTACTGTTGAATGTGAAACATTAGTTCCCCAATAAAGAAATAAATTTAAAAAATTTATTTATTTGAAAGTCTTATGTAAGATATGAGAATAGCTGTTTCTGCCTTTTTTTGTGTGGGCCATTGGCTTGTATGATAGTTTTCCATCCTTTCACTTTGAGTCTATGTTTGTCTTGTTGAGTTAGGAGGGTTTCCTGCAGACAGCATATTGTTGGGTTGTGTTTTCTGATCCCATTCTCCTACTCTGTGCCTTATAATAGGTGAATTCAGGCCATTCACATTTATTGATATCATAGATTGAAGATATTTTAATGCCATTCTTGTAGATTTTTAGTGTTCTCATATATGGCCTATATATGGTGGTCTGACTGTATATAGAAGACCTTTCAGAACTTCTTTCAGGGCTGGCTTGGTGATATTTGATTCTTTTTTTGTTTGTTTGTTTTTTAAATTTTTTTAAAATTTGTGGTCTGGGAGGTGGCACAATGGATAAAGCATCAGACTCTCAAGCATGAGGTTCTAAGTTCAATCCCCGGCAGCACATGTACCAGAGTGGTGTCTGGCTCTCTCTTCCTATGTTTCTCATTAATAAATAAATAAAATCTTTAAAAAAAAATTTTTTTTAATTTATTTTCCCTTTTGTTGCCCTTGTTGTTTTATTGTTGTAGTTATTGTTATTGATGTTGTCATTGTTAGATAGGACAGAGAGAAATGAAGAGAGTAGGGGACAACATAGAGGGGATGACTTTTTTTCCTGCAGGGTAATTGCTGGGGTTCAGTGCCACTGCTCCTGGATGCTTTTTTTCCCTTTTGTTACCCTGGATGTTTTTGTTGTTGTTGTTGATATTAGTATCATTGCTATTGATGTGTTTTTTTTATATAGGACAGAGAAATGGAGAGAAGAGGGGAAGACAGAGAAGTGGAGAGTAAGATAGACCAACTGCAGACCTTTTCCTCCAGTGAATCAACTCCCCGCCAGGTTGGGATCAGGGGGCTCAAACTGGGGTCTTTATGCTGGTCCTTGAGCTTTGCTCCACGTGCGCTTAACCCACTGTGCTACCACCTGATTTCCTATCCCTAACTTTTAAAATGTTATTTATTTGAAAGTCTCTTGTGTAAGATATGAGAATAGCTGCTCCTGCCCTTATTTGTGTGGGCCATTGGCTTATAAGATAGTTTTCCAACCTTTCACTTTGAATCTGTGTTTGTCTTGTTGAGTTAGGTGGGTTTCCTGCAGACAGCATCCTGTTGGGTTGTTTTTTCTGATCCATTCTCTTACTCTGTGCCTTACAATAGGTGAATTCAGGCCATTGACATTTATTGATATCCTAGATTGAAGATATTTTAACGCCATTCTTGTAGATTTTTACTGTTCTGATAAATGGCCTATTTATGGTGGTCTGACTGTTTATAGGAGACCTTTCAGAACTTCTTTCAGGGAAGGCTTGGTGATAGTTGATTCTTTTTTTGTTTGTTTTTTAATTTTTTAAAAATTTATTGCCCTTGTTGTTTTATTGTTGTAGTTATTATGGTTGTTGTTATTGATGTTGTCATTGTTAGATAGGACAGAGAGAAATGAAGAGAGTAGGGGACAACATAGAGGGGACGATTTTTTTCCTGCAGGGTAATTGCTGGGGTTCAGTGCCACTGCTCCTGGATGCTTTTTCCCCCTTTGTTACCCTGGATGTTTTTGTCGTTGATGTGGTTATTAGTATCATTGCTATTGATGTGTTTTTTTTTTTTATAGGACAGAGAAATGGAGAGAGGAGGGGAAGACAGAGAAGTGGAGAGAAGGATAGACCAACTGCAGACCTTTTCCTCCAGTGAATCAACTCCCCGCCAGGTGGGGATCTGGGGGCTCGAACTGGGGTCTTTAAGCTGGTCCTTGAGCTTTGCTCTACGTGCGCTTAACCCACTGTGCTACCACCTGATTTCCTATCCCTAACTTTTAAAATTTTATTTATTTGAAAGTCTCTTGTGTAAGATATGAGAATAGCTGCTCCTGGCCTTCTTTGTGTGGGCCATTGGCTTATACGATAGTTTTCCAACCTTTCACTTTGAGTCTGTGTTTGTCTTATTGAGTTAGGTGGGTTTCCTGCAGACAGCATCCTGTTGGGTTGTTTTTTCTGATCCATTCTCCTACTCTGTGCCTTATAATAGGTGAATTCAGGCCATTGACATTTATTGATATCCTAGGTTGAAGATATTTTAACGCCATTCTTGTAGATTTTTACTGTTCTGATATATGGCCTATTTATGGTGGTCTGACTGTTTATAGAAGACCTTTCAGAACTTCTTTCAGGGCAGGCTTGGTGATATTTGATTCTTTTTTTGTTTGTTTGTTTTTTAAATTTTTTAAAATTTATTTTCCCTTTTGTTGCCCTTGTTGTTTTATTGTTGTAGTTATTATGGTTGTTGTTATTGATGTTGTCATTGTTAGATAGGACAGAGAGAAATGAAGAGAGTAGGGGACAACATAGAGGGGATGATTTTTTTCCTGCAGGGTATTACTGGGTTTCAGTGCCACTGCTCCTGGATGCTTTTTTTCCCTTTTGTTACCCTGGATGTTTTTGTCGTTGATGTGGTTATTAGTATCATTGCTATTGATGTGTTTTTTTTTTTTATAGGACAGAGAAATGGAGAGAGGAGGGGAAGACAGAGACGTGGAGAGAAAGATAGACCAACTGCAGACCTTTTCCTCCAGTGAATCAACTCCCCGCCAGGTGGGGATCTGGGGGCTCGAACTGGGGTCTTTATGCTGGTCCTTGAGCTTTGCTCTACGTGCGCTTAACCCACTGTGCTACCACCTGATTTCCTATCCCTAACTTTTAAAATTTTATTTATTTGAAAGTCTCTTGTGTAAGATATGAGAATAGCTGCTCCTGGCCTTCTTTGTGTGGGCCATTGGCTTATACGATAGTTTTCCAACCTTTCACTTTGAGTCTGTGTTTGTCTTATTGAGTTAGGTGGGTTTCCTGCAGACAGCATCCTGTTGGGTTGTTTTTTCTGATCCATTCTCCTACTCTGTGCCTTATAATAGGTGAATTCAGGCCATTGACATTTATTGATATCCTAGGTTGAAGATATTTTAACGCCATTCTTGTAGATTTTTACTGTTCTGATATATGGCCTATTTATGGTGGTCTGACTGTTTATAGAAGACCTTTCAGAACTTCTTTCAGGGCAGGCTTGGTGATATTTGATTCTTTTTTTGTTTGTTTGTTTTTTAAATTTTTTAAAATTTATTTTCCCTTTTGTTGCCCTTGTTGTTTTATTGTTGTAGTTATTATGGTTGTTGTTATTGATGTTGTCATTGTTAGATAGGACAGAGAGAAATGAAGAGAGTAGGGGACAACATAGAGGGGATGATTTTTTTCCTGCAGGGTATTACTGGGTTTCAGTGCCACTGCTCCTGGATGCTTTTTTTCCCTTTTGTTACCCTGGATGTTTTTGTCGTTGTTGTGGTTATTAGTATCATTGCTATTGATGTGTTTTTTTTTTTTTATAGGACAGAGAAATGGAGAGAGGAGGGGAAGACAGAGACGTGGAGAGAAAGATAGACCAACTGCAGACCTTTTCCTCCAGTGAATCAACTCCCCGCCAGGTGGGGATCTGGGGGCTCGAACTGGGGTCTTTATGCTGGTCCTTGAGCTTTGCTCTACGTGCGCTTAACCCACTGTGCTACCACCTGATTTCCTATCCCTAACTTTTAAAATTTTATTTATTTGAAAGTCTCTTGTGTAAGATATGAGAATAGCTGCTCCTGGCCTTTTTTGTGTGGGCCATTGGCTTATATGATAGTTTTCCAACCTTTCACTTTGAGTCTGTGTTTGTCTTGTTGAGTTAGGTGGGTTTCCTGCAGACAGCATCCTGTTGGGTTGTTTTTTCTCATCCATTCTCCTACTCTGTGCCTTATAATAGGTGAATTCAGGCCATTGACATTTATTGATATCCTAGATTGAAGATATTTTAACGCCATTCTTGTAGATTTTTACTGTTCTGATATATGGCCTATTTATGGTGGTCTGACTGTTTATAGAAGACCTTTCAGAACTTCTTTCAGGGAAGGCTTGGTGATAGTTGATTCTTTTTTTGTTTGTTTGTTTTTTAAATTTTTTTAAAATTTATTTTCCCTTTTGTTGCCCTTGTTGTTTTATTGTTGTAGTTATTATGGTTGTTGTTATTGATGTTGTCGTTGTTAGATAGGACAGAGAGAAATGAAGAGAGTAGGGGACAACATAGGGGGGACGATTTTTTTCCTGCAGGGTAATTGCTGGGGTTCAGTGCCACTGCTCCTGGATGCTTTTTTTCCCTTTTGTTACCCTGGATGTTTTTGTCGTTGTTGTGGTTATTAGTATCATTGCTATTGATGTGTTTTTTTTTTTTATAGGACAGAGAAATGGAGAGAGGAGGGGAAGACAGAGACGTGGAGAGAAAGATAGACCAACTGCAGACCTTTTCCTCCAGTGAATCAACTCCCCGCCAGGTGGGGATCTAGGGGCTCGAACTGGGGTCTTTATGCTGGTCCTTGAGCTTTGCTCTACGTGCGCTTAACCCACTGTGCTACCACCTGATTTCCTATCCCTAACTTTTAAAATTTTATTTATTTGAAAGTCTCTTGTGTAAGATATGAGAATAGCTGCTCCTGGCCTTTTTTGTGTGGGCCATTGGCTTATAAGATAGTTTTCCAACCTTTCACTTTGAGTCTGTGTTTGTCTTGTTGAGTTAGGTGGGTTTCCTGCAGACAGCATCCTGTTGGGTTGTTTTTTCTGATTCATTCTCCTACTCTGTGCCTTATTATAAGTGAATTCAGGCCATTGACATTTATTGATATCCTAGATTGAAGATATTTTAACGCCATTCTTGTAGATTTTTACTGTTCTGATATATGGCCTATTTATGGTGGTCTGACTGTTTATAGAAGACCTTTCAGAACTTCTTTCAGGGAAGGCTTGGTGATAGTTGATTCTTTTTTTGTTTGTTTGTTTTTTAATTTTTTTTTAAATTTATTTTCCCTTTTGTTGCCCTTGTTGTTTTATTGTTGTAGTTATTATGGTTGTTGTTATTGATGTTGTCGTTGTTAGATAGGACAGAGAGAAATGAAGAGAGTAGGGGACAACATAGGGGGGACGATTTTTTTCCTGCAGGGTAATTGCTGGGGTTCAGTGCCACTGCTCCTGGATGCTTTTTTTCCCTTTTGTTACCCTGGATGTTTTTGTCGTTGTTGTGGTTATTAGTATCATTGCTATTGATGTGTTTTTTTTTTTTTATAGGACAGAGAAATGGAGAGAGGAGGGGAAGACAGAGACGTGGAGAGAAAGATAGACCAACTGCAGACTTTTTCCTCCAGTGAATCAACTCCCCGCCAGGTGGGGATCTAGGGGCTCGAACTGGAGTCTTTATGCTGGTCCTTGAGCTTTGCTCTATGTGCGCTTAACCCACTGTGCTACCACCTGATTTCCTATCCCTAACTTTTAAAATTTTATTTATTTGAAAGTCTCGTGTAAGATATGAGAATAACTGCTCCTGCCCTTTTTTGTTGGGCCTTTGGCTTGTATGATAGTTTTCCAACCTTTCACTTTGAGTCTGTGTTTGTCTTGTTGAGTTAGGTGGGTTTCCTGCAGACAGCATCCTGTTGGGTTGTTTTTTCTGATCCATTCTCCTACTCTGTGCCTTATAATAGGTGAATTCAGGCCATTGACATTTATTGATATCCTAGATTGAAGATATTTTAACGCCATTCTTGTAGATTTTTACTGTTCTGATATATGGCCTATTTATGGTGGTCTGACTGTTTATAGAAGACCTTTCAGAACTTCTTTCCGGGAAGGCTTGGTGATAGTTGATTCTTTTTTTGTTTGTTTGTTTTTTTAATTTTTTTAAATTTATTTTCCCTTTTGTTGCCCTTGTTGTTTCATTGTTGTAGTTATTATGGTTGTTGTTATTGACGTTGTCATTGTTAGATAGGACAGAGAGAAATGAAGAGAGTAGGGGACAACATAGAGGGGACGATTTTTTTCCTGCAGGGTATTGCTGGGTCTCAGTGCCACTGCTCCTGGATGCTTTTTTTCTCTTTTTTTACCCTGGATGTTTTTGTCGATGTTGTGGTTATTAGTATCATTGCTGTTGATTTTTTTTCTTTTATAGGACAGAGAAATGGAGAGAGGAGGGGAAGACAGAGAAGTGGAGAGTAAGATAGACCAACTGCAGACCTTTTCCTCCAGTGAATCAACTCCCCGCCAGGTGGGGATCTGGGGGCTCGAACTGGGGTCTTTATGCTGGTCCTTGAGCTTTGCTCCACGTGCGCTTAACCCACTGTGCTACCACCTGATTTCCTATCCCTAACTTTTAAAATTTTATTTATTCGAAAGTCTCTTGTGTAAGATATGTGAATAGCTGTTCCTGCCTTTTTGTGTGTGGGCCATTGACTTGTATGATAGTTTTGCATCCTTTCACTTTGTGTCTGTGTTTGTCTTGCTCAGTTAGGTGGGTTTCCTGCAGACAGCATATAGTTGGGTTGTTTTTTCTGATCCATTCTCCTACTCTGTGCCATTTAATAGGTGAATTCTGGCCATTGAGATTTATTGATATCAATAGTTGAAGATATTTTAACGCAATTCTTGTAGATTTTTAGTATTCTGATAAATGGCCTATTTATGGTGGTCTGACTGTTTATAGAAGACTTTTCAGAACTTCTTTCAGGGCAGGCTTGGTGATATTTGATTCTTTTTTTGTTTGTTTTTAAAATTTTTTTAAATTTATTTTCCCTTTTGTTGCCCTTTTTTTCTTGTTGTAGTTATTATGGTTGTTGTTATTGATGTTGTCGTTGTTAGATAGGACAGAGAGAAATGAAGAGAGTAGGGGACAACATAGAGGGGATGATTTTTTTCCTGCAGGGTAATTGCTGGGGTTCAGTGCCACTGCTCCTGGAGGCTTTTTTTTCCCTTTTGTTACCCTGGATGTTTTTGTCGTTGTTGCTGATATTAGTATCATTGTTATTGATGTGTGTTTTTTTTTTTATAGGACAGAGAAATGGAGAGAGGCGGGGAAGACAGAGAAGTGGAGAGAAAGGTAGACCAACTGCAGACCTTTTCCTCCAGTGAATCAACTCCCTGCCAGGTGGGGATCTGGGGGCTCGAACTGGGGTCTTTAAGCTGGTCCTTGAGCTTTGCTCCACGTGTGCTTAACCCACTGTGCTACCACCTGATTTCTTATCCCTAACTTTTAAAATTTTATTTATTTGAAAGTCTCTCGTGTAAGACATAACAATAGCTGCTTTTGCCCTTTTTTGTGTGGGCCATTGGCTTGTATGATAGTTTTCCATCCTTTCACTTTGAGTCTGTGTTTGTCTTGTTGAGTTAGGTGGGTTTCCTGCAGACAGCATTATTGTTGGGTTGTTTTTTCTGATCCATTCCCCTACTCTGTGCCATTTAATAGGTGAATTCTGGCCATTGAGATTTATTGATATCAATAGTTGAAGATATTTTAACGCCATTCTTATAGATTTTTACTGTTCTGATAAATGGCCTATTTATGGTGGTCTGAGTGTTTATAGGAGACCTTTCAGAACTTCTTTCAGGGCAGGCTTGGTGATATTTGATTCTTTCTTTTTTTGTTTGTTTTTTAAATTAAAAAATTTCCCTTTTGTTGCCCTTGTTGTTCTATTGTTGTAGTTATTATGGTTGTTGTTATTGATGTCATCGTTGTTAGATAGGACAGAGAGAAATGGAGAGAGGAGGGGAAGACAGGGGGGTGTGTTTTTTTTTTTTACCTCCAGGGTAATTGCTCGGCTCAGTTCCACTGCTCCTAAAGGCCATTATTTCCCTTTTGTTACCCTGTTTTTTTATTGTTGTTGTGGTTATTATTATTGATGCTTTTTGGGCAATAGGAGAGAGAAGTCAAGAGAGGTGGGGAAGACCGATTGGTGACGATATTTTTTCCTGCAGGGTAATTGCTGGGGCTCAGTGCCACTGTTCCTGGAGGCCATTTTTTCCCTTTTGTTACCCTGTATTTTTTTGTCGTTGTTGTGGTTATTAGTATCATTGCTATTGATTTTTATTTTATAGGACAAAGAAATGGAGAGAGGAGGGGAAGACAGAGAAGTGGAGAGTAAGATAGGCCAACTGCAGACCTTCACCTCCTATGAATCAACTCCCCGCCAGGTGTGGATCTGGGGGCTCGAACTGGGGTCTTTATGCTGGTCCTTGAGCTTTGCTCTACGTGCGCTTAACCCACTGTGCTACCACCTGATTTCCTATCCCTAACTTTTAAAATTTTATTTATTTGAAAGTCTCTTGTGTAAGATATGAGAATAGCTGCTCCTGCCCTTTTTTGTGTGGGCCATTGGCTTGTATGATAGTTTTCCAACCTTTCACTTTGAGTCTGTGTTTGTCTTGTTGAGTTAGATTGGTTTCCTGCAGACAGCATACTGTTGGGTTGTTTTTTCTCATCCATTCTCCTACTCTGTGCCTTATAATAGGTGAATTCAGGCCATTGACATTTATTGATATCCTAGATTGAAGATATTTTAATGCCATTCTTGTAGATTTTTAGTGTTCTGATATATGGCCTATTTATGGTGGTCTGACTGTTTATAGGAGACCTTTCATAATCTTTCAGGGAAGGCTTGGTGATATTTGATTCTTTTTTTGTTTGTTTTTAATTTTTTTAAAATTTATTTTCCCTTTTGTTGCCCTTGTTGTTTTATTGTTGTAGTTATTATGGTTGTTGTTATTGATGTTGTCATTGTTAGATAGGACAGAGAGAAATGAAGAGAGTAGGGGACAACATAGGGGGGACGATTTTTTTCCTGCAGGGTAATTGCTGGGGTTCAGTGCCACTGCTCCTGGATGCTTTTTTCCCCTTTTGTTACCCTGGATGTTTTTGTCATTGTTGTGGTTATTAGTATCATTGCTATTGATGTTTTTTTCTTTTGTAGGACAGAGAAATGGAGAGAGGAGGGGAAGACAGAGAAGTGGAGAGTAAGATAGACCAACTGCAGACCTTCACCTCCTGTGAATCAACTCGCCACCAGGTGGGGATCTGGGGGCTTGAACCGGGGTCTTTATGCTGGTCCTTGAGCTTTGCTCCACGTGCGCTTAACCCACTGTGCTACCACCTGATTTCCTATCCCTAACTTTTAAAATTTTATTTATTTTAAAGTCTCTATTTAAGACATGAGAATAGCTGCTTTTGCCCCTTTTTGTGTGGGCCATTGGCTTGTATGATAGTTTTCCATCCTTTCACTTTGAGTCTGTGTTTGTCTTGTTGAGTTAGGTGGGTTTCCTGCAGACAGAATATTGTTGGGTTGTGCTTTCTGATCCATCTTCCTACTCTGTGCCTTTAATAAGTGAATTCTGTCCATTGACATATATTGATATCATAGATTGAAGATATTTTAATGCCATTCTTGTAGATTTTTAGTGTTCTAATAAATGGCCTATTTATTGTGGTCTGAGTGTTTATAGGAGACCTTTCAGAACTTCTTTCAGGGAAGGCTTGGGGATAGTTGATTCTTTTTATTTTTAATGTTTTAAAATTTATTTTCCCTTTTATTGCCCTCGTTATTTTACTGTTCTAGTTATTATGGTTGTTGTTATTGATGTCGTTGTTAGTTAGGACAGAAAGAAATGAAGAGAGGAGGGGAAGACAGAGGGGAGACGATTTTTTTCCTGCAGGGTAATTGCTGGGGCTCAGTGCCACTGCTCCTGGAGAATTTTTTTTCCCTTTTTTTACCATGGTTGTTTTTGTCGTTGTTGTGGTTATTATTATCATTGCTATTGACGTCTTTTTTTTTTTTTATAGGACAGAGAAATGGAGAGTGGAGGGGAAGACCGAGAAGTGGAGAGAAAGATAGACACCTGCAGACCTGCATCACCACCTCTGGATCAACCCCCCTCCAGGTGGGGAGCTGGGGACTCGAACTGGGATCTCTATTATGGTCTTTGAGCTTTGCTCCATGTGCGCTTAACCCACTGTGCTACCACCTGATTTCCTATCCCTAACTTTTAAAATTTTATTTATTTGAAAGTCTCGTGTAAGATAGAGAATAACTGCTCCTGCCCTTTTTTGTTCGGCCTTTGCTTGTATGATAGTTTTCCAACCTTTCACTTTGAGTCTGTGTTTGTCTTGTTGAGTTAGGTGGGTTTCCTGCAGACAGCATCCTGTTGGGTTGTGTTTTCTGATCCATTCTCCTACTCTGTGCCTTTTAATACGTGAATTCTGGCCATTGACATTTATTGATATCATAGATTGAAGATATTCTAACGCCATTCTTGTAGATTTTTAGTGTTCTAATAAATGGCCTATTTATGGTTGTCTGACTGTTTATAGGAGACCTTTCAGAACTTCTCTCAGGGCAGGTTTTGTGATAGTTGATTCTTTTTTTGTTTGTTTTTTATTTTTTTTAAATTTATTTTCCCTTTTGTTACCCTTGTTGTTTGATTGTTGTAGTTATTATGGTTGTTGTTATTGATGTTGTCATTGTTAGATAGGACAGACAAAAATGAAGAGAGGAGGGGACGACGGTGGGAGGGGGGGCTTTTTTTTTCCCTCCAGGGTAATTGCTGGGGCTCAGTGTCACTGCATTGGATCGACCTTCTCGTGGTGCATCCCATGAGTACCCATTCATTGGGGAAACTGATGATCCTTCCTAGCCGACTGAATCCACATGGATCCCAGTCACTTTCAAAGCCAGCAACAAGCAGCTCCTGACAGCTTTCAACCTGACCTGTTGACTGGCTAAGGAAGAAGGGCAAACGCTAGAAGAAGAAGAAGTGTCACTGCTCCTGGAGGCCATTTTTTCACTTTTGTTACTCTGGTTGTTTTTATTGATGTTGTGGTTATTACTATCAGTGGTATTGATTTTTTTTTTTTTTTTGGTTAGGACAGAGAAATGGAGAGAGATGTGGACGACAGAGAGGGGGACAGAAAGATAGATAGACCTGTTTCTCTGCCTGTGAAGCAGCTCCCCTGCAGGAAACCTGGGGGGAGCTGGGGGACCTGGGGGTTTGAACTGGGATCTTTATGCTGGTCCTTGAGCTTTGCTCCACGTGCGCTTAACCCTCTGTGCTACCACCTGATTTCCTATCCCTAACTTTTAAATTTTTATTTATTTTAAAGTCTCTTGTGTAAGATATGAGAATAGCTGTTCCAGCCTTTTTTTTGTGTGGGCCATTAGCTTGTATGATAGTTTTCCATCCTTTCACTTTGAGTCTGTGTTTGTCTTGTTGAGTTAGGTGGGTTTCCTGCTGACAGCATATTGTTGGGTTGTGTTTTCTGATCCATTCTCCTACTCTGTGCCTTATAATAGGTGAATTCTGGCCATTGACATATATTGATATCATGGGTTGAAGATATTTTAATGCCATTCTTGTAGATTTTTAGTGTTCTGATATATGGCCTACTTATGGTGGTCTGAGTGTTTATAGGAGATCTTTTAGAACTTACTTCAGGGTAGGCTTGGTGATAGTTGATTCTTTTTTTCTGTTTGTTTGTTTTTAAATTGTTTTTAAATTTATTTTCCCTTTTGTTGTCCTTATTGTTTTATTGTTGTAGTTATTATGGTTTTTTTACTGATGTCATTGTTGTTAGATAGGACAGAGAGAAATGAAGAGAAGAGGGGAAGACAGAGGGGGGCATTTTTTTTTCCTCTAGGTTAATTTCTGGGGCTCAGTGCCACTGCTCCTGGAGGCCATTTTTTTCCTTTTGTTACCCTGGTTGTTTTTATTGTTGTTGTGGTTATTATTATTGTTGGTATTGATGTTTTTTTAGCGGGGATAGGACAGAGAAATGAAGAGAGGAGGGGAAGACAGAGTGGGGATAATTTTTTTTTCCTCCAGGCTAATTGCTGGGGCTCAGTGCCACTGCTCCTGGAAGCCATTTTTTTTCCCTTTTGTTAGTTACTCTGGTTGTTTTTGTCGTTGTTGTTGTTATTATTAGTGTTGCTATTGATGTTTTTTGGGGGGTGGGATAGGACAGAGAAATGGAGAGAGGAGGAAATACAGAGAGGGGGAGAGAAAGATAAACACCTGCAGACCTGTTTCACTGCCTGTGAAGCAACTTCCCTGCAGGTGGGGAGCTGTGGGCTCAAACTGGGATCTTTATGCTGGTCCTTGAGCTTTGCTCCACGTGCGCTTAACCCACTGTGCTACCACCTGAATTCCTACCCTTTTAAATTTTATTTATTTTAAAGTCTCTCGTGTAAGATATAAGAATAGCTGTCCTGCCTTTTTTGTGTGGGCCATTGGCTTGTATGATAGTTTTCCATCCTTTCACTTTGAGTCTGTGTTTGTCTTGTTGAGTTAGGTGGGTTTCTTGCAGACAGCATATTATTGGGTTGTTTTTTCTGATCCATTCTCCTAATCTGTGCCTTTTAATAGGTGAATTCACGCCATTGACATTTATTGATATCATAGGTGGAAGATAAAACAATGCCATTATTTTAGATTTTTTAGTGTTTTGATATATGGCCTATTTATGGTCTGTTTATAGGAGACCTTTCAGAACTTCTTTCAGGGTAGGCTTGGTGATAGTTGATTCTTTTTTTTAAATTTATTTTTCCTTTGTTGCCCTTGTTTTATTGTTGTAGTTTATTATTGTTACTATTGATGTCGTCGTCGTTAGATAGGAAAGAAAGAAAGAGAGATGTGGAAGTCAGAGGGGGACATTTTTTTTCCTCCAGGGTAATTGCTGGGGCTCAGTGCCGCTGCTCCTGGCGGTTTTTTTTTCCTTTTGTTACCCTGGTTGTTTTTATCATTGTTGTGGTTATTATTATCATTGCTATTGATGTTGGATGTTGTTTTTTTTTTTTTTTGGATAGCACAGAGAAATGAAGAGAGCAGGGGAAGACAGAGAGGGGGAGAGAAAGACAGACACCTGCAGACCTGCTTCACTGCCCATAATGTGACTCCCCTGCAGTTGGGGAGCCGGGAGCTCGAACCGGGATCCTTATGTGGGTCTTTTCGCTTTGTGCCACGTGCACTTAACCCGCTGTGCTACTTTCTGATCCCCAGGATGATTCTTTTAACTAATGCTTGTCTGAGAAGGTTTTAATTCTCCATATAATCTGAATGACAATCTAGAAGGATACAGTAGTCTTGGTTGAAAGCCTTTCTCATTGAGCACTTGACAGACAGATTGCCGTTCCCTTCTGGCCTGTAGTGTTTGTCTGGAAGTCTGCTGCTAATCTTATGTGTTTTCCTGTGTAGGTGACTCTTTGTTTTTTCTCTTAGAGCCTTCAGGATCCTTTCTTTATCCTTACTCCTTTACATTCTAAATAGGATGTTTCTTGGTTTCTTTAAGTCTGGGTTAATTCTGTTTGTGATCCTCTGGGATTCTTGAGCCTTTATGTCTTTTATTTTGTCTAGACTAGAGAAGTTTTCAGCTATTATGTCCTTAAGAATGCTTTCTTCCCCTCCCTTTCTTTCTTCTTCTGGTAAGCCAATAATGTGTATATTATTTCTTTATTTTTAATATTTATTCATTTATTCCCTTTTGTTGCTGTTGTTGTTGTATTGTTGTAGTTATTATTGTTGTCTTCATTGTTGGATAGGACAGAGATATGGAGATATGGAGAGAGCAGAGGAAGACAGACAAGGAGAAAGATAGACACCTGCAGACTTGCTTCACTGCCTGTGAAGCGACTCCCCTGCAGGTGGGGAGCCAGGGGCTGAAATCGGGATCCTTTTGCTGATCCTTGTGCTTTGTGCCACGTGTGCTTAACCTGATGAGCTACTTCTGGACTCCCATATTATTTCTTTTAAAGTCATCCCGTATGTCTCTGTTGTTGTTTTAAGTATCTCTTCTCCTACCCTATGGTTTTGTTAATTAATCCTTTCTTAAATAAAAAAAAAAAAAGAAAAAAAAGTATCTCTTAATCTCTTTTTGAGATCTCTCACTTTATTTTTAGTTTTCTTTTTTTTTTAGGACAGAGAGAAATGGAGAGGAGGGGAAGACAGAGAGGAGGAGAGAAAGATAGACACCTGCAGACCTGCTTCACCGCCTGTGAAGCGACTCCCCTGCAGGTGGGGAGCCGGGGTTCGAACCGGGATCCTTATGCCAGTCCTTGTGCTTTGCGCCACCTGCGCTTAACCCGCTGCGCTACAGCCCGACTCCCTATTTTTAGTTTTCTCCAATTAATCCTCCATCTTGCTCATTCTGCCTTCAGCCTCATTTATTCTAGTCTCTCTCCCCTCTACTGTTTTCTGAAGTTCATCTATTTTATTACCCTGTTCTGATACTGTTTTAGTTTGTCCAACTAGTTGTATTCTTAGCTCAGCTATTTCAGCTTTCAGCTCTCGGATAACCTTGAGATAATTAGTGTTTTCTTCCAGAGTCTCATTTGTTGTTTCTGCATTTCTGACGAAAATTCTTTCAAACTCTTTACTCACTCTGGTGACTATTTCATTAACTAGCATTTGGATGTTGACCTCATTATTCTGTGCTTCAGCCTTTGGGGGGGGGGGCTTTTAGCTGGACTCTTGTCCTGGCTCATTTCTCCACTATTTTTTCTTGTTGGTTTAACCATTTTATATAGTATGTTATGAGGCCCCTCTCTCAGTACTTTTCAAATTACTGATCACTCTTGCCTGGATTGACTTGTGTCTAAGTAAGGTTCTTAAAGAGTTCACAGTTGTTGAAATTAACAGTTGTTTTAATATCATTTCAATCCCTGAGTTGGAGCACAGTGACTGTTAAAGCCTCTTTTGTTCTTTTTCTTCCCTGTAGCACTGCTGGGCCCTGTGAATTGCTAAACAAGTCTCCTTCATAGTCTGTAGGTTCTGAGGCAATTAATCACCATGTTCTCATGAATAGAACAATGTGGAAAGGCCCCCACCTTTAGATCCACTGAGGTGTAGATCTTCTCCTGAGTTTCCTGGTCAGTTCTCTGTCCCCTGATGTCAGCACAGGGCCTCCCCTGCTGCTCCAGCCTCCGAGGGTAGTAGCAATGGAGACTCACAGTTGCATTTGGTGAGTCTTAGGGGAGTCCTCTCCTCCCTTCAGTGGTCTTTTTGTTGGTAAAAAAAGACTGGAGGTGGTGCCTCAACTGGTAAACTGTCAGACTGTTACCAGCCTCTCAATCTCTCCTTAGGCTCCTCTCTGCCTAAGAGCCACATGTGTTTGCACTCACCGGTGATTTGGCAGGTTCCTGAAGTCATTTTAGTCCTTTATTGTTGCAGTCCCAGGTGATCTCCTTTGGTATTCCTAGCTGACCCAGGAGAGGAGTGGACCTTGGAGCATTTTTTAAAAATTTTTAATTTTTTCCCTATTGTGGCCCTTGTTGTTTATCATCTTTGTTGTAGTTAGTATTGTTATTGCTGTCATTGTTGTTGGATAGGACAGAGAGAAATGGGGAGAGGAGGGGAAGACAGAGGGGGAGAGAAAGCTAGACACCTGCAGACCTGCTTCACCACCTGTGAAGTGAACTCCCTGCAGGTGGGGAGCCGGGGCTCAAACCAGTATCCTTACTCTGGTCCTTGTGCTTCGTGCCATGTGTGCTTAACCCGCTGCACCACTGTCAGCTCCGTGGAGCATTTTTTCCACGTTTTTAAAAAATACTTATTTCTTCCCTTTTGTTGCCCTTGTTTGATTGTTGTTGTTATTGATGTCATCGTTGGATAGGACAGAGAAATGGAGAGAGGAAGGGAAGATAGAGAGGGGGAGAGAAAGACAGACACCTGCAGACCTGCTTTACAGCTTGTGTAGCGACTCCCCTGCAGGTGGGGAACCGAGGGCTCCAACTGGTATTCTTACTGCTGGTCCTTGCCTTTTGCATCACCTGCGCTTAACCTCCTGTGCTACCACCCGACTCCCTGGAGCATTTTTTAAAACATTTTTCCCTTTTGTTGTCCTTGTTTTTTATTGTTGTTGTTATTATTATTGATGTCGTGGTTGTTGGATATGACAGAGAAACGGAGAGAGGAGGGGAAGACAGAGAGGGGGGAGAGAAAGATAGACACCAGAAGACCTGCTTCACTACTTGTGAAGCAACTCCCCTGCAGGTGGGGAGCTGGGTGGCTCAAACCAGAATTCTTAGCCAGTCCTTGCGCTTTGCTCCACGTGTGCTTAACCCGTTGCGCTACTGCCCGACCCCCGTATTGGAGCATTTTTTCATGTTTATTGGCCTTTTGGATCTCTTCTAGGATGAATATTCTGTTCATATCCTCTCCCTATTTTTGGATGGGATCATAAATTTTTCATTCTTTCCTTTTTAAAATATTTATTATTATTATTATTTATATTCCCTTTTGTTGCCCTTGTTGTTTTGTTGTTGTAGTTATTGTTGTTGATGTCGTCATTGTTGGATAGGACAGAGAGAAATGGAGAGAGGAGGGGACGACAGAGAGGGTGAGAGAAAGACAGACACCTGCAGACCTGCTTCACCACCTGTGAAGCGACTTTCCCTGCAAGTGGGGAGCCGGGAGCTCGAACTGGGATCCTTAAGCCGGTCCTTGTGCTTTGTGCCACGTGCGCTTAACCCACTGCGCTACCACCCGACTCTCTTTTTTTTTCTTTTTCTTTTTTGGCCTACAGAGTTATCGATGATGCTCACTGCCTGCACTGCATATCCACTGCTTCTAGAGACCTTTTTTCCCCCATTTGTTGCCATTGTTGTTGTTATTATTGTCATTGCTGCAATCTTTGGATAGGACAGAGAAATCGAGAGAGAAAGGGAAGATGGGGGGAGAAAAAGACAGACACCTGCAGACCTGCTTCATCGGTTGTGAAGTGACCACCCTACAGGTGGAGATCGGGTGGAGGGGGGGTGAGACTCAAACAGGCATCTTTACACCAGTCCTTGCACTTTGACTCGTGCGCTTAACCCGCTGCTCTACCGCCCGCCCATAAATTTTTATTCTTATATCTGCTTTTCCTTTAGTGCCCTTTCTCATATCACCATGGAAGACTCTTTAGACCAAGCTTTGGATCGTGCTGAGCAGGTCATTGAGAGCACCCAACAGAACCCGCCTAAAAGAAAAGACTCTCCAACTGGAGAAGAATCTCTTCATCAAAAACTGTATGACATCTATGTTGAAGAGTGTGAAAAAGAGCCTGAGATTACGGAGGAATTAAAGACCAATGTGAACTTGTTAGAGAAGCTTGTTAAAAGAGAATCCCAGCCTTGTTTAGTGGTCAACCTGTACCCAGGAAATGAGGGATATTCGCTGATGCTCCAGGGGGAGGATGGGTCCTATTCAGAGACCATTCGACTGCCTTACGAACAAAGAGAGTTGCTGGAATACTTGGATGCAGAAGAACTACCTCCTATCTTGTTGGATATCCTGGAAAGATCTCAAGTTAACCTTTTCCAAGATGGGTGTGTCATAGCAGAAGTCCGGGACTACAGGCAGTCTAGCAATGTGGAAGTACCTGACTACCAAAGTAGGCACATCCTGTTACGCCCAACGATGCAGACCCTGGCCTGCGATGTGCAAGCAATAGCCAGCGAGCACAGGGAGTGGACTGAGGAAGATAAGCTCCAGCTGGAAAGCCAGCTTCTCCTCGCTACCTCTGAACCACTGTGCCTTGAGCCTTCTGTAACTGCAGCCTGCACTGCCAGCAGACTTCTTTACAGCCAACAAAAGATGAACACTCACCCCATGAAACAGAACATCAAGAGACATTCTATGCCCTCTCTGAATCGCCAGCAGGAGCTAGCTGATTATTCCACTCCTCCTGAGCTGAAATTACTGACTTCTTGGAAAAAAAGCAAAGAGAAAAAATCAGTTAAGCAGTATGACCTCAAAATAGCTAAAGCAGGAAGTTCTGTTGATCTGTGGAAGCAGAGACCCTGTGAGTTGGCTGTACCTTCTGAGGTGGTTGTGGAGAAATATGCTAAGGGGAATACAATGTCTGAGAAGCGTGAAACTACACAACCTACAGTCTCTCAAGCCCCCGAGGCAAGTAACACTTCTTCTGCTCCTACAGTTGGAACTGATTATAAATCCCAGACAACAAATCTACCCTTCATGAAATCACTCAATGATCCACTATTCTCTGGAAAAAAGCCACATAAAAAAGTCAGATGGGCCAAACAGTTAGCTGTCTCCCAACCTTCAACTGATGAACAGTCTGATAGCTCTGTACCTGAGTCAAAGACTGATGCTGGGAAGGCTGTCAGTCAATCCAAGCAACTGGTCCAGAAGAAGTCCAAATGTCAAGTCATGTCACCCAGTTCTAGTACCTCAGCCAGTGTTAGCCAGCTTTCACCAGAGACAGTGCCAGAAGAGCCTGAAGTTGTATTAGTTCAAACTTCTATACCAGGGAAGGGAGTCCAAGATCCATCTCCACCCATCAACCTTCCCTCAAGCTCAGGAAAAAGTTCCTTAGGGAACAGTTTTACTACTTGGCAGTCAAGCAGGTTCCATACATCTCTATCTTCTGTGCCAAGTCTTTCCCATCTTTTTCCAGAAATGAACACAAGTAGCATGATTCCTACACTTGTCTCCTCAACTGCCCACTCCTCAGAAGAAACCCTAGAGGATGAACCAGTTGTCATCTCACCAGAAAAAATCCCACCTAAACCCACTGCTGTCTCAGAAAGAACTTCATCCCTTTCTGCTGTCCACCCACCACAAAGAGCACCAGCCCCCTCTGCTGGCATTTTAAAAAAGTCCTCAGCCGTGTATACTGAAACCTCTTCACAAAGAGCTGCAGTACAGTCTACTATCACCTCACAAGGAACATTAGCCTCACCTA
This sequence comes from Erinaceus europaeus, assembly GCF_950295315.1. Taxonomy (NCBI): domain Eukaryota; kingdom Metazoa; phylum Chordata; class Mammalia; order Eulipotyphla; family Erinaceidae; genus Erinaceus; species Erinaceus europaeus. The sequence goes on from NC_080185.1 coordinate 112,477,330, forward strand.
CCATCAGCTTTTTACAAAAAACGGCAACACAACCTCCTGTAATCTCACAAAAAACCTCAGCTCTTCCTATGATGAGCACTCCACAAAGAAATGCAGCACAGTCCACTGATGTCTCCAAAGAGTCCTCAGCTGTGTCTACTGTCAAGTCCCAAAAAACAAATACACCACAGCCAACTGGTGTCTCCAAAGGGACCTCATCTGTGTCTATTGACAAATCCTCAAAAAGAAACACACCACAGCCCACTGGTGTCTCCAAAGGGACCTCATCTGTGTCAACTGACAAATCTTCAAAAAGAAACACACCACAGTCCTCTGGTGTCTCCAAAGGGACCTCATCTGTGTCAACTGACAAATCTTCAAAAAGAAACATACCACAGTCCTCTGGTGTCTCCAAAGGGACCTCATCTGTGTCTACTGAAAGATCTTCACAAAGATCAGTAGCACAGTCCACTGGCATCTCAAAAGGAACATCACCACAGTATACTGTCAAGTCTTCAAAAAAACCCACACAATCCAGTGTCATCTCAAAAAAACCTTCAGTCCATTCTACTGTTCACTCATCTCAAAGAACCACAGCCCCCACAACTGCCATTTCAGAAGTAGCCCCAACCTCATCTAATGTCAACTTAACACAAAGAAAGCCAGCCTCATCCACAGTGTCCTCAAAAAGAACCTCAGGCTTGTCCACTGTCACGCCACCCCAAAGAAACATGGCCACCTCAACTGCTATTTCAAAAAGAACCACCACCCCATCCAGTGTCAATACATCACGAAGAACCCTGGCTCCATCTACTGTCACCTCACAGAGAACTCTAGCCCCATCCACTGTCCTAACCAATGTCTCACAAAGAACTTTGGCTCCATCCTCTAATATCTCACAGAGAAGCTCACCCTCCTCTACTAGCATCTCACAGAGAACCTCAGGCCCCCAGAACACAGCCAGTTCTTCTGGCCTCAGCATAATCAGCATGATGGGACCTGTGTGTGGAGTCCAGGCTTTGCAGAGTGGTCCCAACCCCGGACAGGGCTCTAGCACTGGTGTCACTGCTGCCACAAGAATCATACCGGAAAGCCAGCTCTCTGAAGAGCAGTCATCAGATGCGCCACCTGGTGAATTGCAGGGACCTTCTCAAACAGCTGCTCAACTTTTCATTGATAGTCCTTCTGGCCACAAGCCCGTAACTCTAGCACAGGTTCCTCAAGGCCCATTCTTTCTGAAGACCCAGCAACCTCAGCAACTACAACCACCGTCTCAGCAACAGTTGTACCAATTGATTCCACAGCAGCTCACCATTCGCCATCCTCAGCACCCAGTGCCACAGGGTTCAAGTTCACAGAGTTCAAGTTCAAGTTCCACTAGTCAGAAAACATCTGTGTCTGCTCAACAAGCTGTTGTCACTGATGTCGCTGAAATGATAAATACGCAACCTCAGGCATTTATGTTGTCCCAACTGGGCTCTGCCCAAAGAAGACCTGGGCAGAACTTTCCTCAGAGGATGCAGCTCACGTCTGTCTTGCAGCCTCTAAAGCAGCAGCAGCTACAACAGTTAAAAGTCTTGCAACAACCAATGGCTGTGGTGACGAGAGCAGCTCAGCCAGTTCAGGCACCTCAGTCAGTTCAGGAATCTCAGCCTATTCAGACACCTCAGCCAGTTCAGGCACCTGAGCCAGTTCAGGCACCTGAGCCAGTTCAGGCACCTCAGCCTGTTGAGACATCTCAGCCAATTCAGTCACCTCAGCCAGTTCAGGCACCTCAGCCAGGTCAACCAGCACGGTCACCTTGGTCAGCTCGGCCACCTCGGCCACTTTGGTCACCTTGGCCAGCTCGGCCACCTCGGCCACTTTGGCCAGTCCAGCAAGCTCAGCCACTGCAGCCTCCTTGGTCAATCTGGTCACCTCAGCGTACTCAGTTCCTTCAGTCACCTCGACTATTTAGGCCTCCTCAGCTAGCTCAGGCACCCAACCCACCTCAGCAGACTCAACCACCACAGCAAACTCAGGCATTCCGCCTACCTCAGCAAGCTCAGCCACCTCAACCATTTCAGCAAGGCCAGCCAACTCAGGGCCAGCAGGCAGCAAATCTGGCCAAAGGTAAAATCAATAGAGATCCACCAACCACTTCTAACCTTTGAGTTTGCACCATCCTCTCTCTAAAAGAGAGCATTAACCAAAAAGAATTCTGCATTATTACTTTATTTTTTGGTATTTTTAGTGTGACAGAATTTGATATTGTTAGATGTACAACTTTACACAGAAGCACAACCTCATGATTTTTCACATAGAAGAGGAAAATGTTTTAAGTAATTGATTGTTTTGTTTTTGCTTACGTTTGGTCTGGTGGTGGTGGTTGCTTTTATTTTTATTATAATATAGTTGTTTTTACTGTAACTAAATTCAGTTTAAAAATTCAGAAACTCTTAATGTCTCTAAAATGAGAAGACTTCTATAGTAATAAACGTTAGAATAGTACTATTTAAGCAAAATGAAAATTTTAATTTAATGTTTAAAATATAGAAGATATACCACATTGACTAGTTCAAGCAAGTGTATAGTTCAGCGGTGTTCAGATATTCATGCTGTTGTGTAGCTGAAGACTAGACTTGTCTTCATCTTGTAAATATGACACTGTCCTCAATGAGCATCAACTCCCCACTTCCCCCTCTCTCTAGCCCCTGAAACCACCTCTCTGTTCTTTGTTCCTGTGGATTTGACTGCTTCTAGATACTTTAGTGGAATTATATAGTTTGTGTTTCAGTGATTGTGTTATTTCACTTAACACAATGTCCTCAAAGTTCATCATATTATAAAGTACAATGGAAAGACTTTAAACAGTGGATTCACTGCACAAAATATATACTGAAGAAACATTAAGAACATAGTTCTGAAGAATGTAATTTTTGGAATTTGTCTATATAGTTTAAAACCTTTGTGTGCCATATTTGAGAGTCCAACATTAAGTCCATTGTCCTACCTCCCAACTCACTTGTGTGCCATGTTTGATATGCAGTTTTGAAAAAATGTTTTTGAAAGCCATGTTGAACTACCAGAAAATGCTGCTTGTCACATGTAGACTGAGGACATAGAGCCATCAGGGGTGCAGAATGGATGAGGGAGACATGCTTGCGGGGAGTCCCTGGCCCCTGCAAAGGCTCCGCCTGAGCTTGGTGCCCTCAGAGCCCTGCTCTGCTCCAGGCTGGAGCCACTGGCCTTGAACAGGTGCCATCTTCTTCTTTCCCTCTTTATAAAATCTTTTGTGGCTCCTAGAACTCCAGGTTCTTGGCAGAAAAGTAAAGAGCTAAACATCTGACATGAGATCTGTTTCTCTGCCTTTCAAGTATTTGAAACCTCGGTAGATCCTGAAATCGGCTCTATTCCTTTTTCTTTCTTTTCTCTAGTCCTTGCTAATAGATCTTCAGCTGCTCGGCAGCACCTGCTTCTTCATCTCTCTTTTTTTTCCCCCTTCATGTCTCAGTGGGGCCCACAAGTCCTGGACTCTTCTCTTTTTCCATTCTTTTTCTTGAGGTCTGACTCACATAGACCGCAGAAATTAACCAGTTTAAAATAAGCAACTCAGTGGTATTTACTGCGTTGCCAATGTTATGCAGCCACTATCTTTACCTATCTCCAGAACATTTTCTTCACCCCAAAGAAATCTCTGTCCACTCAGCACTCTGTTCCCATCCTGCCTTCCCCCCAGTCCCAGAAGCCACCAATTTACTTTCTGTTCCCGTGTACTTTGCTGTTCTAGAGATAGTCTACGAATGGAGTCGCCCAACGTGCCCTTTTGTGTGTGGCCTCCTTCACCGACCATGTTTTCAAGGTGCATCCATCCTGGGGGCGCTGTTCAGTTTCTGTGGTCGGATAGCGTGCCTATGTTTGTGCATGCCTTGTTTTGGTTTTCATTACCCACTGATGTACCTTTGTGTTGCTTCCACTTTTGGGCTGTTGGGGAAAACCGTTGCTGTGAACACTTATGTACAAATACTTGTTTGAGAGCCTCTTAAATCTACATAAAGTTTGTTGTTCTAAGTTCATGTGTATGTTTCACTGTCTTTTGTCTTTAAAATAAAGGAAATCTGGCCTAACAGTTCAGAAGATCAGAGGTAACCAGTGCTGCCCAGCTAAACTAATGTTTAATGATCCTGTTAAATATAGATCCCAGGGCCAGGTGGTGGTGCACCTGGTTGAGCGCACATGTTACAATGCACAGGGACCCAGGTTCGAGCCCCTGTTCCCCACCAGCAGGGGGAAAGCTTCACAAGTGGTGAAGCAGAGCTGCAGGTGTCTCTCTGCCTCTGTCTCTCTACCCCTTCCCTCTCAATTTCTGTCTCTATCCAATAAATAACGATAATAAAAAGTTAAAAAAATATATTGGTGTATTACAACAAAGTAAAGGATTGGGGTGGGTGAGGGGAAGGGTTCAGGTCCTGGAACACTATGGCAGAGGACCTAGTGGGGGTTGTATTATTAGGTGGAAAACTGAAAAATGTTATGCACGTATAGACTATTGTATTTACTATCCACTGTAAAACATTAATCCCCCAATAAAGAATTTTAAAAAATGAATAAAGAGCCTAAGACCAGGCAGTGGCACAACCAATTGAGTGCACATGTTACCATGTGCAAGGACCTGAGTTCAAGTCCCTGGCCCCAGCTGTAGGGGGAAAGCCTTACAAGTGGTGAAGCAATGCTGCAAGTCTCTCTCTCTCTCCTTCCTTCCCTCCTTCCCCCCCTCCCTCCCTTCCTCTCCTTCCCCTTTGCCATTCCTTCTCAATTTCTCTTTTTCTGCCCAATAAATAAAGATTTAAAATACTATTTAAAAAGAGAGAGAAAGATCTCAGCCCAGTTCAAGTGAGCATGTCAGATATGCCATCCAGGTGACCCTGCGCCCCTTAGGACTTTGTGTGACCTGCCCTGGACAGCTGGGGACAGTGACTGCACTTTGCAGGAGTCAGCCAAGGCCACAGTCAGTTGCAAAGAAGTGATGTCGCTGGCCCCTGGGAGCTGAGCAGACCAAGTCCTGGGGTCAGATTTGACGGCTTCCTCCCTCTTGCCCAGAGTCTGGGTCTTTGAGAGACCACATGGAGCCTCCAAGGAGCTGGCGCTTGAGTAGCGTGGAGCTCCCTTCCCAGGCCCAAGTCACTTCAGCTCTGGGTCACACCACCATTCGGTGTCCTTGTTTATTGCCTTCTAATGATCCTCACCAAGGTTGGCAATTTGATACAAGTGCCACACTGACAAAAAGAAAAAAGGATCACCTTTGAAAGAAAATCCCAGACTATGTATTTATTCAGGCAGTAACTGTATAGCAAGGATTTGCCCTGTGTCTTCATTGTACTACACTGCAGGCACCCTGGGCAAGTAAGAGTTGTGATAGAAAGTGAGACATTTCTCCAGCATGCGAATTACAGTCAAATCTCATGTAATTTTATCCTTCAGCAACTTAAGTCACATTTTCAGTATAGGAAAGCCTCAATAGAATGACAGATGTTAAGTACATAAAGATGAGTGCACAATAGAATGTGAAACAGCAGAAGGCTCAAGATTTGAGTGGCTCATCTCCCTGCCACTAGTCATGGGTCAGAATAGACCAAGGTAATAGTGGAAACAAAATTCCAGAGAGAACTACTGCCTAGTCTATGATGCCCAAATGCAAGCAACCACATAGAGAGTTGGTACTTCTTTATAAATGTTAAGTCAAAATAAAAGCTTTCTGGAGTCTACTCTAGATTGCTGGTTTGATGAAATAGAATCACCCAGCTCTGTTAAGAGACCTGCGCTTATTTCTTTAAAATGACATGTGGGGGCCAGGCAGTAGTGCAGCAGGTTAAGCACACATGGCGCAAAGCACAAGGACCGGCGTAAGGATCCCAGTTCGAGCCCCCGGCTGTTGTTGTGGTGGTCTGGTGTCAGGCTGCACCGCGGAGAAGAGAGCGGACGTCCAGAGCAAAGGGGTACACAAATCTTTATTATAGGATGGGGGGGTTTGGTTCAGACCACGTGGAGCCAGCCGGCAATGGCCGTCCCCACTATCTGACCACGGGGGGAGAGCAGGGAGCGAGACCTCAGAGAGGGAGAGCTGAGAGCCCAGAGAGAGGGGGGGGGTGAGGGGGCTTTTTATTGGGCGACAACCAGGGGTGACGTGTAGGGCCAGGATTGGTTGAAGGGGGCAATGCTAGGGTTTCGCGCGGTGTAGTAAAACCTGGGGGCGGAGACTGCATCAGAATAACTCCTCAGCAACAACCGGCTCCCCACCTGCAGGGGGGTTGCTTCACAGGCGGTGAAGCAGGTGTCTGTATTTCTCTCCCCCTCTTTGTCTTCCCCTCCTCTCTTGATTTCTCTCTGTCCTATCCAACAACAACAATGATAAACAAAGACAACAAAATGGGAAAAATGGCCTCCAGAAGCAGTGCATTCATAGTATAGGCACTGAGCCCCAGCAATAACCCTGGAGGCAAAAAAAAAAAAAAAAAAAAAGACATGTTGGGTTCCTTGTTAAACTCTCTGGGATCCTGTTCCCACTTTTCCCACCCCCCAACCGATAGCAACATCTTTGCTGCATTTTGTTTACGCTGCCTCCAGAAATATCACCTCACCCACCTGTGGATTAGAGGAAACTTTCTTTTTACTAGCAAGGGAGAGGGCAACCTTAACAAAGTTCCATAGTGGTGTTTTGGGTACTTAAGTATTTTTTCCTAAAATAATCCTTTATTTTCAGGACTTCAGTGCCTCATTTGCAGGGGAAAATGTGCTTAGGTGCTTCAACTGAACAACACTTAGGCTATTTATAAGAGTGGATCGGTCCCCTGTTCTTACTGTGCGCTAGGCACTGTTCTCTCTTCTGTGACCTAGTCATCAGATAAACTGGACTCATGTCAGGGAGGTTCATTTATGATGAGACATTGGGAGCTTATGTGATTTGTTCCAGGTCACCCAGCTATCAAGTATTAGAGGCCCGGTCTGAGACTTGCCCTGCTTGCAAGCTGACAAGTTAGCCTGCCTCCATTTCATGCTGGTAGATGGCTTTATTGGTTCCCTTCCTCCCTCCCAAGTGCCATGGGGACAACAAAGATGAGGGCCCATGGGGAACCTGTACGTGCAGTGGAGGGATATTCCAGAGGATGAACCCAAGGTTAGGACACACCAGTGTTTCAACCTGTCCAATTCTAGCTCCATAGGGGGATGGCATCTTTTTTTTTTTTAAGATTTATTTTTTAATATTTATTCCCTTCTATTGTCCTTGTTTTATTGTTGTAGTTATTATTATTGATGTTGTTGTTGTTGGATAGGACAGAGAGAAATGGAGAGAGGAGGGGAAGACAGAAGGGGAGAGAAAGACACCTGTAGACCTGCTTCACCGCCTGGGAAGCGACTCCCCTGCAGGTGGGGAGCTGGGGGCTTGAACCGGGATCCTTAAACCGGTCCTAGTGCTTTGTGCCACCTGCTCTTAACCCTCTGTGCTACCGCCCAACTCCCAGATGGCATCTTTATTACATGAGTCAACAAAGGTATCTCCAACTCTGAGGGAGAAACTCTTAACAAACTGTGAAGGCTGTTCACAATTCCTTAGAAAGCTAATTTAGAAGGAAAGCTGTCTGGGTCTCTGCTGATAAGACAAGCAGAATAAGAGAACCCTGTGTAGAAGTGTCTCCTCAGACTGGAATTCCCAGGCAACTATAGGCAGCCACTGTCCACTTGAGCCCAGCACTCAAGCAGTTTGGGTGGCTACTGGTTGACGAAGTTATGTTCCCCTGTGCAGTCTGTGGGTGGGGAGCAGTAAGAGCACAGCTTCCCTACTGGCAGGGCCCCCAATCCACATGTCAAGGAGGATGCTGTGGCATTGGCACTCCTCTCCAATGAAGGGAGGAAGTCAGCGACCCGTGTCTTCCCTTCTCCTGCTCCCTTGGCCTGATAAATCTTTCCCCCCAGAAATCTGATGGGTAATTCATCCCAAGCCCTGGAGCATGAAGAGTGAGACATTTTCCAGTACAGAAAAAGCAAAAACAAAATAAAAAAAACGAAAACAAAAAAAAACAAGGCATGCCATCATTCCCAGCAGCCGGGAAGGAAGATAAGACTGAACAGCCATCCAGCTGCACAAAACCACCCAGGGAGACAGACAGCAATTGAGAAACAACAGCAAGGGAAGCAAAAGGCCAGCAAAAATAAATGACACCATACTGTAGTTTGATGTCACTTTTTATTTCTTAAAATACTTTTTAGTTCAAAGATTTTATGTAGCAAGAAAAACACCACTAAATCAAAAAGGCAGTTTACTCACTGGCAGAAGATATTTGCACATTACATGTCAGACAGGGTCGTTAATATCCAAAATACACAAAGAACTCACACAACTCAACACCAACAAAAAGCAAACACAGGGTAGGGGTAGATAGCAGAATGGTTATGCAAACAGACTGTCATGCATGAGGCTCCAAAGTCCCAGGTTCAATCCCCTGCACCACCATAAGCCAGAGCTGAACAGTGCTTTGAAAAAGAAACACACACACACACACACACAATGTAAAAATGGGCAGAGATCTGAATAGACACTTCTCCAAAGGAAACATCCAAATGACTTATAAGCACATGAAAAAGTGCTCAAGACACTTAAGCTGGAAATCAAAGTCATAATGAGACAGCATCTCATACCTATGAGAACAGCCTGTATCAAAAAGACTAAAAACAGGTGCTGCTGGGGGTGTGGAGAAAAATAGAGGAACTTCCACACTGTTGTTTTATCCGGGCTGGTTTCACGGGCGGGTAACAGAGACGACCAGAGACACACGGCTGAGCTGAGAACACAATTTAATCTTTATTCATGAGCGGGCAAACATGTGCTGCTCCATCTTTGTCCTCCGGCGGCAGAGACAGGAACCCTAAACTAATCACCACACAGATCTGTCCTCCATCTTTCTCCTCCAGCAGCTGCAACAAGAGCTCCCAAACTAATCACCACACAGATCTGTCCTGCATCCTTCTGCTCGGGCGGCTGGAACTCTGGAAGTCCGTAGGGGCAGGGGCGGGGAGAAGGGAGGGGAAAAGGGAGGGCTCGAAACTAGCAGGGGCCAAACCACAGTCTCCCAGAGGCGGGGGGGGGGGGGGGGGGGGGGGGGGGGGGGGCGAGACCAAACCAATGTGAAGCAGAGCAACAATTCCCCCTTTTCTTTTTAACTAAATGACCATAGTATCAGGGGTGTGGGGTGAACAGAAACCTATATCGTACAGGCATTTTTTAAAAATTTATTTCTTTATTGGGGAATTAATGTTTTACATTCAACAGTAAATACAATAGTTTGTACATGCATAACATTCCCCAGTTTCCCATTTAACAATACAACCCCCACTATGTCGTTTGTCATCCTTCATGGACCTGTATTCTCCCCACCCACCCACCCCAGAGTCTTTTACTTTGGTGCGATATGCCAATTCCATTTCAGGTTCTACTTGTGTTTTCGTTTCTGATCTTGTTTTTCAGCTTCTGATCGTACAGGCATTTTTAAAAAAGAAACTGGCACAAACATGGAGGAACATGTAAGCGAGCAACAAGAACCAGTGTGCTGCCAAGGGAAGGCCTGAGGGGAACCTTTTTTGCCTCTGGGGGGCGTTACTTGCCTCGATGGGCATTTTCTAGCATGGGGCATGCAGATTGGTGCATCCTCTATAGAAAGTGGGATGGAGAGTCCGCAAGAAAATTAAAAGTAGAAATATCATGTGACCCATCAATTCCAGTCTTAGGCATATTCTTATCCCATATACTTAGAGCTACAGAGGGAGTGAAGGAGAGACAGAGCAAGGAGGAGAAATCAATGCTTCACAATCCATGGAGCCCCCTTTAGTGTTGTCCAAGGTGCCCCCATGTGCTGCTGGGGATCATACTCATGGCCTCATGCACAGGTGTGTGTGATGCCCAGGGAGCTATTTCCTGGCCCCCTCCACTATCATCCATTCACCCCAAGAATCCACAAGCATCAACACGAAAGTATAGCTCTTACTTCGTCATGTGTACAACCCAGGTTCAAGCCTGACCCCCACTACACACACACACACACACACACACACACACACACACACACACACACACACACACTCTGCATTGGAGAAGGTTTTGGTGCTGTGGTATCTTTTATCTTTCTATCTCAAAAAGTTGACCTGGAGTGGTGAAGCCCTGGTAATGACAAAACAAGGACAGATGCACGCCTAGGTTTATTGCAGCACTATTCACAATAGCCAAGATATGGAACAACCTGAATTAACATCGAAGGATGAGTGGACGGAGAATCTGTGGGATCTATACTCAAAGGAATATTACTCAGCTACTAAAAAGATGACATCTTATTCTTTCTGACAGCACGGAGGGAATCTGAGGTGATGATGCTAAGTGACTTGGGGAGTGCTATAGTGCTCTTTTATTTCTATTTATTTATTTTTAAAAATATTTACTTTTCACCACTTCTGTCACCAAAGGTCTGTGTCCGCCATCCCCACCCCCAGAGATAAGTAACCCCTATAGTTCTCCCACGGTCTTGAAAACAGGTCTATATTTTGTTTTTTCACATTTTCTATATTCTGAGTATTAGTGAAACCATTCTGTAGTTGTCCTTCACCTTCTTACTTGCTTCACTGAGTATAATCTTTTCCAATTCCATCCACTTTATTCCAAAGGACATACTATCATCCCTTTTGATTGCTGCACAATACTCTGTTGAGTATATGTCCCATAACTTTTTTATCCAGTCATCTGTCAAAGGACATTTTGGTTGTTTCCAGGTTATTGTGGTGTGTGTGTGTGTGTGTGTGTGTGTGTGTGTGTGTGTGTGTGTGTATGATGTAATACTACTCAGTTATGAAAAATAATGAATTCACCTTCTTAGTCCCATCTTGAATGGAGCTTGGAGGAATTACGTGAAGTGAGAAAAGCCAGAAAGAGAAAAATGAGTATGGGATAATACCACTCATAAACAGAAGTTGATAAAAAGAAGAGCAGAAAGGGAAACTCAAAGCAGAATTTGGACTGGGTTTGGAGAACTGCACTAAAGTAAAAGACTCTGGGAAGGGGGAGGGTAAATTTCTCAGCTCCACTATTGGGGTTGGGGGGTAAGGGCACAGATCTTTGGTAGCAGGAATGGTGTTAATCTATACTCCCATTAATTTATAGTCTTATAAATCACTATTTAGTCAATATATCAGGGAGAAATAGATTGAATTTCTCTTTCTTTAAAAGCATAGATTTCAGTTCTGAGTATATATTCCTTTAGTCTAAGCTCTTAATGTTTCAAATTTGTAAACATATTGAATTCGGTCATTGGTCTTAAATTGTTAAAGCATTTCTAATAATAACTTCTTTTTTATTTTATTTTTATTTTTAGATTTTTAAATATTTACTCCCTTTTATTGCCCTTGTTTTATTATTGTAGTTATTATTGTTGTTGGATAGGAGAGAGAGAAATGGAGAGAGGAGGGGAAGACAGAGAGGGGGAGAGAAAGACAGACACCTGCAGACCTGCTTCACTGCTTGTGAAGCGACTCCCCTGCAGGTGGGAAGCCGGGGGCTTAAACCGGGATCCTTATGCCGGTCCTTGCACTTTGCGCCACCTGCGCTTAACTGGCTGCACTACTGCCCAACTCCTTTAACTTTTTTTTTTTAATACACTAAATCACCTATCATCTTAGACCAGGTAGACAGAAGCAACCCGTCCTATCAGTATCTAAGATATGGTTATTTTTAAATAGCATCAAATGACATAAATCATAGGTCATGCACAGTAAATCCTAACCATGGGATTTTCAAAGTAAACCAAACTCCCAAATAACTTGGTTAGAATAATAACTTTTTTAAAAAAAAATTTATTATCTTTATTGATAGGACAGAGACAGGAAGGAAGAGGGAGGTAGAGAGGGAAAGAGACAGAGAGATACCTGCAGCCCTGCAGGTGGGGACCAGGGACTTGAACCTGGGTTCTTGCACACTGCAATGTGTACATTTAACCAGGAGCGCCACTGCCTGGCCCCTAGAATAATAATTATCTATTGCCTTAAACTCTAAGACAGCAAATAACCTTCCTCATTCTCTTTATAATCTATTTTCTTCCGAGTCCTGGAACCTCTGAGACTTTGCTTGTTTTCCTTCATACTTCTCCTTTTGATCCCCTAACCTGTGATACTGCCTGTGCTGACCTCAACCAAATCCATGCAACCAGTGCCACCATGCCATATTTCACTTCAGACAGTATCCAGAGACACCAAGCCTGAGATGTCAAGCCTCCAACTCCAATAATCTGGTGAGACCTTTCCTAAAACATGGGACTCCCTAAGACCATTTCAAATGGCACATTCCCTAACATAGTTACAGAACCTAGATATATAGACCAGGGCATAAGGAACAGGGTACATGTGCACATGTATCCACAAGTTAGGGGGAAAATATATACCTCAAAGTAAAAGTACTCGATAGTCTGCAATGAATACACTTATACTCAATAAGTGCAGCAAGCACATAGAGAGACCTAAAGAAGACACCATAATACCAAATGATGCTGCATCTGCTCATCCCACCTAATCAACACAGCGAGTACCACATCAGCATGCTTCACTTCAGACTGTGTCCAGAGATGTCAGGCATGGAATGTCAACCCTTCGGCCTCATTACTCAGGTGAGACCTTTCCTTTAATAGGATTCTCTAATTCCATTTCAGGTGGTTCACTTCCTAACAAAGTCCCAAAACCTAGATATAGACCAGGTCCCAAGAGATAGGGCATATGTCCACATGTGTCCATAAACTAGGATAAAATATATACCTGAAAACAAAAGTGCACAATAGTCTGCAGTGAGTCAATATATACAGCAAGCAAGTAGAAAGACCTAAAAAGACACCATAAAGTTCATAATGAAATAGTGTCTACTTAGACTTAGATACCCTCCTCACTTACTGACTATTGTATTTTCCTCACTCACTCCAAAGCTAACCTTATCAAAGTAAGGACTGCAAAAGCTGAATAAGGGCAAGAGACGGGCATACTTTAATGATGACTCTTTAGTCACTATCAGTTCACCCCATCAGATGGGGCCCTAGTTGGGGAGTCCTGAGATTCCTAAACAGACATGATGGGCCTAGATCTCAAATAGATCCCTCTCTCCATTTTTATTGGTCATCTCTCAGGAACAACACAACAGACCCCTTTGTGGGCCCCCATAAGACCTTGCCCTCAACGTAGATCAACAATGGCAGAGAATGTTCCATCCTCCGAAGAGAGGCTGGACAACATACTCTATGTTCCACCTGAGGAAGATGGGTCCTGAAATTGGGGCAGCTTGTTCCTACTCATGACTATAGAATGTGAGCTCAGACCTACAGGTATGCAGAGGTCACATAGGCTCCTAAGCTGAATATGGGCCCCAGATCACATCAAATCGATGGGGTTTACAGTCAACAATATTTATACCTCTTTCCCATATTTGGGAGCTACTCTCTTCCCTGATCCAGCTCTCTGGTCCTTTTTCTAGCCATGACATCATCTCCCCAGACAATAACTTGGATCCACCTGCATATCAGATGTCAGGCTCAAGGGGAAAAAAAACTAGTATAGTCATGGGCTCTTTGGAATAGAACTAAAATAGGACTACTATATACAAAATGGAGACCCTTCAACTCTTCATATGAATTATTCCAGCCTTTAGGTTCATGATTAGTCAACAATTTGTTTGGCTCTATATGTTAACTCTTTTTTCTTTCTTCTTTTTTTTATATTTTTTTATTGGTTAACTCTTTTTCAACCAGCAGGTTCCAGATGCTAACATGATGCCAACTGGACTTCCCTGGGCAGATGACCTCACCAATGTGTTCTGGAGCCCCACTTCCTCAGAACCCCATTCCACTAGGGAACAAGAAAGACAAGATGGGAGTATGGATCAGCCCATGTTCAGCAGGAAAGCAATTGCAGAAGCCAGACCTTCCACCTTCTGCACCCCAAAATGACCCTGGGTCCACAGTCCTAGAGGGATAAAGAATAGGAAAGATATCAAAGGATGGGATATGGAGTTCTGGTGGTGGGAATTGTGTGGAGTTGTACCCCTCTTATCCTATGGTTTTTGTCAGTGTTTCCTTTTTATAAATAAAAATTATTTAAAAATGAAAAAATAAAAAGAAAGGAAGGAGACCACCTGGGACCTCAACAAGACAGGACTAAAACAACTTCAGGAACCCACCAAATCACCGGTGAGTACAAATACGTGTGGATTATGGACAGAAAGGAGCCTAAGGAGAGATTAAGTGGCTGGTAACAGTCCAGCAGTTTACCAGTTGAGACACCACCTCCAGTCTGTTTCACCAACAAGGGGACGGCTGAAGGGAGGAGAGGACTCCCTTGAGACTCACCAAATTGTGAGCAATTGTGAGTCTCCATTGCTACTGCTCTCAGAATCTGGAGCAGTGGCAGGGAGGCCTTGTGCTGACACCAGGGGACAGAGACTAACAAGGAAATTCAGGAGATCTATACCTCAGTGGCCTAGCAGTGGGGCTGTGAAAGTCTCTTTGCATAATCACTGGATTATCTCTGCCCCACCCTGCTTTATCTCTTGGTCAGGAGTCAGTGATTAAGCTAAGAAGCCTACTTATAGTTTAAAAGCCCTCAGGCTCCCATAGCCTACAGAGAAGAAAAAGCACAAAAGAGGCTTTTAAACCACTGAGCTCCAACTCAGGGATTAAAATGATATTGAAATAACTGTTAATTTCCACAACTGCAAACCCTTTAATTAACTTACTTAGACACAAGTCAATCCAGGCAAGACTGATCAGGAATTTGAAAAGTACTTGGCATAAGGATCAGTTTCCAGCACCTGGCTCCCCACATGCAGGGGAGTTGCTTCACAGATGGTGAAGCAGGTCTGCAGGTGTCTATCTTTCTCTCCCTCTCTTTCTCTTCCACTCCTCTCTCCATTTCTCTTTGTCCTATCCAACAACAATGACAACAACAACAGTAATAATAACTACAACAATAAAAAACAAGGGCAACAAAAGGGAAAATAAATAATAAATACATATTAAAAATTTTTCAAAAGACATATTCTTCTCCAAAAAAAAAAAAGAAAAGTACTGAGAGAGGGACCTCATAACATACTATATAAAATGGTTAAACCAACAAGAAGAAATATTGGAGAAATGAACCAGGACAGAAGAAAGCCCACCAAAGGTTGAAGCACAAAATAATGAAGTCAACATCCAAACACTAGTTAAGGAGTGAGTAAAGAGTCTGAAAGAATTGTCATCAGAAATGCAGAAACAGGGAGTTGGGCTGTAGCGCAGCGGGTTAAGCACAGGTGGTGCAAAGCACAAAGACTGGCATAAGGATTCTGGTTCGAACCCCGGCTCCCCACCTGCAGGGGAGTCGCTTCACAGGCGGTGAAGCAGGTCTGCAGGTGTCTATCTTTCTCTCCTCCTCTCTGTCTTCCCCTCCTCTCTCCATTTCTCTCTGTCCTATCCAACAATGACAACAACAATAATAACTACAACAATAAAACAACAAGGGCAGCAAAAGGGAATAAATAAATAAAATAAAAATTAAAAAGAAATAAATAAATAAAAAGAAATGCAGAAACAACAAATGAGACTCTAGAAGAAAACACTATCTCAAGGTTATTAGAGAGCTGAAAGCTGAAATAGCTGAGCTAAGAACACAACTAGCTGGACAAGCTAAAACAGTATCACAACAGGGTAACAAAATAGATGAACTCCAGAAAACAGTACAGGGGAGAGAGAATGGAATAAATGAGGCTGAAGACAGAATTAGCAAGATTAAGGACGAACTAGAGACAACTAAAAAAGAAGAGACCTCAAAAAGAGATTAAGAGATACTGAAAACAACAACAGAGACATATGGATGACTTCAAAGGAAATAATATACACATAATTGGCTTACCAGAGGAAGAAAGAGAGGAAGGGTAAGAAAGCATTCTTCAGGACATAATAGCTGAAAATTTCTCTAGTCTAAACAACATAAAAGGAATAAAGGTTCAGGGTCAGGTGGTAGCGCAGTGGATTAAGCACACATGGCACAAAGCACAAGGACTGGTGTAAGGATCCTGGTTCAAGCCTCCGGCTCGCCACCTGCAGGGGAGTCACTTTACAGGCAGTGAAGCAGGTCTGCAGGTGTCTATCTTTCTCTTCCCCTCTCTGTCTTCCCCTCCTCTCTCCATTTCCCACTGTCTTATCCAACAACAATGACATCAATAGCAATAACAATAATAACCACAACAACGATAAAAACAACCAGGGTAACAAAAAGGAAAAAATGGCCTCCAGGAGAAGTGGATTTGTGGTGCAGGCACCGAGCCCCAGCAATAACCCTGGAGGCAAAAAAAAAAAAAGACATAAAGTTTCAAGAAGTCTAAAGGGTCCCAAACAAGACTTAAAGACACCAAGACACATCATACTTAGAATGAAAAGGAGTAAGGATAAAGAAAGGATCCTGAAGGCTCCAAGAGAAAAACAAAGAGTCACCTACAGAGGATAACCCATAAGATTAGCAGCAGACTTCCAGAAAAACACTACAGGCCAGAAGGGAACGGCAAGATATCTACTGAGTGCTCAATGAGAAAGGCTTTCAACCAAGAATACTGTCATTCAGACTAGATGGAGGCATAAAAACCTTCTCAGACAAGCAACAGTTTAAAGAATCAACTATCACCAAGCCTGCCCTGAAAGAAGTTCGGAAAGGTCTTCTATAAACAGTCAGACTACCATAAATAGGCCACATATCAGGACACTCTAAAAATCCACAAGAATGGCGTTAAAAGATCTGTGTACACATATGTTCTTAGCAGCACAATTTGTAATAGCCAAAACCTGGAGGCAACCCAGGTGTCCAACAACAGATGAGTGGCTGAGCAAGTTGTGGTCTATATACACAATGGAATACTACTCAGCTGTAAAAAATGGTGACTTCACCATTTTCAGTTGATCTTGGATGGACCTTGAAAAATTCATGTTTAGTGAATAAGTCAGAAACAGAAGGATGAATATGGGATGATCTCACTCTCAGGCAGAAGCTGAAAAACAAGATCAGAAGAGAAAACACAAGTAGAACCTTAACTGGAATTGGCGTATTGCACCAAAGTAAAAGATTCTAGGTTGCATGGGTGGGGCATAATACAGGTCCAAGAAGGATGACAGAGAACCTAGTGGGGGTTGTATTGTTATGTGGAAAACTGAGAAATGTTATGCATGTACAAACTATTGTATTTACTGTCGAATATAAAACATTAATTCCCCAAAAAAGAAATTTTTTAAAAAAGAAAGGAGTAGCTGCTGAAGTGTGGGTGACATTGTAGAACTCACTAGCTTTGTGGGAATAAAAAGATGGTGACCATTATTCACCATTAAAGGATTTATTTAGGGACCAGATAGTGGCACGCCTGTTCAAGCACACACATTACAGTTCGCAAGGACCCAGGTTCAAGTCCCTGATCCCTACCTGCAGGGGGAAAGCTCTACAGCCTTCTCCTCCTTTCTCAATTTCTGTCCCTATCCAACAATACATAATATATATAATTAATTTTTTAAAAGGTTCATTTAACATCCTAAGAATGTAAAAGTTCATGTTAATATAATGTAACATATCAGTAAAAATTCTTTTTTAAATTTTTTAAAATTTCCACCAGGGTAATTGCTGTGGCTTGGTGCTTATAAGACAAATGAACCACATTTTTTAATTGGACAGAGAAATGTAGATGGAAGGGGATAGAGAGGGAGAGACAGAGAGACACTGCTTCACTACTCATGAAGCTTTTCCCTCTAGTGGGGACTGAGGGCTTGAACCTGGGTACTCACTCACAGTAATGTGTGTGCTCAACCGGATTATGTCTCCGCCAAGCCCCAAATTTTCTTTTATGTTTCTGTTTGACTAAGAGGAGCCAGCACTGTTTGTCAAGTTGGAGAAATTATTTTAGAGAATATACACAGGAAATGCAACTGTTTAATACTGGCCAAAAGAGGTCACAATCCATTTCTGATTTTTTTTTTGTCTTTTTATCAGAGCATTGATCAGCTCTGGTTTACGGTGGTGTGGGGTACAGAACCGGGGACTTCAAAGCCTTAGGCATGAGAGTCTCTTTGCATAACCATTATGTTCTCTACACCCACTCACAATCCATTTCTGTACCATAGCTGTACAGAGCCTGCATTTTTCAGTCACAGTGATCTGTGGTGATTAGTCAAATTCTGGAACAAAGTTCTCATGCATACTGACTGCCCTGGAAAGCACATACTCAAGCGAGTGTGCACATAGTCTCTTCTTTCTGAAACATGACATGTTATAAAGGGGAAAATGGGGAGTCGGGCAGTAGTGCAGTGGGTTAAGCACAAGTGGAGCCAAAGCGCAAGGACTAGCGTAAGGATCCCGGTTCGAGCTCCTGGCTCCCCACCTGCAGGGGAGTCCCTTCATAGGCGGTGAAGCAGGTCTGCAGGTGTCTAGCTTTCTCTCCCCCTCTCTGTCTTCCCCTCCTCTCTCCATTTCTCTCTGTCCTATCCAACAATGACAACATCAATAACAACAACAATAATAACTACAACAATAAAACAATGGCAACAAAAGGGAATAAATAAATATTTTAAAAATAAAGAGGAAATGATACACAGCATAGTGATTCTACTCCACAATCCTGTACAACATACTTTAAATACTGCTAGACACTGGAGCTGAAATGTTTTCACAACAAAGGCACACAGAGAGCACCACATGACATGACAGACATGCTAGCTAAAGCTGCCAGGTCTAGATGAACCAAAAAAACACATAGTGCACCTTAAACTTAACAGTGGTTCATGTCAACTACATATGTTTGTTTTTTTGTTTGTTTTTCTTCCTTCCTTCCTTCCTTTCTTTCTTTCTTTCTTTCTTTTTTTCTTTCTTTTAAAGCAGACCAGTGCTCAGCTGTGACTTATGGTGATGCTGGAGATTGAACCTGGAACCTTCAGTGCCGAGTGCTTGAGACTCTATTTGGGTAGCCATTATATTATCACATTTCGATTCTGAGCCCTGGCACCATATAGAAGGTGCTATGGCAACAAAGAAAGTCTCTCCATTTGTCAGTCCCTTATTATTGTCTCTTTCTTCTTCAATGTTGGTATGCATGAGACTCCTTTTGTTTCATTTGGTTTAAATCCCCCCTGCTTAACACTATTCTATTTACATAACCACTGCATTCTATTTACATAGCCGCTGTTAACAAGCACCTCCCTCCAGGGCATTGGTTCAATCCCCACTGTTTCATGATATGTTTTTGCTCCACCCCCTCTCCTTGTCACACCCTGATCCCCTCTTTGTCACACTCTGATTGTCACCAGTCACTTTTCTCTCCACCCTCTCTATGTCACATCCTGTTTCCACCTTACTTGGCAAGTATTTATAAAGACAGCATTGTGAGTTTTACAGTACTGTACTTGAGTTTAGCTTAGCTCGTCTTAGGTTGTGCTGCGCCCTGCATGAATAAAGAGATACTGCCTACAGCTCAACCATGAGTCCCTGGTCGTCTGTTACCCGCCCGTGAAGCCAGACCGGCAAAAACAACCTAAACCGTCAAAAACAACACTTCAACATCTGTTTTATTCAATGTATTTATTTTTGCCACCAGGGTTTTTTGTCTGTTTGCTGGGACATCATGCCTACATGATTCCACTGTTCCTGGCAGACTCTTTTGGTTTTCCAAGACAGAGTGTGAGAGACAAAGAGGGAGAGAGGACTGTCACCACAATACTGCTCCACTGCTCATGAAGCTTCTTGCTTGCAAGGTACTACCATGTGGTGACTGGGGGCTCAAACGCATAGTAAACTATGACATATGACATAGTACACTGTGTGCTCCTCTCAACATTTGAATGGGGAAAAAGACAGCCAGCAAGCAATGAAACTGCACATGTGCAAGACATACTCACTGACAAGAAAACAAAGAGAGAGAAAAGGAGAGAAGGGAGGGGAGGGGAGGGGAGGGGAGGGGAGAGGGGAGGGGAGGGGAGGGGAGGGGAGGGGAGGGGAGGGGAGGGGAGGGGAGGGGAGGGGAGGGGAGAGGAGAGGAGAGGAGAGGAGAGGAGAGGAGAGGAGAGGAGAGGAGAGGAGAGGAGAGGAGAGGAGAGGAGAGGAGAGGAGAGGAGAGGAGAGGAGAGGAGAGGAGAGGAGAGGAGAGGAGAGGGAGGAAAAGGATTAGGGCTGGGGAGGTGTGTGAGTGGGCAAGGCAAATGTCTTCCATGCACCATGCCTCGAGTTCAATCCTAGCACCAAGGACAGAGATGAGAGAAGCTCCACGGAGAGTGGAGTGATGCTTTAGCAGTCTCTCTCTTCTCCCTGCTCCCCTTTCTCTTCTCCCACAGAAATGGAAAACAGACATTGGGCCAGGGAAGTGGTTGTACAGTAGAATGCATGCACTAGGCCCTAGGTTCAATCCCCAGCACCACATAAGACTCAAATAAGAAAGTGAGTAAATTCTATCCTCACCAGCCAGGAAGCTCCCAGGATCATGCAGGTGGCCTTCCCAGGACAGGCATGTCCACAGCACTCTGGACGTTCTCCCTTACTGCGGGCAACTCAACTCCATCATTTGTGGAAGTGGAGGACTGCCTTCCTGCTTTACCCCTGAGATGAAAAAGCAACACAGATATTTTAAAACTTGCACTAAGGGGGACACTTTGACACAGCTGACCACATCCACCCATGAATGTTCCTGTTACACATACTGACTCCCAGCCCCCCCCCCACTGACTCGGAATCTGCATTTTGTCGAAGTCTCCAAAGAATCTGGCTGAGTGTTGCTATAGGAAATCCTCTGACAAGCTCTACAGACAAGTCCCCACTTGCTGATGTGGGGTGCAGCTTGGACCTTCGATGTCAGCTGAAATCTGAGCACCCCAGTCCCAGAGTTGTGCTGTCTGACAGGGTAGCCACCAGCCCAAGTGTGTCTAACTAGAAATCACTGGGGCTGAGAGAGAATTCTTCAGATGTAGTACCCACTTACGATGTGTGAGGCCCTAGGTCTGAGCCCTGGCACCACATGGGTGAGCCACAGCAGCACCAAGAAGACTCCCTGAATGGTGGAGTGACATTTTCGTGTTGGCTCATGTGCATGTATATCTCCCTCTCCCTCTAGGTATAAAGAATAAGCAGTCAAGCAGGGTAGGCCGCTTGGTGTTTCACATGTACCCCAGGCCCTGGGTTCACTGCCTAATACCACATCAAACATTGATCTAGCTTACTTAAAATTGAGTAATATTTTAAAAATCAGTCACACTTGTCACATTTCAGTGTTCCAAGAGCCACAGCTAGCTAGTGGCTAGTAGAGAGGCCTAGAGCATTCCATCACTGCAGAAACTTCTGCTGGATAGCTGGTTTATCTGGTTTTCAAGCTTTTCTACACACTAGACTCACTTAAAAAAGGCCCCAGTTTTCGTTTCTTTTGTCTTAGGGTTATCACTGGGACTCAGTGCCTGCACTACAAATCCACTGCTCCTGGAGGCTATTTTTCCCTTTTGTTGCCCTTGTTGTTTCATCATTGTTATTATTGTTGTTATTTCTGTCATTGTTGTTGGATAGGACAGAGAAATTGAGAGAGGAGGGGGTGACAGAGGGGAGAGAAAGATAGACACCTGCAGACCTGCTTCATCACTTGTGAAGCGACCTCCCCCTGCAGGTGGGGAGCCAGGGGCTCAAACAGGGATCCAGTTTTCTTTTCTTTTAATCTACTATATATTACTTTTAATTTTATTTTTTCTTTATTGTGAAGAGTTAATGGTTTACAGTCAACAGTAAAATACAATAGTTCATATGTATGTAACATTTCTCAGTTTTCCACATAAAAATTTGACCCCCTCTAGGTCTTCTTCTGCCATCAGGTTCCAGGACCTGAACCCTCCCCCCAACCACTGGGTCTTTTACTTTGGTGCAATACACCAACTCCAGTCCAGGTTCTGCTTAGAGTTTTCCCCTCTGTTCTTACTTTTCATCTTCTGTCTATGAGTGAGATCATCCTATAGTCATCCTTCTCTTTCTGACTGATCTCACTTAACATGATTCCTTCAAGCTCCATCCAAGATGAGGTGATCTAGGTGAATCCACTATTTTTAATAGCTAAGTAGTATTCCATTGTGTGTATATACCACAACTTTCTCAAGTCACTTATCTGTTGTTGGACACCTGGGTTGCTTCCAGGTTTTGGCTATTATAAATTATGCTGCTACTACGAACATGGGTATACACCAATCTTTTTGGATGGGTGTGTTTGGTTCCTTAAGATATATCCCCAGGGGAGTGATTGCAGGGTCATAGGGCAGGTCCATTTCTAGTCTTATGAGAGTTCTCCAGACTGTTCTCCACAGAGGTTTGACCAATTTACATTCCCACTAGCAGTGCAGGAGGGTTCCTTTGTCCCTACAACCTCTCCAGCATTTGTTGCTGCTACTTTTTCTGATGTATGACATTCTGACAGGAGTGCAGTGGTATCTCACTGTTGTCTTGATTTGCATTTCTCTGACAATTAGTGACTTGGAACATTTTTTCATGTTTATTGGCCTTTTGGAGGCTCCAGTTTTCATTTGTTTTCTTACTTGTCTGTTTTATTTTTAAATCACGAGAGAGAGAGAGAAAGAAAGATGCCAGAGCACTGCTCAGCTTTACCATATAGTGATGCCAGGAATTGAACTTGTGACTTCTTTGGTCCTGGGCATGAAGCCTGATGGTGTGATAACACTGTACAACCTCTCTGACTTGGATTTTTTTTAAGTACCGTTCTTGAGTGAACCTTGGCCCCAGCACATGAGATGTATTCCTTTGACTATAAACAAATCCTTAAAATGGCTGAATTCAAATATTTGGCATTTGTTGACAGATTTTTCACTCAGATTTGGTTGAAGATGACATTTTACCAATGTATCAGTGCACTATCAACTCTCCAAATCTTAACATAGGACACTCATACTAGCCTTTATCCTATAGGGTTTCATCTTCACAGACACTTGCCCTCACGTTTTCTATCAAGAATGCCCGTTGGGAAAGCCAGGATCTTGCACTCATTAATGTCATGTGAGATGCTGCCATTGCTGTCTTCTAAGCCTCAGGGGCCAGACAGCTAGCTTCATATATCTGACACACTCTTTGCTTTTCCTTTTATTAACTGAAAAGTCCCCGCAGAAACACACACACACAAAAACCTTTTATTTTTATTTACTTATTTATTTATTTGCCTCTGGGTTATCACTGGGCTCAGTGCCAACACTAGGAATTCACTGCTCCTGGAGGCCATTTTTTTCTTTTTTTATTGTATAGGACAGAGAGAAATTGAGAGAGGGAGGGAGACAGAGAGGGAGAAAGATAGGCACCTGCAGACCTGCTTCACCGCTTGTGAAATGACCCCCACCCCCGCAGGTGAGAATCAGGATCCTTGGGTGGGTCCTTGCACTTCCTACTAAACCCGGTGTGCTACCGCCAACCCCCCCCAAAAAAAAAAAAAACCTTTGCATTCAGATCTCACACCACTCTTCCATTCTCTCCGCCACTGACATTTTGGCTCCAACCATTGCTCTCCTGCATGCCTGCACATTGAATCTGACTCCATCCTGGGCTGCTCATGAGACAGTTACAAATTCTGCCCATCCAGATTGGCCCCTGGCCCCTGCTTGCAGGAAGAATTCTCTCCTCTGAATACCTGCCAGACAGTTTCTTGTGTGTGTGTGTGGGGGGGGGTTGTCTGGACCTCCTATGATGGCAGAGGGGGGGAGCTGGGGAGGCAGGTTGCTAGAGTGATGTCCTTTACTGCTTCAGACATGCCTCTACTTCTCACCTGGTGAGGCCACCTCCACAGAGCAGTTTCTCATGCAGAGCTGCCAGGCGGGGCGCTGGAATGTGCTAACTCCATGTCCCAGTCCAACCCCCAGAAGATCTGCTTGCTAAGGACTGAACCAAAGTGTCTTCCGTGAGGTCACTGGCTCAGTGGCCAAGTGTGTACACTGAAGCTCTCCTCACTTTGGGAGTGGCCCTTATTCAGAGAGGGAGAGGGAGAGGGAGAGGGAGAGGGAGAGGGAGAGGGAGAGGGAGAGGGAGAGGGAGAGGGAGAGGGAGAGGGAGAGGGAGAGGGAGAGGGAGAGGGAGAGGGAGAGGGTGAGAGGGAGAGGGTGAGAGGGAGGGGGGGAGCTTGTGGCTGGAGTGAGCAGGGGTTGAGCAGGTGCAGGGTCAAATCTCCCATTACAACTTGGGGTGTTGTGTTTCTTATGCACTGCTGCCTTAATTTGAATTACTTACTCCTGCATTAAATTATTGGTTAGCCAAGTTTGTTTGTTTGGCATGACATGGAATTTTGAGCCTTGCTCACTTTATCCTGGTTGCCAGATCTGGCTCTTCTTTTTATTTTTATGTATTGATTTATTTATTTTACCAGAGCTCTGCTCAGTTCTGGCTTCTGTTGGTGCCAGGGATTGAACCTGGGACTTTGGAGCCTCAGGCATGAGAGTCACTTTACATAACTATTATACTGTCTCCCCTTGCCCAGCGCACCTAGCAACGGCAAAGTAGGATGTGTGCCGGAGAAAGAGGAGCCAGAAGCAGTAGCAGACAACTGGAAATGGTGCCATTCGCTTTCCTGTCCTCGGCTTCTCTGCTGACATGGGTCAGTAGGCAGGCACAAAGAGGTGGCAAGACGGCAGAACCGCACCCACACTCAGAGACAAATGCGCTTCTGCCGGCTGGTTGCACCTTGGTAAGAACTTGCTGGGGGTGCACCCATTAGAGTGCACATGTTACAGTGAGCAAGGACCAGGGTTCAAGTCCCAGGTCCTTACCTGCAGGGTGAGAAGTTTCATAAGCAGTGAAACGGTACTACAGGAATCTATCTCCCCTCCCCTTTCAATTTCTTTCTCACTCTATTCAAAAATAAATAAATATGTTTTTTTTTAAAGAAAAACAGAAGGAGAACTGAGAATGGAGAAGGGGTCCATGTGGGCCTCAGGCAAGTGTTGAGCACATGAAGAAATCAAGAGGAAGGTCTGGACTCACTGCTGTCAAGGCACAAGGAGGCCAAAGAGAGGCCATAAGGCATGAAAGTGAGAGGCCCCAGGGTCCATCCCAGGTACCACCAGTCACCAGAACTGAGTGGAGCTCTGGGCAAAAAAGGAGGCAGAAGTAATTCAGTAGTGGGGTGCCTTGGTTTTCTTCTGTGATGTGGCAAGATGAAGCAGGAGACAGGCCCGGCACTGGTGAAGGAGTAGCGGTGGGACGACTAAGTTTTTTTTTTTTTTTTCAGCCTCGATCAGAAGTTTATGACCTAGCTGCTGGTGAGACTGTTTTCCACTCTCGACGTCCCTTCTTTTGGCCTAGGGCAGGCAAATTCAGCCCATAGGACATTCATTGGAGGTGTACAGGCTACATAGGACCAACTGGCTGGTCGCCAAGGGAACTGTTGGGGGTGGGAGTTCCTGGCATCCACACCCACCTGTTCAGAAAAACAGGCTGTCTGCTCCGGCTGCCAGGGTCCTGGGATGGAGCCTGCATTCTGGTAATGTCCTTGTCCCGGTCTTCTGAGCAGAGGCAAAGGACAGGTCTCAGCCTCCGTTCCCTCTACATGCAGACCCCCAAATCACAGCTTGTGTTCAAGTGTGCACTGTGCAAAGTTCTCCCTTTTAACAAGGGTGACTCAACCCCATGGGGTCGGAGGGGTTCCCCTCAGAACAGCTCTCTTCTGAGACTCAGGAGAGTCTTTTTATTTTATTTTAATTTTTATTATCTTTATTTACTGGGTAGAGACAGCCAGAAATCAAGAGGGGGGATGATAGGGAGAGAGACAGAGAGACACCTGCAGCCCTGCCTCACCACTCGTAAAGCTTTCCCTCTGCAGGTGGGGACCAGGGGCTTGAACCCGGGTCCTTGCACATTGTAATACATGCACTCAACCAGGTGCACCACCACCCGGCCCCTTCAGGAGAGTCTTTGTCCATAGGCCGTTGTGCCAGGTATCTGTGAGTCCCTTGTGCTCCCAGGTGTGTGACTTTGCCAGAATGACTGGGAGATCTCCCACTGGTACCCCCTGCCTGGCAGGTGTTAGATATTTTCTCTATGTCTGAGACACAAAGGGGAAATCTCTCTTTTAACCTTTTAGTGTTCTGCCCCTGAGAGAGTTCATTGATTTCTGTGACCACCATGTTATTAGCAGGATCACAGGCCAGATACTGCTTCATACTCATATGTTCGAAAACCTGACACCCATCAGGAATGTGGCCCGGCAGTACAGTACATGCTTCACGTGTCTGATGCCCTGGGTTCAATCCCTAGCAACATGTGAACATGAATACGCACAC
Source organism: Erinaceus europaeus (assembly GCF_950295315.1). Taxonomy (NCBI): domain Eukaryota; kingdom Metazoa; phylum Chordata; class Mammalia; order Eulipotyphla; family Erinaceidae; genus Erinaceus; species Erinaceus europaeus. The sequence goes on from NC_080185.1 coordinate 112,503,654, forward strand.
GCACACTCTTTCACTGACCTACCCAGCCCACTTTGGCCTATCAATAGACGCTACCCTGACCTCTTTGAGGCACTGAGTAATTTAGCCAGAGTCTTGTCTGATGCCACCAGGCAGCAGAACCTGAAGGGCCTCAGCCAGTGCTGCCCCCCACAGAGCAGGCCTCCTCTAGGTCCAGCATTGAGAGGTGAGACAGAGAGCAGGCCAGCTTGCTCCTGCCCAGGGCCACACCATCGGCTGCACGCCTCCGTGCACACGAGGGTCTTCTACTTCAGCAATACAGCACCCGCAAGACTCCGCACACTACAGCTTCAGCAGGTTAAGAAACACCAGCCAGAACTTGAAAAGAAGCCCAAAATGTAATGATTGAAATGGGTAATGTACATAAATAACTGGACCAGTTTGTCTCTTATTCAAAATCCTATTCTATTTGGGAGCATTTTTCTTCCACTTCAAACTCTCTCATTATATACCCTTTCATTCAAAATGTTAATTCTCCCTCCTCTTGTAACTTAACCATCCACTAATCATTTCTGGGATGGAAACACATACTCCTAAGCGAAACTCTTTTGAAGAGCTGAATTAAACAGTGGGTTTCTCTCTCTAATTTCTCGTCTAATGACTAATAGAACTGCCAACTAAGAACTTTTTCAAAGTCTTGAAAACTTTCTGTGACAATGTTCTTGTGCAAGCTAAACTTTCTTAGGGGAAAGTTAGAGGTTTATTTGTATTTCTTAATCATTTGATTAGAGGGGCTGGGCCAATGGCTTACAGTACAGTTGACACATGAGTGTCATTTACCCGTGATGTGTATCTGCAAAACATTCTCATCCCTAAATTTAGGTCCTCTTTCACCACTGTGCACCAGAACCCCAACATCATCTCCACTCCCTCCCTACCACTTCTTCCAGCGTCAGATGGGGGTTTATATCACAGTAGCTAGAGGGAGATAAGACAAGAATGATTTAAAAAGACATTTTCTCCAGATATTAACAAAAATCACTCAATAGTATATAAAAAATCCACTGCAACTGCCCAAATGACAGGAGAACTCTAAAGAAATGGGCTTTTGGATCGTCCAGTTACTAATTCAATAACCTCAGACACGTGTCTGCGTCTCCCACCAAATCTGTGAGTCTGCTTATAACAACAACAACAAAATGATAGGAGGCAGATCAAGAACCAAAAAGATGAAAGTAAAGAGGTTTTGTGAAAAGATGAGTACATGGCTGTGACAGGGCAGGGAAGAAGAGTCAGATCCTCTCTCATCGGACTACAAGTCAGAGGAATTTATGACCTACAGCCCCAAAACTACCCACTCATGGATGTCAGCAGCAAGCAAGGCCAACAAAGCCTTTCTTGTGTTCCAAGTCAAGAGCTATCCTAGTAATTGCAAAGTCTATCTTGCTTGGGAATTTCAAATGGAAGCTCCATTTGATCAATGTTTTCTACTGAGTCCAATGTCATCCTTTATCCTCCTCAAAGGGAAACTCTATAGACCCCAGCATTCCAAGAGCCTGCACGCCCTCCTTCCCATCTTCACAGGATAAAACAGCTGTCCAGGCAGTTGAATGCCTGCTATGGCAAATTACATGCAGGGCTCGGTTCTGGACCGTGTAATTGGGCTGCGGGACTCAGCCAGGTGTAGAGCCAGCAGCAAGAGAAGTGGGGCCCACTGCAAAATGAAAATGATGGGGTCCAAGGAGGTAGCTCAGCAGATAGAGCACAGGGCTTGAATGCCTGAGGCCCTGGGTTCAATCCCCAGCACCACATATGCTAGAGTGGTGCTCTGATCTCTTTCATATAAATACATACATACATACATACATATATACATAAATACATAAATACATACATACATATATACATAAATACATCTAATGAAAATGCAGGACTTCTTTTCAAAAGCTGTAAATAAGTATCACAGTGCTATGAAAATATAAAGCTTACCCTTTTCTTCTATGATCTCTCAATTTGTTAATGTGTTTTTTTTCTTTTTTGATAGAGGCAGAGAAATTGAGAAGGAAAGGGGGAATAAAGAGGAAGAGAGACACCTGCAATATTTTTTCAAAACTTGTGAAGCGTTCCCTCTGGAGGTGGGGTCTGGGGGCTTGAACAGCAATCCTTGTGCATGGTAGGTAACATGTACACTCAACCAGATGTGCCAACACCCAGCCTCTGTCACAGTGCTTTCACTCTGCTATTTAGTGGCACTTTAAAGAGAAAAATTTGATCAGCAGAATGGATTTTACAGTCTTCTTTTTTTTTTTTTTCTGTCATCACTGAGACTTTCATAGCTCTGGGATGACTTTTTCAAATAGAAAGAGATAGAGACAGAGAGAGACAGAGAGAAAAAGAGTAAAAGAGACCATGGCACCAAGGCTTCCTCCAATGAAGTGAGGGCCAGACTTGAACCTGGCTCGTGCACATAACAAAGGGAGCTATTCTATTGGTCCAAATTCCCTGCCCCCCTTTCTTTCTATTGCCACCAAGGGCTTAGTGCCTGCACAATGAATACACCAATCCTGGTGGCCTTTAAAAAAAGAGATAGAGAAACACTGAGAGGGAAAGGAAAGATAGAGAAGGAAAGAGAAAGAGACATCTGCAGTGCTGTTTTATCACTTGTGAAGCTTCCCTCTGCAGGTGAAGACTGGGGGCTTGAACCTGGGTCATTACACATGTTAACATGTGCACTCTACGAGGTGTGCCAATGCCTGGCCCCACCAGTTCATTTTCATATTGCCCATTATTTATTATTTAAATCGAGAGAGAGAAAGATAGTCCCAAATGCCTTCTCTAGCACATGTGATCCTGGGGCTTGAACTGGGGGGTCCTCAAGCATGCAAGTCCTGCACTCCACCATCAACTCTACATTTTCCAGGAAGTAACGCATGAGTTGGGTAATCTGTGCAGAGCTCACAAGGCAGGGACACTGTGTGAAGACAGAGCCCCTGTGCCCCCACCCCCAGGCCAAGGGTGCCCAGATGCACACCAGTCACTGAACACAGAGTTTAGGGGAAAGGCAGGGAGATCAGATGAAAATGAGTTAAGGAGGAAATTTTGCTTGTGCCAATGTGGCAAAATCGGCACACAAATTATGTAGCCGGTGGGAATATGGTCGGGGTGGAGGACATGATGGTTACAATGCATTCACTTTGAGAAATGGTCTTGCAGGTCCTCCAAAGGGCAAACACAGAGGCCAAATGACCGAGAAATCCCACTCCTAGGTCTACCCCCAAGAGAATGAAGAAGGTCGTGATCCAAAGGAATCAGAGCAGTTGAGAAAACTGTTCACTGGTGGCCTGAGCTTTGAAACAACAGATGATAGTTTAAGAGAACATTTTGAGAAACGGGGCACACTTACAGATTGTGTGGTGATGTGAGACCCCCAAACAAAACGTTCCAGGGCTTTGGCTTTGTGACTTACTCTTGTGTGGAAGAGGTGGATGCAGCTATGTGTGCAAGACCACACAGAGTTGACGGGTGAGCAGTGGAACCAAAGTGCTGTTTCTAGAGAAGATTCTGTACAGCCTGGTGCCCATTTCACAGTGAAGACAATTTTTGTTGGTGGTATTAAAGAAGATACAGAAGAGTACAAGTTGAGAGATTACTTTGAAAACTATGGCAAGATTGAAAGCATAAAAGTTATGGAAGATACGCAGCGTGGAAAAAAGAGGATTTGCTTTTGTTACTTTTGATGATCACGATACAGTTGATAAAATTGTCGTTCAGAGAGACCACATTACTAATGGGCTAATTGTGAAGTGAGAGAGGCCCTTTCTAAACAAGAAGTACAGTCAGCTGGATCACAGAGAGGCTGTGGAGGTGACTGTCAGTTTTATGGGTCATGGAGGTCACTTTGGAGGTGGCAGAGGAAACTCTGGGGAGGTGGTGGCAGCAGAGGTGGTTATGGAGGAGGAGATGGCGCAAGTGTGGCAGTGGTCCTGGATGTCGCAGCAGTAGAAGAGGCTACGGGAGTTGGTGGAACAGGATATGGAAACAAGGTGGTGGATACATTAGTCAGGGTGGAGGACGTGATGGTTACAATGGAGGAGGAAATCATGGTGGCCAGAACTGTGGCAGTAGTGGGAATTACAATGATTTTGGACGGCAATTGTATAATTACAATTATAGTGGACGGCAGCAATCAAATTATGGACCCAGGAAGAGGGGGGAGTTTTGGTGGAAGAAGCTCAGGCAGTCCCTGTGGTGATGGTTATGGATCTGGTGGTGGAAGTGGTGGCTATGGCCGCAGGAGGTTCTAAAATCAGCAGAAAAGGACTGCAGTTCTCAGCAGGAAAGAGAGTGAGGAGCTGTCGGGGAAGCTGCAGGTTATACTTTGAGACAGTCGTCCCAAATCCATTAGAGGAACTGTAAAATCTGCCACAGAAGGAGCGACAATCCGTAGTCAGAAAAGGTACTGCAGCTTAAACAGGAAACCCTTCTTATTCAGGACTGCCATAGCAAAAAGTGCAGCTATTGATTAATGCAACGCAGTGTCAATTAGATGTATTTCCCGAGGTCTTTTATCTGTTGTAGCTTTGTCTTTTACTTTTCTTTTCATTACATCAGTTATATTGCCTGTAAAAAGTGCTAGTGGTATCAGGAATGAAAAATTAAGGAATTTTTAAGTTGCAAAAGAAGAAGGGCTGGGTGTGATGCACCTGGTTGAGTGCACATGATATCAAGCAGAAGGACTCAGGTTCAAGCCCCCAGCCCCCACCTGCAGGAGCTGAAGCTTCATGAGTGATTGCTGGAAAATGAGCCCACTGTCCTGGAAAGTCCAGGCCATTGTTTCCATGAGTTCCGAGCGGGTTGACCCCCAACTCTCCCTTCAGGTCAAGAGAAGGGCTGGTTCCTCCACTGGAATTTATGACGGCTGGACCCTCAGACATGGGTGCCTTTCTACACATGCCACCTCCACCCCTTTCCTTCTTTAATTAAAAGCCATGCCCCTGGCTCCCCACCTGCAGGGGAGTAGCTTCACAGGTGGTCTGCAGGTGTTAAAAAAACACACAAAAAAAACAAAAAAAAAGCCATGGATTACTGTGTAAACTTTAAAACTCCAGCAAACATTGCTCAGCTTTCCCCCTCTCTCTTACTGCTCTAAAGTGCCTACAATTTACCGCAGGAAAAATGTACCTTGTAAAGCTTATGATCAAACAGTCTGTCGGTTAAAGTGTAACTATGGATTATCTTGCTCTGTGCTTGGGTTAATGGGTACGCCAAACCTTCCCCCCAGTTATGGCCTATATATATCTACGTTCTCTCTCAATAAACGAATTGCCCTCCGAGGCTTTTCCCAGGGCTGACTGAGAATTTGTCTCCCTGCGCATGTCACCCTCAACACGCTGAGCTGCCCCAGGACCCCACAGGGGGCTGCTTTTGACTGTCTCTCAACCGCTGGGGAGACAGGCGGATCTAAGAGTGAACCGGCAAGTGATGAAGCAGTGCTGCATATCTCTCTCTCTTCCTTTTCCTCTCCCTCTTTCCCTTTTCCTCTCTCTCTCTCTCTCTCTCTCTCTCTCTCTCTCAATTTTGTTGTCTCTATCCAAAATAAATAAATAAATAAATAAATCTGAAAGAAAAAAATGGTTCTTCTTTTCTGACTTGCCATGCGGCCACTGAAAAGTTACATGAACCCCCTCTCCCTTGCCCCCAACTCCTGCTTCCTCAACTCGAAAGTGGGAAAAAATACCATTTCACCACAGAATTGATTGTGAGACTCAAGTCAGGTACAAAATACAAAGTCGTTTGTTTGGTGTGCTCCATCTGCTGCTGCCCGCAGCTGCCATCTGCCAGGGGGAATTCTGGGCAAACTCAGCCTCCAGCCTGGGTAGCAGGGTATGGAGGGAGCAAAGCTCTCCTGCTCCTAGGAGGGGCTCTCTGCCCTGTTGGGTGGGTGGGTGGGGGCTTAGGTGAGAGGAGTCAGGATGCTGCCTTGTTGGGTTTGTCTGGTTTCTGTGCAACACGGATCAGATGGACACGGTTCTGGGGCTGTGTAGCCCCAGCCACTCAGCACGCTTGCTCGGAGAGTGTGTGATTTCTTCTAGTCCCAGACAACTCAGCAGGAATACAGTTCCCTGGTGGTGGAGGGACCCCAAAAGCTGGCGGTCAGGGTTAAATAGACTCCTGCAGCATTGAGTTGTTTCCCTTCCAAATTCTCTAGAGGGTGGGGTTCTAAGTAATGTCTCTGCACTGCCACCAGAGGGCGAATCTGCACCCTTGGTGACCACAGTGTCTGGGAGAAGTATTCTGTGGAGTTTACAGGTAGATACAGCCCATTTATCATAGAACAATTAAAACACCATGAAAACGACTCTTCCCTCAAGTATCTCCCAGACACCTGTCAAGAGGAAATGAGAAGTTGTACCCCCCCAATAAAAACACATAAATATAAAACAGTCGAAAGAGAGAGAGAAGGAGAAATGGAGGGAGGAGACTCCCACGCTTCTTTTTTTTCATTTTAATTTTTTTATATTTATTTACACTTTCGTTGCCCTTGTTGTTTAACATTGTTGTAGTTATTGATGCCGTTGTTGTTGGATAGGACAGAGAGAAATGGAGAGAGGAGGGGAAGACAGAGAGGGGGAGAGAAAGCTAGACACCTGCAGACCTGCTTCACCGTCTGTGAAGTGACTCCCTTGCAGGTGGGGAGCCGGGGGCTCGAACCGAGATCCTTAAGCCAGTCCTTGTGCTTTGCGCCAGGTGCACTTAACCCGCTGCACCACCGCCCGACTCCCGACTCAAACGCTTCTAACCCTAAACTTCCTTACAAATACTAGCCCAACATGTCGTTTACTGATTCCTGTCTCTGCCACGATAGTCTGCAGCACACAGAACCAAGTTTTGGCGCCCACAGACTCAGCCCAGCAGCTTCTCTCCCAAACTTAACCACAATGTGAAAACCTAGAAGCACCTGAATGTGAACAGCCAAAGGTTCCCCGAAACTCAATCCACTCTACTCCCTCCTGCCCCGGCCAGGCACGTAGCATCTTTGTGTACTCTGCAGTGAGGCACCCCCAGAGTCACCACTTTCATCTTGGGTCCTCAGCTTGGTCATCTGCATGCACTGGGTTGGCAGCAAACTCTGGAAGCATTTTCGTATATGCCATCGGCCCAAAATGTCAAGACCACATTTGTTTCCAGAAGATTCCTTGAAAATGTTGCCAGTGCCATAACACCGAGCTGCATTCTCTCATGCTCAACCGCCACCTTTGCTGCCAGTGCTTGCAGCCCTCTTTCTGTATTTCTACTGTGGCATTTATCCCCGTCTGCCTGGAACACCACTATTGTTTTATTGTAGTAAAAAAGAAAAAGAAAAAAGACAACATTCGGTAGGGAGATAGTTCACCTGGTAGAGTGCATGCCTTCCATGCACGAGGACCTAGGTTTGAGCCCTAGTACCACATGGGAACACCATGAACAGCAGCACCAGGGGAATTCCATGAATGGTGGAGTGGTGCTGTGGTGTCTCTCCTCTTCTCTCTAGTTCTCACTCTCGCTCTCAAAAAAGTAATTGGGCAAAGAGGAGAAAACCTGGGCAAAGAGACTGCTCAATGGTATCCTGTATGCCTGAAGCCCCAGATTCATACCTTAGCACCACAGAAAAAAACAGTTGTGCCACCATAACCATTTGCTGACGCAGTCATGCCACAAATCTCTAGAACTTGTTTTTTGCCTCCAGGGTTATCGATGGGGCTCAGTGCCTGCATTATGAACCCACTGCTCCTGGAGGTCATTTTTTTCCATTTTGTTGCCCTTGTTATTGTTATTGCTGTTGTTGTTGTCGGGTAGGACAGAGAGAAATCAAGAGAGGAGAGGAAGACAGAGGGGGAGAGAAAGATAAACACCTGCAGTCCTGCTTCGCCGCTTGTGAAGCGACCCCCACCCCACAGGTGGGGAGCTGGGGGCTCGAACCAGGATCCTTACACTGGTCCTTGTGCTTCGCGGCATGTGCACTTAACCTAATGTAATCCTGCCCAGCATGCTCTAGAACCTTTTTTATCTTGCAGTACTGAAACTGTATAAACGCCGAACCATCTTAGCCTTGGGTATCCACCTTCATGCTTCCTGTCTGCAGAATTCTGACTATGAGATACTTCGTACTAATGGGATCATACAACAATTTCCTCTTGTGAGTGGCTTACCTCACTTAGCCCCCACAAATGCCTTTCCTTGTCTCTTGCCAGGCAGTTGTGCTCATACTTCAGCCTCTTGCCTGCCACCTCAGCTTCTACTCTACACAGGTTCTTTTTGAAAACAGAAGGCAGGATGTCTGGCACAAAAGAAAGAAAAGGAGAAGGAGGGAGACAGAAAGCAGAAGAAAAGAGAGAGAGAGATAGAAGACACTTCCAAGAGGGATTCTCATGCCAGCTAGCAAAACAGTACTTTCTTGTCCTGTATTTGATCAATACGATTAGTAGTTTAAAATTGGAGGTTCTTTGAGTAAGGAGAGAAATTTCACAGCAGTCCTTGGTCCCCTGGCTGGAGTCTTCCCCCCAAACTCAGCCTTCTTGCCAAAGTGAAGCAATTCTCTTCTTAAGTTTACATGTAATTATAATTGCAGCCGAGTGATGATTAAGCCTCTCCCTTTGTCATTGTTTTTTCTTGGCATCATTTCTTTGGCTCTGCTTGTGTGCTATAGAGTGAGCATGAATCACAGAGAATCTGTGCTTTTTTAACTGTGGTGAAACCATAGGCATTTTTTTTTGCTTGTTTGTTTGTTTATGCCCCAGAATTGGTTCCAAAACAGCTGCTGCATGTTTGTCCTTGGTTGTCAACTTATTTCAGGGAACTGTATCAGCAGCATCTTCAGTTTTTAATTCTCCTTGAAAAGGAAAAGAAAGAAAGAGAAAGGAAGAAAGAAAGAAGAGGAAGGGAGAGAGATATCTCCCCGAACTGGTGCACTGTGCGTAGGTGCTAGTTAATGACTTACTTCCTCTCATTTCCTTAATCAGGAAATTTCATAGTTTAGCAGCAGCAGGGTTCCCATGAACGTGGCTCTGCCCTGAACCACGCTCTGAGAAATGCTTCACCCTAAAAACAGTTTGCTGTGCACACTCTGAGCAGGCCAGACCCAGGCCGACCAGAAGCTTCCATTGGACACAGTGGTGAAGGAGGGAAGCTGTCAATTGTTTGTGGTTAGTGATGGTTCCATCTCTAGTAGAACCAGCCAGCTGAAAAGCCATCCATTAAGTCAGTGGTTAATAGGCAGTTTGAGTGTGGATTGGCTGGTGGGCTTTACTTTCGGAAGACGGTCTTTTGAAGGATGGACAACACATGGAATCTGGCAGTAGGAAAGTGCATTCAGGAAAACAAGCAAAGCTGCCTTGCTCAATGCAAGCGACAGCCAAGTTTTGAAGCATTGCTTGAAGGCTAACGGCTAATGGTTTAGCAAGACGGCCATTCATTAAATGTCATAAGCTATGTTTAAATCGCTTTCTTCTGGGGCAGGGAGATCACTCACCTGGCAGAGGGCATACGTTGTTGTACAGGAGGCCCTGGGTTCAAGTCCTGACACCACACAGGAGCCCCATGGATGGTGAAGTACTGTTGTGGTGTCTCACCTCTCTCTATATATAGAGCTAGCTCTTCTCTTTCTCTCTCTTTCTTTCTCTTCCTCGCTTTCTCTCTGAAATTAAGAATGAAAAAATGGGCTAGGAAGGTCATCAGAAGCATGAGTAAAGCCCTGGGTTCATTCCCTAGTACTACATAAAAACAGACAAACATTTATCTTTACCTACGTTGCCTACACCATGTCTTCCTTCTTTGTAGAGCCAAGGCATGTAGATAGATACATATAGATAGATAGATAGATAGATAGATAGATAGATAGACAGACAGGCAGACCACATCACCAGAGCTTCCTCCAGTGCTATAGCACCTCCTATGTGGTGCCAGGGCTAAACCTGGGCAACATATGGTAAGAAATGTGCCCTATCCAGTGAGCTATCATTCTGGCCCCCAAACCAGTTCTCTACACTGGAATTACCTGAAGAGAGATTTTTTTAAGAAAAAAAAAAACTGGTCCCTCCCCCAAAGGTTTTGAGTTACTGGCCTCAAGTGAAATCCAGATCTTGTTTCTTTGCAAGTGTTCCCATGCACCCATGTTCATAGCTGCATTATTCACAACAGCCAAAATATGGAAGTAACAATGGCCATCAGCAGATGACTGGCAGATGGGACATAAACTCAATGGAGTATTACTTAGCAATCAAAAGGCGATATTGTGGGGGTCGGGCAGTAGTGCAGCAGTTTAAGCGCCCCACCTGCAGGGGCCAGGGGGGTCGCTTCACAAGCAGTGAAGCACGTCTGCAGGTGTCTATCTTTCTCTCCCCCTCTGTCTTCTCCTCCTCTCTCGCTTTCTCTCTGTCCTATCCAGTAACAACAACATCAGTGGCAACAATAACATTAATGACAACAACCAAGGCAGCAACAAGGGCAACAAAATGGGGTGGGTGGGTGGGAAATGGCCTCCAGGAGCAGTGGATTCATAGTGCAGGCAATGAGCCCCAGCAATCATCCTGGAGGCAAAAAAAAAAAAAGACGATATTGTGTCCTTGGAGACAAACTGGATGGAACTGGAGGTGACTATGCTTTATGAAGTGAGTAAGAATGTGAAAGACAACTACCAGATGATTTCATTCATGTGGAATATAGAGAACTGACACATGAACCTGCAAAAAAAAAATTAGCCCACCCATCTCTAGGACCTGGTGAGAACTATGGTGGTTATCGTTGTGGGCGAGTGGGGACACAGAACTTTGGTGGTGGGTGTGGTGTGGAACTATGCCCCTGTTATCTTATAATCTTGTAAATCATCATTAAGGCACAACATTTCTTTTTTTTTTTTTAAACAAAGTGCTCACATGCAGCCAGGTTTGGTGTGCTGCTCTCTGCAAACCGCACCTGCACGCAACCTTGGCAGCCTGTAGGCTGGGTGTGGGGCACTCATGTGACAGGAAGTGGGCTCCGTTTATAATTGCCTGTGTTTAAGCAGAGTTTGTCCTCCTTCTATCAGAGATAAATAGCCCTGACAAATAGCCTTTGGCAAGCTTCACACTCATTTCTGCGTGCACTATCCCTCCCTCCCTCCCCTTTCCCAGGAAGATGCAAACCTATTTTTCACTGCACACCATCTTTTAGAGACCAGAAACCTCACAGGCCAGTTCAGATGGTCCCTGGTGGGCTGACTTCTAGAACATTTAAGTCATCCTGTTTGAACAAATTATAGTAAGTTATAGCTCTTTCTTTCCCTCTTCAACGGGGGTAGGGGGTGGGGGTGGGGGTGGAGGGGGGAATCGGGAAAGAGATCACCAAAACAGGAGCACAATAAGGAAACTTTTAATATCTCGATTTGCCAAACTGGCCTTTCTCCAGTATCCTCTACTGTGGAAAATGCCCCCCCCCAAAAAAAAAAACCTCCCCTCTTTTAAAACCCAGAACTTGGACGTCCTTGATCCTTTTCTTTCCCTCAGCCCATAATCCCTCACATCCAAACCAGAGCCCATTCCACCCATTTCCCCCCTCTCCCATGTCCACCTGGATGCCCAGGTGTGCCCGCCTCCCGGCAGGCACCTCACCCTCCCACCTGGGCCAAGGTCAGTCCATGGCCAAGTCTTCCCACCGGCGTTGCCCGTCCCAGGTGTGTGAGAGCTACTCATCACCGGGGCCTTTCTCTGTCTGGTACTCTCTCCAAGTGATCCCTTTTAAAAGCTTCTCCCTGGGGAGTCGGGCTGTAGTGCAGTGGGTTAAGCGCAGGTGGCGCAAAGCACAAGGACCGGCATAAGGATCCCGGTTTGACCCCGGCTCCCCACCTGCAGGGGAGTCGCTTCACAGGCGGTGAAGCAGGTCTGCAGGTGTCTATCTTTCTCTCCTCCTCTCTGTCTTCTCCTCCTCTCTCCATTTCTCTCTGTCCTATCTGACAACGACAACAACAATAATAACTACAACAATAAAACAACAAGGGCAACAAAAGGGAATAAAAAATAAATATTAAAAAAAAATTTTTTAAATAAATAAAAGCTTCTCCCTGGTGATTTCACTTCTCTCATAGCATCCAGTTAATTTCTTTCCTAGCAAATATCCAATTCACCTGATTATCCTGCATTGCCACTCCTAGGCATTTATCTGAAGGCCACAAAAGCACAAGTATGAAAAGGGTTTTGCACTCGTATGTTCCTAGCTGCATGCCATACACTAGGCGAGATATGGAATCAGCCTAAATGTCCAAGATGACTGGGTCAAGGTAAAATAGATAGACCTGGTGGTGACTGTGCTAAATGAGAGAAGTAAGGAAGCGAAAGACAAGCTACTGGATATTTTCACTCACATTTGGAATATAAATAACTACAACAAATACATTTACAAGATAACAGTACCCAAAGTGATTCTTAGACTCTGAGAAAAATGGTTTTCTGAGAGAATGAGAAGTGAGAGGTGGGTAGAGGGGTCTCTTTGGTGTGATGGTACTGGAATTTGGGGGGTAGGTGCGGTCTCACACACATACATATCTAGGTGCAAAGCTACACTCCTCAAAGTGTGTAATATTGTAAACCTATGAAAACTCAATTAAAAACTTGACCCATTTATCTTCTGCCTCCCCACACTGGAGTTAAATCTCTGTGAGGAAAAAGACTTTCTCTTATTTCTGGTCACGTCACCAGCTTCCTAGTAGCATGCCTGGCACATAGTAGGGATACATCAAATATGTGTGGATTCAGTGAATGAGTGACTGGGAGGAGGAGCAAAGGAATGGGCTGGCTAAAAGGTTTATAAGACAGTGTCTCTGCATCAATAGTAGCTTTAGAGAAAAGGAACATTGCTTTTTACTCATATGTCCATGCCGGCTGTTAGCTAACTACCCACTCAAGTAGTTCTCATCATGCGCATCAACTAGGGCTCTTGTTACAAGTACAGAAACCAACTTAACCAAAACTAGAATTCATTATAAGGTCACTGCCCTGCCATACAGACCCTTAACAGTAGAAAATTGAAAAGGAGCTGAAATCAGGAGGTTTGAATTGTTGGAAAGCTGAGAGACTCGGTTTTAATTGCTTGCATCTTTGTTTTTTCCTTTACCAGAGCCCTGCTCAGCTCCAGCTTACAGTGGTGCCAGGGACTGACCTTGGAACCTCAGAGTCTCAAGTAACACAGTCTTTTTTTTTTTTTTTTTTTTTTTGCCTCCAGGGAGCTCAGTGTACCACGAATCCACTGCTCCTGGAGGCTATTTTTCCCCCTTTTGTTTCCCTTGTTGTTTTATCTTTGTTGTGGCTATTATTATTGTTGTTATTGATGTTGTTGGATAGGACAGAGAGAAATGGAGAGAGGAGGGGAAGACAGAGAGGGGGAGAGAAAGCTAGACAACTGCAGACCTGCTTCACCGCCTGTGAAGTGACCCCCTCTGCAGGTGGGGAGCTGGGGGCTCAAACCAGGATCCTTACACTGGCCCTTGCGCTTTGCACCATGTGCGCTTAACCCGCTGCACTACAACCTGACCTCCTCAAGTAAGAAAGTCTTTTGCAAAACCACTATGCTATCTCCCCAGTCCACTCTCTTATGATTTTTTCTGTACAGCTATTTCTTTTTTCTCTGCAGATCAGCTTTCTGCACACCAGTCACTTACAGCTTCTGAGTAATAACATCTCTGCTGTCCAGAGAGAGTTTGAGTCTAGAACTGGAGCCCCTAGGCTTCCTGGGAAAGAGATTCTGACTGCCCTGACTTGGGTTCTGCGCTCACCCGAGGAATCATCCTCTGTCAGCAACAGGGGGACTAAGAATATGGACACCCCCTGCAATGGGGAATGACACCTTGCAAAATGGGGGCTTGCTGAGGGAATTTGGAGGGACAACCTCTGGTGACAGGGTAATCACTGGGTTTTTGGTTAGGAAGACACCACAGAATTATCTGCTAGAGAATTCAAGTTATCTGCTGGGGCCTGGTTGTCCTCACCCCTCCTGAGTGCCCTCTTTGCTTGCTCCTGACAACATTATCCAGGCTTTTGGCTGATCTAAAAAAACAGTCTATTTATTTCATGAGACTGAATAAGAGAGGCCAGAGGACCACATGTGGCACTGAGGCTCGAGCCTGGGGCTTCAGGTATGTAAGTCCTTCACTCTACCCAATGAGCCATCTTCCCAGTTGCTGGACCAAAACTCTAACTCCTGGAGGCTGCCAGGCACTGAAATGGCCTCGTATAGAAGAGAAAGAAGAGAGGTGCCTTTTGCCACCAAAAAACAGAGGAGAATTGGATCAAGTGAAGATTAAGTATATTTTAAGCATCAAAGTGACAAATTATTTCGAAGAGGAGAATTGGATTAAGAAAAGGGTAAGTGCAATATTAAACCTGAAAGCTTGATGGATTATTTTAAGTCATTGTCTTTGAGTCATTTGTTGGAGCCAAATGACTCAGCCACCAAGAGATTCTTTTGTTATGTGATCAGTCTTACTTTATCGCTAATAGGGCAGGTTCAAATGATGATGTATTTCTGAATAAATGCTGCATTGACGGAGCAGCCTGTTTCTCTGCCCTCCTGCTCACTTTACGAAGCATTAACTTGCAACAGCAGGGCTTCAATCTATAGAAACAGACCTATCAATATATTTGAATACAAAGAGATGGTTGAATTTGAGTACAAGGCTTTAAGTTTTATGGACTGTCATACAAAACAGAACGGGCATATTTAAGAGAAAAGTTTCACTTAAGTAAAGATGGCCTATTAGTTAATATTCTGACTTTGTGGCCTAATGATTCAAACCCAGGTTTATGGCTCTTTATTCTGTGATTTTCAATGGCATTTAATTTCTTACCAAAAAGCAAGTTTATTAATAACCTTGGCCTCTGAGGCATTGGATGTGGCTTATTTGGAATAATGGACTATAGTAGTTGGAAATCGTGCTAGACTGAAAATCACAAGATTTTTCTTCCTCACCAAGGAGCCCAGGAGTAGGCAGTCACCAGCCTTGACTGAGGGCTCAGAAGTTTCTGAGTTGAGGTCTTTGCAGTTCCCATGACCTTTATCTCATGGGCCCAAGATGACTGCTGCAGTCCCTACCATCATGTCCAGACGCCTAGCAGCAAAAAAGAAGAATGGATGACGACTAAGCCAATAGAGAGGGGAAAATTCTATATGTTGAATTCAGGGCAAAATGTTTTTTTTGGGGGGGCGCAAAATGTTTTATCAAACAAGCCCCCCCCTACAATAGGGGTCTACTTCTCCCCTGGGCAAGGTCAGCTGGTATAGGGAGAACACAGTATGCAGTTCTGCTCAGTGCAGTCATACAGGAACCAATTAAGAACATGGGACTTTTTTCCTCAGAAATGCTTTGGCAGTTCCTGGCCATTTGTGGTTCCATACAAACTACTGGACAATTTGTTCAACTGCTTAAAAATGCCAGTGGAATACTGATAGGGATTGCATTAAAATTATAGACTGCTTTTGGTAGAATGGCCATTTTAATAATGTTTATTCTTCCAATCCAGGAACAAGGAATGTTCTTCCACTTCTGTGTGTCCATCTTTATTTCTTTTAGCAATGTTCTATAGTTCTCATTATAAAGATTTTTCACCTCCTTCGTGAGATTTACACATACCCCCAAGGTGTTTTATCTTTTTGGGCTCAACTGTAAATGGGATTGGGTCTTTTATTTCCCTTTCCTCTGATTCCTTGTTTGTATACAGAAATGCCACAGATTTATGTGTATTGATTTTGTGTCCTGCTACTCTACTGAATTTATTAATCATTTCCAGTACTTTTTTGGTAGAGTCTTTGGGGTTCTCTAGGTATAATATCACATCATCAGCTTCTTTTCCAATCTTTATGCCTTTGATGTCTCTTTCTTGTCTGATTGTAGTGGCAAGGACCTCGATAACTGTGTTGAATAATAGTGGAGATAGCAGACATCCTTGATGGTTCCTGATTTTAGGGGGAAAGCTTTCAGCTGTTGAGGAATGGTTCTTCTATTCCCAGTTTCTGGAGGGTCTTTATCATAAATGGGTGTTGGATCTTGCTGAGGTTAGATAAAGGAGTGGGAAGAGGGTGACTTCACTCATAGGTGAGACTTAAGAAACAAAGCAAAGGCAAGTACAAGAAGAAACACTTATAACTGTGCTCTATTCCAGAAGACCCAAGGACTCAAAGCATGGAAGGAGAGACAGGTATGAAAGGGGGTTTGGGGTCCAGTGCCATAGGCTAGAAGGAGGAAAATGGGAGATTGAGGAATGACTGACTGCCAAAGGGCACAGGAGTTCCTTTTAGGGAGATAAACTTGTCCTCAAGTTGACTGTGCTGACAGCTGCACTACTCTGTGTGTATTCTAAAGGCACTGGGTGGGTACTAGCGAAAAGCATAAGCAAAACTCAACCTCATGGGCCAGCAGAAATCAACTCTCTGGAGTTGAATTCTGAAACTTGAAAATCAAAAGTCAGACTCTGGGCCCACCAGTGGCTCTGTGGGCTTGTGTTCATTCTACGAGGACCTGCCTGAACCAGGCACATGGCACCCAGTTTGACGTCTCTTGTTTGCCACCAGCCCAGTCAGCAAGCATCTACGGGGCACAAGTAGTACAGCAGAGACTCGTACAGGACCAAGGCCCCAAAGAACCTACAGCCAGTGGCCACAAACCGTTAACTCCCTGAGGGCGAGACCAGAATACCGGAGCAGTCCCACCCTTCGACTACTGGACCAGTGAAAAAATGAAAAGCAACTTGTAACTTGAAACATTCTCCCAGACAGCAGGGACGATGCCTTTTACTCTCTCAACCCAGCACTTCAATGAATTCAGAAAATGCTGCAGCTTTTTTTCAATTCACAGTTTCTTAGCATAGCGAGGGAAAGCCACTTTAAATTCAAAACACTGCCCTGCCAACATCCAAGTCCAGCAGAAAAGCGATTACAGAAGACAGAACGCCCACCTACTGCACCCTATATAGAATTTTGGTCCATACTCCCAGAGGGGGAGAAATGTTAGGGGAAATGACAAGAGGCTCTGAACTCCAATTCCATCAGGATCCTGAGAGAGAAAAGGAAAAAAAAAGAAGGCTACTCGGAAGTACTAATAGACATAGGTGTGACTTAGCAAGGAAGAGAAAGCAGGACCATAGGAAAAAATGGGCAAGACAGATAGATAGATAGACAGACAGACAGATATAGGAATAATAGTCAATAATAGTCACAAATAGCCATATTTGTGACCTTGGAGAATTACTGAAGTTTCCAGTGGAAGGAATGGAACACAGAATTCCTGTGGTAGGAGGGTGTGGAATTATGTCCGCTATTTAAAATTTTCGTAATTAAATATTAAATCACTAATAAAAATAAAATAAATTTAAAAATTTTAAAACATCACAAGGAAGTTTTCATCAAACTACTCACTTCTAATGAATGTATATATTTTTTCTGCCTTCAGGGTTATTGCTGGGGCTCAGTGCTAGCACTACGAATCCACTGCTCCTGGTGGCCCTTTTTTCCCCCATTTTTATTGGATAGGACAGAAAGAAATTGAGAGAGGAGGGGGAGATAGTGATGGAGAGAGACAGAGAGATACCTGCAGACCTGCTTCACCACTTGTGAGGCACCCCCCCCCACAGGTGGGGAGCAGGGGCTCAAACCAGGATCCTTGCATGGGTCCTTCTGCTTCGTACTATGTGCGCTTAATCCAGTGTGCCACCGTCCAACCCCCTCTAATGAATGTATTTTATTTATTATTTTTTAAATTATTTTTATTTATTTATTTGCTAGAGAGAGAGAAGTTGTGAAGAGAGGGGAAGATAGAGGGAGAGAGACAAAGAGACACCTGCATCCCTGCTTCACCACTCGTGAAGCTTTTCCCCTGCAGGTGGGGACCAGGGGCTTGAATTCGGGACCTTGCACACTGTAATGTGAGCACTTAACCAGGTGCGCCACCACTTGGCCCCATGAATGTATTTTAAAACAATCCTTCCAGGGACCTTGAGGAGAGTTCAGCTGGTAGAGCTCACACCTTGTCAAGGCCCTGGGTTCATTCCCTGGCACAATACCAACACACCAGACACAGTGCCAAGGAAACTCTATGGATGGTGGGGCAGTGATTTAGTGTCTCTCCCTCCCTTCCTATCTCTTTCCCTCTCTTTTAATTTGATATGACAGAGAAATTGAGAGGGAAGGGGGGAGACAGAGCGGGAGAAAGAGAGACACTAGCAACACTGCTTTGCCACTTGTGAAGTGGGGACTGGGGGCTTAAACCCAGGTTCTTGTGGTTAGACCTTGAACATGTGCACTTAGATGAACTGGACAACAGATCACCCAGCATATCAGGGCCTTTCCAGGAGCAAGAACCCAGGTCCTAATCCTGGTACCATAGACAACACAGGATGGTGACTCTATGGAGGATGGAACAACACTGTGGTGTGTCTCCTTTCTCTCTTCTCTTTCCTCTCTCTCTCTCTCTCTCTCTCTCTCTCTCTCTGCCTAGGGTGACAACTCAGTAGAACCACGTAGGAGTGAGGCCTTGGGTTCATTCCAGTGATGAAGGGAAAAAGGAAAAGTCTGCTGGTTCCAGACTTAAAGGCAACAGTGAGCTGGTACGGGAAACTCTTGCAGTCCCTCAGCGGATCTTCTTCTCTTGCTGGTGGAAATCCAAACCCAAACCGTCTAGTTCTGGTCCCAGCAGCCTTGGGAGAGAACTTTTTGCCTAATGACTTAACACTACCTTTTTTTCTGAGAGAGAGAGAGAGAGAGAGAGAGAGAGAGAGAGAGAGAGAGAGAGAGAGAGAGGCTGACTCTGACAACATTGAAACTTCCTTACCTGGGCCCCACACATGGCAAAACAGCACACTTTCCATGTGAGTTATTTCGCCAGCCCTAATACTACTTATTTTCCAGAACAAGTAAATCCCATTCTGGCAGCCCACTTCTGTAAGCTCGATCAAGGGAAATACTAGGAACGAGAATGGTTGATGGAGCCATGCTCTGCTTCCTGCTGTGTGTCCTACCAATACCAGTACACTCACATGAAGATTCATTCCACTGTACACTTAAGCCTTGTACACATATATCTGTTGCATTTCGGTTAAATTCCTGTAACAACTGACTAAGGAGAAACCAAAAACCGAGAAAATCACACTGCTTAAGCCTCTACTCTTCAATAACTAACTGCATGCAGAAGGAAGAAAATGAGGCTTTCAGGTCCACCCTCCAGCACCCGCCCCCTCATAGGAAGAGGAGGAAGAGGAGACTGAGTGGACCAATCACCAAGGCAGCCATTGTTGTCCTGTGTCATTCTATACACGGTCCCAGGCTCCCTGGAATCTTCAACCTGTCATCTTCATTTCCAGTTGCCAGGCTTAATCTGGTGGGAAAGTAACATGTTCACAGTTTCTAGGAATTGGGACTCTTTGCTGAGCACGCACTATTCTGACTACCACACCAAATAACTGCTCCCTTTCTCGGTTGAACCACACACCTGCTTACAGAAGCATTTCTGTTTGGTAGAATAAGTTTACTAACCCATGGAACCCAGTTTTGCTAAGCCAACCCATCTCCTGCCACTGTCAATATATGAAGTCCCCTGGTTAGGAATGGGATGAGTTCCTTGGTCTACAGCAAGGATGTCACCCTGTATCTTGACTGAGCTTGATTTTTAGTCCCCTGATATTGTGGACAGGATTTGGGATGCATTGGATCGACCTTCCTGTGGTGCATCTCGTGAGTACCCATTCATTGGGGAAACTGACGATCCTTCCTAGCCGGGCAAACGCTAGAAGAAGTGGACAGGAGGGTCCCATTGCTCCCATTGCTTCTCTTTCCTCAAACATAAATGTGCACATAGGTTTTCTTTTACTATTTTATGAAAGAGAGAAGTCAAAGTGCTGCTCTGCCATTTTATGATGCTCTGTTGGTTTTGTCTTTCTTGTCTTTACGTGGTGCCAGGGATCGAACTCATAGCCTCATGTGTGCAAGACACGTGCTCTGTACTTCCCTGGCTCCTACTTGTGAGCCTTCTCTTTACAGACCAACTTTGGCAGGTTTTAAAAGTCCAGTCAAACCAAAATCCATACAGACCCTGTTGTACAAATTTGCATGAAATTAGCCCTGCAGTGCCATAAAACAGCACTACCATTTGAGATGTGATTGCTTTTTAAACTTGTACTTTTATTTCTATTTCCCATAGCATTTAAATATCTCATCTCCATCTCCTCTTCCAAAGAGGAGAAGCAGAATCTCAACTTTTAAAAGATGTATTTATTTTAAGAAAGAGGGTTGGGGCAACAGCATAATGGTTATGCAAAAAGGTCTTCATGCCTGAGGCACTAAAGGTCCCAGGTTCAATCCCCAGCACCTCCATAAGCCAGATCTGAGCAGTGCTCAGATAATAAATAAATAAATAAATAAATAAATAAATAAATAAATAAATTTTAAAACAGGGAGTGAAAAATCAGAGCACCACTCTGGCATATGCAATACCAGGATTGAACCCTGGACCTCATATTTGCAAGCCATGTGCTCTACCAGATATGCTGCCACCCCAGCCACCAGAAACCTACTTTCAAAGGAAGGGAGGGAGGGAGGGAGGGAGAGATCTCTGAGAGTTGGGGTTTTGATCTTGCAAACTGTCACATTCCTGATCCAAGGCTGGAGGCTGCCTGAGATACAAAGAGAAGCAAGACCGAGAACCTGCCTTCAAGGGTCCATGATTTGGGTTGATGGCCACATGAGTGGGGGTGAAGCAGGAAGAGCTAGTGGTGTCAGCCGCCCTTGAACCTGCCCTGTGTTCCCTGTCTGCCTCTTCATGGCTTTCTCTGCATCTCTAACGATTTCACCTCTTTCTCTGGGTACATTGTTCCAAAGTTTCTTGGGACCCCTCTTCTTCCCTCCACTACTCCCTTATATTTTTTTCAATTTGCCTTTCTCTTTTAATCCTTTCTCTGCTCCAACTCTCAAAAAGTTACCCAGAAAGATCAAAGTGATAAGACAAACCAGCCCAAGATAATCAGGCTTCCTTCCACAGGAGCCAAAGGCTGGACACTGAAGGGTCTCCACTCAGACCATGGGAGTAAAAGCTGGTGCAGAATAAAGTGGTTCCAGACACTAGCAGTAATCCAGTCCAGAAGGGTTTTCTGCAATGGAGCACCCCTAATAGGGCCAAGCCATGTAAGCAGTGGGACTGGTTGGCCTTGAAACAGAACTCCTTCCCATAGGGATCTGGAAACTGGTCACCATGCACCCTGTAGGAGACCCAACAGAAGGCCCTAGCTCTGGACAAGGCATCCAGTGGGGAAAAACACTGCCTGGTCCGGCCATGGCTGTAGCTGGTCACCTGCCACTCCCTTTTAATTAGTAATACTTTCCGAGGTGACCCTTTCTGCACCCCACCTCCTCAGTCCCCACACCAGCAGGGCATTCCTTCTGTTTCCAGCTGCCCCGTGGTGAAATATAAATGTCTTGTATTAACAGGAAGAAAATGGAACTGAAAGTTTGTCTAACTTGTAAAATAAAAATGAGTTTCGATCCCAATAGCTCATGCATTATTCTCATAAAGACTGGGTCCGCATCAATCATCCTTTCCACGGCAGTCAAGTGTGGAATGTGGTGGAGTGAGAAATGTAATTGTATCGACATAAAATATTGCATCTCGGTAGCCATGGTGGAGACACTTTTCTCAATATGCTATCTCCCTGCCCTTCAGAGCAATAATTGAGAATGTGACAGAATCAACTGAAAGGTTATACCTCCTATACTTCTGGTAAGGTTAATGTGCTTCTGAGCAAGACTCCTGCTCGTGACACGAGATTCTCTCAAGGAGGCTGGAAATGCATTGAGACCGTTAAAACAAAGTGCCAGCCATTCCTGCTGTTCAAAAATTCTTCAACTTCTCGTTCAAGGCACCAACACCTAAGAATGTAATTGTGGGGAGTCGGGCGGTAGTGCAGTGGGTTAAGTGCAGGTGGCACAAAGCGCAAAGACCGGCATAAGGATCCCGGTTCGAGCCCCCGGCTCCCACCTGCAGGGGAGTCACTTCACAAGCGGTGAAGCAGGTCTGCAGGTGTCTTTCTTTTCCCCTCTCTGTCTTCCCCTCCTCTCTCTATTTCTCTATGTCCTATCCAACAACGACATCAATAACAACAACAATAATAACTACAACAATAAATCAAGGGCAACAAAAGGAAATAAATATTTTTTAAAAAGAATGTAGTTGTGTTATTCTCTCTGATAGCTGGAATTTATCTAAGCTAAACGCCTGGGAATTATGGCCTAGCAGGACGAAAGGAGCCCAGAAGACAAACTAGATGGCTCCAACATGTTATTTAGCACCGGCATGTTGACACCTGTCTCTGTTATCACTGATGGGTTCATATGGATTCAAAGCCCACAAGTGCCTGAATTGAGGAAGCAGTTGGGAAAATGCACAAACCACCTTGAGATCGAAACTCAGAAATCCAAGAGGCTCACACACCCATGCTCAGAAGTCTGTTGCACACTGAATTTTCTCTAGCGTCCATTGTGGAGTCGGGAAGTCCTCTTCCTGCTTACAGCAGTGTCATTCCCCACCCTCCATCCCAGGGACTCAAGATTCTCCCTGAGGAGAAAGTGGACCACAGTTTGAAATGGCCTATGGGACAGGAAAAGAGCAATTTCAAATTAGAGCTGTGAAAGGCGATGCCTCCTCAGCACATGGGCAAAGTGTTTCTGTTTAAGGATGGCCTCCAGAGGGGTATACTTGGGGTTCAGGGACCCCATTGGCATCTCAGGGCTTTGATTGGGACATGGTGCCAATTCAAACTGTCACACAGTACGTGGAGGGGGGAAAAAAGCTTAAATCAGTTTCTATTCTTTAATAGAAAGCAATACTGTAGTTTAAATTAGCAAGGCGCTGCTGAACCACTATTTAAAATGCGTTTGCACTGACATCCCAAGAAAGGGTTTCCCCCCCCCCTTGTTTAATTGCACTGTCAGTGTGGAACGCTTTCACTTAAAACCATTCTGAAGTAGACCTTTTAATAGAAAGTGACAATTTAAATTGCCATGATAGCAGCATAAATGGTGCTTAAAGTCATTACTAAACTGATGTCGCAGTTGGCTCCAGACCAGTTTGTTAAAGCTAAAGAAAAGGTATTGGGGGAAGGGAGGAAAGTCACTAAATGGTGAATCATTAATTCCTTTTATATTCATTGTAATAACATTAGCTGTGATGAAGTCATCTGGCTCCCAATGGATGTAATGCACATTTCTATTGAATTTCACATTATTCTTTTCTAACGATGCCTTGATTAATGCCTATTACTGAGGAAGTGCTCCAGTCACTGGCACTTAGTTCTCTGCAGTTACTTTGTTTTCTTGTCTTTGCCCCTATAGTCCAAAAAAGAGGAGCTGTGGCTTCCATTTGCTTGTAGGAGTTCAGAAGCCAAATTGCTAGTCTAATCTGTCTATATGGCCTTGCTCCACCCTGCTGAAATCAGTCAGATTGTCTGGCAGCCCCGAAGTGACTCTCCTCACTCTCAAAAAGCACTGTCCCCAGAGCAAGGCTGCCTGAGTGGTGCCATTGGTCACACCCAACCAAGGGGCTCATCAGACCAGTGAGGTCACCTTGGGGGCCCCAATGGGTAGGGCTACCATGAACTCACAGAGAGATGTGGATCTGAGAACCTACAAAGTTGCTCATAAGTGGGGTGAGGTTGAATATGGAGCATCTGGGGGATAACCGAAAGGACAGTGGCCGAGCGGGTGGAATCAACAAGGGAGAGAGAAGCTGTGGGACTGAGGGTAGCTTAGCCACCTCCACAGTTTCTCACTCTGTAAAGTTGTCAGTTCTGAAATACTCCTCTGTAAAAGATGCTTAATCATTTGGATCTCTAGGCGCAATAAACAAACTAGTTTTTTGTAGAACTGTTTTTTTAAAACTACGATGCATGAGCCTTTTTACTATGTAAAACTACCCCCACCAAACCAACCATTGCAATAAGGCCCACAACACACACACACACACACACACACACACACACACACACACACACAAAATGCTGCATGTCTATAACTTAGTACAGATTTAGGACAGTTTCTGAATTACTTCCTGAGCTCATACAGTTTAAGGGCTCCGGGAACAACTCTAGACCCTTCAAACTTTCCCTAAACCAGACACTGAAATTTCCACCACTCAAAAAACGAGACCATGGTGACCATCTTGGGGTAGGCTAATCTTGGGGCTGGGCCAGGAAGGCCATGAAAACCACATCCAGACTGCCTGTGTGTTTGTGTAAGTGCATTACTAAGGAGAGAGTTCATTTCATTTCTTTCATCAGCGTTTCAAGAAGTTTCCAAATCAAACAATAGTTATGGAAGATTAATCCGATCTTTACTAAAAAACAGAAAATGAAGCCCAGAAAGGCTGTGGACTTTCAAGGTCATGCTGATAGCCCTTGGCTGGTCTGCAGAATCCTGGTCTCTGAGTCCTAATCCAAAACTGCCTTTTTTCATTTTTTAAAATTCTTCCTTTTGCAAAAACAATAGAAACTGCAATGCTGTGCTTTTCCAAAAGCAGATCTCCTGGCAACCTTAACTCCCAGAACACAACTGTCCCTGGCAGAGGCAAGAGGGGCCCCATAGCCCTAAAATGACTTATGCACTTTGGTGTGTCAAAGAAGAACCAGAGAGACAGTGAACAGACCAGTCACTCACCACCCACTCACTTATTCAACAAGACTTTATCGAGCTAAATGATTAGCAAAACTTTGCTTATACAGAGTTCTAACAAATTGTATTATCCAGTTTCACAGAAAACAAGAGGCAGTTCACTGAAAGAAGACTACAAAAGGCACAGCTCCAGGTGAACAGTAGTGCGGTCCTCGCTTCCAGCCTGACAGCAAAGGCGCAGCAAGAACAGCTGCCGCCAGGAAAGCATGGCTGTGCCAGACGTGGTCTGAGTCCAGAGGTGAGCAGCAAGGCTGAGTGTTAACACAGGCTGGCTAGAGTGTGTCTGGGAAAGTTCTTCATCCAAAGGGGTTAAAATGCAGGCCCAGTGACACGGAAGCTCACACGCAAAAGCTATAGCAGCACTATTCAGAACAGACATAGAGTGGGAACAATCCAAACATCCGTCAGTGGGTGAATGGATAAATGACATGTGGCAAATCCACACACTGGAGTGTTATGTGACCATAAAAGAAACAGAAGTAATGATTCATCCTACAATGTGGATGAACCTTAAAAGTATCCAATTAGCAAAGGACCCATACTGTACAGTTCCATTTGCAGGAAATACCCAGAATAGGAGAATCTACATAGGCAGAAAGCAGAGCAGAACCAGCTTTAGTAGATCAGGGACGATGTGGAGGTTGATAGGTGGTGCGTAAAAGATACACATTGCTTTTTTAAAAATCATTATTTTATTTTTAATTTGTATTTATTCATTTAAGTTTATTAGTTACTTAGTATTGGTTCACAAAATTATGAGATAACAGGGGTATAATTCCACACTTTTCCCACCACCAGAGTTCTGTGTCCCCATTCCCTCCTCTAGAAACTGCAGTAGTTCTACTAAGGTCAGAGATATGCTTTGACTATTATTTTTTATTTAAAGATACCTTATTTTATTTTTAATGAGAGAGACAAAGGGAGACAAAGAGAAAGACCAGAACTCTGATCAGCTTTGCCTTATGGTGGGGTCTAGCGTTGAACCTGGGGCTTCTGTCTCCTGAGCTGATTCACACACACACACACACACACACACACACACACACACACACACACACATTTGTCCATTTTTTTCCTATGGTCCTGCCTTCTTTTCATTTCTCAGCTTTAGCTGGTGGTGCTGGGGATTGGACCTGGGACCCCAGAGCCTCAGGCAATAAAAATCTTCTGCAGAATGACTATACTGTCTCCCCAGCCATCTAAAGAAATTGTTTAATATTTGTTTATTAACATGAGAGGGGAGAAGAAAGAGAACCAGGGATCAAATTCAGGACCTCCTGGGCTGCATCTCAAGAGAAAAAAAAATTTAATTGAGTCCAGGAAATATCTCAGTGGTAGCACATAGGACTTGCATGAAAGAGGTCTCGGGTTTGGGGCCAGGTGGTGGTACACCCTGGAGCCGACATGTTTCTTTTTTTCTCTTTTTTCTTTTCTTTTCTTTTCTTTTCTTTTCTTTTCTTTTCTTTTTGCCTCCAGGGTTATTGCCAGGGCTCGGTGCCTGCACCACAAATCCACTGCTCCTGGAGACCATTTTTTCCCCTTTTGTTGTCCTTGTTGGGTTTTTTATCATTGTTGTGGTTATTATTATTGTTGTTGTTGTTGGATAGGGAAAGAGAGAAATGGAAAGAGAAGGGGAAGACAGAGAGGGGGAGAGAAAGATAGACACCTGCAAATCTGCTTCACCGCCTGTGAAGCGACTCCCCTGCAGGTGGGGAGCCTGGGGCTCGAACCGGGATCCTTATGCCGGTCTTTGCACTTTGCACCACGTGTGCTTAACCCACTGCACTACCACCTGGCTCCCGAGCCAACATGTTTCTATGTGCAAGGACGCAGGTTGAAGCCTTCAGTCCCCACCTGCAGGGGGGAAGCTTCTTGAGTGGTGAAGCAGAGCTGCAAGTGTTTATCTCTTTCCTTTTCTATCTCCATTCTCTCTATCCTAAATAAAATAAAAATATTTGAAGATGGAAAAAAAATAAAATGAAAGAAAGAGGCTTGAGCCTCAGCACCACCAATAGCCAGAGCTGAGTGGTGCTTTGGTCAGTAATAAAAATAACAAGGGCTGGGAGATAACTTAGTGATGGAGTGCAAGACCTGCATGTCTAAGGCTCCTGTCTCTCTTCCTCTCTGGCCTAAAAACAGATAATTATTTTTTAAATGTGCTAATGCCAGAGATCAGAAGGTAGTTTGTTTGGTAGAGTGCATGCCTGGCTATGTCTGAGGCTCTAGGTTGGAGCTACAGAACCATATGGGAGAGCAGCACGGAAGGCACTGGGGGAGCCCATGGGTGGTGAAGTGGGGCTATAGTGTTTCTCTTCTGCATGTCTCTCCTACTCTTCTCTCTCTCTCTCCCTCTCCCCCTCTCTCTCTCTGTCTGTCTCCTAAAAACAACGAGTAGAAAATTGGGCTGGGGTGGCCACTCAGTAGTATCACTTATGTGTGAGGCCCTGGATTCATTTCCTGGTGTTGCATAAAAAAAAATACCATAGGATTCAGCAATCCCACTTCTCGACATCTATCTAAAGAATATGAACACACTAATTCCAACTTTTATAAGTCATGCATCTAAGTGTCTCTAGGTTCACTGCAGTTGTTGTCACAGTAGCCAAGATATGGAAACAACCGCAGTGCCCATCAATGGATGACTGATAAAAAGTCGGTATCTGCACACAGTGGAATCTTCTCACCTATTAAAAAGATGAACTCCTACCATTTGAAACAACATGGGTGAAACTTGAGGTGATTATACTAAGTGAAATAAACTCGAAAGAGGAAGACAGATACCAGATGATTTCTTTCATCTGCGGTATATAAGTAAGCAAGGCAAATCAGCTCACAAAAAGAAACATTAGATCCTAACAATACAATGCTGATTGCCAGCAAGACAGGGGAAGTGAGATGAGAGTAATGGGTAGAGGGGTCAACAAGAAAAGGTGGGTGGCACTGGAACTCTTGTGGTGGCAACGGTGTGGGGTACACATTCATCCAAGTGTGGAGGGCACTCCCAAAACACAGGCAGCATTATGAACCAATGGCACCTCAATTTAAAACAAACAAAAATATGAAAGAAAGATGGGGGGCTGGCGGTGATGCACCAAGTTAAGCGCAGGTGATGCTAAATGCGAAAGTAGGCATAAGGATCCCAGTTCAAGCCCCCAGCTTCCCCCCTGCAGGGGAGTCCCTTCACAGGTGGTGAAGCAGGTCTCCAGGTGTCTATCTTTCTCTCCCCCTCTGTCTTCCCCTCCTCTCTCCATTTCTCTCTGTCCTATCCAACAACAACAATAGTAACAACAACAACAATAAACAACAAGGGCAACAGAAGGGGGAAAATATCCTCCAGGAGCAATGGAGCCCCAGCAATAACCCTAGAGGCAGAAAGAAAGAAAGAAAGAAAGAAAGGTGAATTTTTCATCAAAGGACACAAAGAGAGAGAGAAAAAAAGGAGAGTGAGTTATTGTGGGAGCCAAGGAAGAAAGTGTTCCAAGGCAAAAGTGGACCCAAGTCAAAGGCTGTTGTTGAGAATTATAACCATTAAACTTAGCAACTTGAGGGCCATTTGTGGCCAGGGCAGTTGGGACAAAGAAATGGAGACGGGAAAGTTTCAGGGATCCAGGGTACGATGGTGAAGTGGGACTTGTACTGGCAGTGGGAGTGCTGTGCAGATATCCGCCACAGGGAGGTAAGAAACTGTACCCGTGTTTGTACCTCAGGAGAAAACTACACCCAAACTGTACCTCAACAAAGCTGTCCTGTAAAGAAGTCATTATTTTCCCCCAATAAAGTGATTCTTAAAAAGAAATAGGGACAAAGTTTGATTGTGTGGGCTGACAGAAGGATAAGTGAAGAGAAATGGACCCATGGAAGAATAAAAGTAGAGCAATTGAAGACAGTGAACAGAAGCAACACATACTGTTCCATATGTAAGAAGTAGCAGTGCTTGTGTCAGCTAAGGGAAATGGTCGGGCAAATAGGCGCAGGGGCAATGCAACAGAAAGGGCAGGCCATGGCCTTGAGCGCAGATGGGCACTACTGCACAGGGGAGGGGCCACTCACAGCCAGGAGCATAAACAAGCCACCCATCTTATTGGAGAGGAAGTAGAGTGCACGGGTCCAGGTGTGGGGGGCTTGGGGGCTTGGCTGGTGTTGCTGAGTTAGAAATGCTCTTCTAACCCAGTCCGTGCTCATAGCGAAGGGGTAAGCAAAGTCTAGCTCAGCTGAGAGAGTGACGATAAGGAGGAAAGAGTTAAACGCCTGAGAAGAAAGTTGTTGGCACCGCAGAAGGAAGGGCCCGGCAAGCTGTGTTTTCACCAGTTCTTGGGATGCACATGGAAGTCAGAAACAGCTTGCTGGCAGCCTCAGCAGATTCTGTCTGCTCTTATCCAGTAGTGCCACCTACTGGGCAAGTTCTTCCCATGGCTAGAACGCTAATATAAACACACTGGGGGATTTCTTTTAAGTTTTAGTCTATTTAAACTTCACAAAACAAAACTAAAAGGCAGCCTTCTTATGACCCTTCACACTATACAAAGACTAAGCTTACATGAATGTAGTGAATGTATTTTTCATGAACCATCCTTATGTACACAACCCCTTGTATGATCTCAGTAGATCATCCAGTTATCATCTTACTAAAATCTCCCACCATAAAAATGTGACTAGTCCTTGGACTGGAGTTGGTGTATTGCACCAAATTAAAAGACTCTGGAGTGGGGTGGGGGAGGGTTCAGGTCCTGGAACATGATGGCAGAGGACCTAGAGGGAGTTGTATTGTTATTTGGAAAACTGGGGAAAGTTATGCATGTACAAACTATTATATTTACTGTCTACTGTAACCCATTAACCACCCCCAATAAAGAAATTTTTTAAAGTGCTTAGTCACAGTGATCATGTTCTTCAAGGTAAACTGGACACACAGTTGGAGTATAAATAAATAGGTAGGGACAGTACGACCTGCTATTTGGAGTTAATACTATCCTGGGAAGTCTTCCAAGTTTGTTATCACATCGTGGTTCTAGAGGTCTCAGTTATTTCCAGTTTTCAGTTGCTACAAATAACGAAGGGTAGAGGAGATACCACAGCAGCGGTACACAAGACTTAGAAAAGAGGGGTCCCCAGTTTTAGCCCTGGCATCACCATACTCCAGAGCTAAGCCCTGGAAATTAGATAGACAGACAAATAATAAGTGCCTTTCTGCAACAATATAAGGGGGGGGTATTTTTCCTACTTCTCTGTTTGGAACTATGATATCAAAAGTAAAATTTCAAACCAAAAAGTCTGGTAACACCATAGCATTATTTAAAACAAATGAGAAAAAAAAAGCCGGAAATAATCTGAAAATGTTACCACCAGAATAGTACATTGTGCTCCAGTCAGCACTGAAGGTTCCAGGTGCTCGCATCTTTGGAACACTGCTCCTGTGCAGGTGTGGCCTCCACAGAAGAAGCCAGAGCTTGCTTATCCTGTTCTCCTTGCAGACCGGTTCACTTATGGCCTACAGTTCATCCATCAGACACACCTCGATTACACTCTGAGTCACAAGTGAGTGATGTGCAAAAGCAGAGAACAAATGGCACCTGCTTTCTGTGAGGGTGGCTTCGGCTTCCAGCACTTAGCTCGGCAAGTGTGAGGTCCAGTCCTCAGCATCTCGGGCACAAGGTCTGGATTCACGTCCTGTGGGGCTCACATAATACCCGGTGCTGTGACTTGACCATCATTCCTGGCTCAGTGTCCTTTCAGTTCAGCACGCTTGCCTATTCAGATATGTGAACCATCTCATCTTCTTGCATAGATCCCCTTACTATTTGCATATTTGTATTATTTCTGCACAGCCAGGGGCCTCGTGCACGTGCAATTCACCACCCCACTGCTGTTCTTCATTCAGACAGAGAAAAAGAGAAGACAGACACCTCAGCACCACAGCACTCCCTATGCAGTACTGATGATCTAACCTGGGCCACACGCATGGCAAGGCACACATCTTACTATAGTACTTTTGCTATAGAACAAATCACCCTGAAACTTAGTGGATTATATGGTTTCGTAGGTCAATCTTGACACAAGTGACATTCTGAGCCAAGTAAATTTTTGTCCTGTGTCCTGTAAGACACTTAGCAGCATTCCTGGATTTTGTCCACTAGATGGCAGAAACAGCCCACTCCAAGCTGTGACAGCCAAACTAATGTCTCCAGACACTGACCAATGTCTCCTAGAGGCAAAATCTGCCTCTAGGCAGTTGAGAACCACTCACTTAAAACAGCTACCAAGTGTTGGAGAATGTCTCGGCGGGAAAGGTCTGGCTTGAAGTGTCTCGTGCAGTTGTGGCCATATGGTGGTCATGGCTGGAACAGTGGAAACTGGAGAAACGGGGCTGCTGGGAATCTTTTTCATCTCTGTAATTTCAGGATCTCTCTACCTGGTCTCTTTCTATGGGATTCTTTGGGATTCCTCACAGCATGGCAACCAACCTCAGGTTAGTTGAACTCTTTACATAGATGCTTAAGATTCAGCAGAGTGTTCCCCCAAACTGGGTAATGCCCTTTCTGACCTAGCCTCAGAAGTCCCATGTTCCATCATAGTCACAGGGCTACAGGAGACAGGGCACATTCCACCTCTTGAAGGGAAGAGTGTCACAATTATTATTTTTAAAAAATAGTTATTTATTTCCTTTTGTTGCCCTTGTTTTATTGTTGTAGTTATTATTTTGTTGTTACTGATGTATAGGGCAGAGAGAAATGGAGAGAGGAGGGGGAAGACAGAG
This sequence comes from Erinaceus europaeus, assembly GCF_950295315.1. Lineage (NCBI taxonomy): Eukaryota > Metazoa > Chordata > Mammalia > Eulipotyphla > Erinaceidae > Erinaceus > Erinaceus europaeus. The sequence goes on from NC_080185.1 coordinate 112,535,074, forward strand.
AGGGGGAGAGAAAGACAGACACCTGCAGACCTGCTTCACCGATTGTGAAGACTCCCCTGAAAGTGGGGAGCCGGGAGCTCGAACCAGGATCCTTATGCTGGTTCTTGCGCTTTGCGCCACGTGCACTTAACCTGCTGTGCTACTGCCTGACTCCCGAGTGTCACAATTACAACAACTTGTGGGATGTGGAAACTTTCACCGGAAAACCTAACCTGCTACTGTGTTCAACATCCCTAGTCATCAGGGAAATGCAAATTAAAACCACAATGCACACCCACCAGAGTGACAACAAATAAAGAGACTCGCATGGCTAGTTAGTGACAAAAATGTGAAGCAACTGAAACTCTCACACATTATTGATGGGAATGGAAGCAGGTCAAACGAGTTCAGAAAACGTGCATATACAGCTAAACACACAGTCTCTTTCCTGGGCTTATAGCCCAAGGGAAGTTAACATGTATAATCACCAAAAAACAAATAAGAATGATCATGGAAGCTTTATTGAGCATAACTAAAAACTGGGAAAACTCTCTCAGTAAGAAAAACGGACAGAAAAACCAGAATCTATTCAGTCAACAGAATGTTGGGCTCCAATCTAAAAGGCCAGGCAAGTCAAATGCACGACAAGGATGAACTTTAGAGACGTGGTGCCCAGCAAAGGGTGTCATACACTTAGAGACTGTATGGTCCCACTTATATAAATGTTCAAACACAGGAAAACTTAGCAGTGGTGACAAGCAGCAGAGGAAATGGGGAAGAGAGTGTATTCTAACTGGGAAGAGGCACAAAGATTCTGGAAGACTGAGGGTAATCTGTATTAGTTTCGGTGGTTACTGTATGAGTTCACACATATAGGAGGGAGCATTGTGTTGCTGGTAGGAATGCAAACTGGTGCAGCCCTCTGGAAGGCTGTATGGAGAGTCCTTAAAATAATCAAAATAGACTCGAGAGAACTGAAACATATGAACTTGCAAACACACACACACAAGTAAACAAACTGGAAGTTGGGCGGTAGCGCAGTGGGTTAAGCACAGGTGGCACTAAGCGCAAGGACCGACTAAGGATCCCGGTTCAAGCCCCCGGCTCCCCACTGCAGGGGAGTCCCTTCACAGGCGGTGAAGCAGGTCTGCAGGTGTCTATCTTTCTCTCCCCCTCTCTGTCTTCTTCTCCTCTCTCCATTTCTCTCTGTCCTATCTAACAGCAGCAGCAGCAGCAATAACAGCAATAATAATAACTACAACAATAAAACAACAAGGGCAACAAAAAGGAAATAAATAAACTTTTTTAAAAAAGAAGTAAACAAACTGTCTCTAAGATTTCTGAGAGCTTTGGTGGTTATTGTTGAGAGGGCACAGAACTTTGGTGATATATGCAGTGTGGAGCAACACCCTGTAATCTTATAATTTTGTAACCCATTATTAATCACAAATCAAAAAAGGTACATGGAAAGATAAGATGCATTAGTGCCCTTGAAATACTTTATTTCATCCCTCAACTAGAAGCAAGTTGAAAATCCTTTTGTGGGGCTCGGGCGGTGGCACAGTGGGTTAAGCGCATGTGGCACAAAGCGCAGGGACCGGCGTAAGGATCCCGGTTCAAGCCCCTGGCTCCCCACCTGCAGGGGAGTCGCTTCACAGGTGGTGAAGCAGGTCTGCAGGTGTCTCTCTTTCTCTCCCCCTCTCTGTCTTCCCCTCCTCTCTCCATTTCTCTCTGTCCTACCCAACAACGAACAACAACAACAATGGCAATAATAATAACCACAACGAGGCTACAACAACAAGGGCAACAAAAGAGGGGAAAAAATGGTCTCCAGGAGCGGTGGATTCATGGTGCAGGCACCGAGCCCAGCAATAACCCTGGAGGAAAAAAAAAATCCTTTTGTATTTGAAGTAGCTAAGAAGGGGGCCGGTTGCTGGCGCACCTGGTTGAGCACACAGGTTATGGTGCACAAGGACCCAGGCTCAAGCCCCCATCCCCACCTGCAGGGGGAAAGCTTTGCAAGTGGTGAAACTACTGCAGGTATAGTTTCTCTGTCTCTCTCCTTATCTTCCCCTACCCTCTCGATTTCTGGCTGTCTCTAGGATAAATAAATAAAGATAATAAAAAATGTTTAAGTAGCTAAGAGGCTCACCTATGAAAGATAGCAGCCCCCACCACTGGAAGGCTAATGCCCACATGGCAGTCAGTCACCAAGGTCCCATGTCGTGACCTCTTTGCAAATGAAGCCCACAGGCAAATCATTCCTCATCAGAATGCTGCCCGTTGAATTCCTCTACAGGAGAGGAAGTGACGATCAAGCATTGCAACCATGAAATACTTACAAGCTGAAGAACAAAAACTATCTGTTGAACGTACCAGTGAATAACAGACTGTACACTGCAAAAGGATAAATGACGAAGCTGAGAAATTGAAGGCACTGAGAAAGAAGGAAAGGGAACGAGGGAGGGAGGAAGGCAGGGAGGAACAGAGAGAAAGGAACAAAGAAATGTCCCTAGAACACAGCACAAAGAGGTAGTAATGAAAAGAAACAATAAGAGTATAGAAACACATGGAAAAAAGATTCAGTAGTTATAAAATTCCTGAAAGGTTATCTCTAAACTGAGATAATCAAAGCAACATTTAAAACATCATGGAAAGCTCTCACAATTGAATTTAAACACACGTGGTCATACTGAAAGACACCTCTGAGTGCTAATCAGCATTTTGATGCACATTTAGACACTGTGGCAAATTTTCAGAACACAAAGTATGAAAAGATAACTAAAAGATGCCAGGACAAAAAAAGCCTGGAAAAAAAACTGAAAATGGGAGTGTCAGATTCTGCATCAGCAAAACAGACATAAATATCCAGATACAAAAAGATATTGAGAACCGTTAAAGTCAAATGATAGCTACAACAGAGGTTTCATTGTTTTCTTCCTCTCCCTTCTTGTAAGATAATGTAAAAGTTTCTCTTTGAGTTTTCTCTGGATGCAAGAAAATAATGGAATAATATCTTCAAAGTGTTATGGGCACATGTCTTTAAACTTTGAATTTTGTATCCCTTCATATTGCTAGTACAGAATTAGGGCAAAATGAAGATTTTTTTATTACGAAAACCGAATGAAAAAATGTTATTCCACCAGCTGCTCCCAGAGAACTTCAACAAGGAAAACAATGAAGCTAAAAGAAGTAGGGAGTCAGGCGGTAGCACAGCGGGTTAAGCACACATGGCGCAAAGCGCAAGGACCAGCTGAATGATCCAGGTTGGAGCCTCCAGCTCCCCACCTGCAGGGGAGTCGCTTCACAAGCGGTGAAGCAGGTCTGCAGGTGTCTATCTTTCCCTCCCCCTCTCTGTCTTCCCCTCCTCTCTCCATTTCTCTCTGTCCTATCTAGCAACGACGACATCAGTAACAACAACAATAATAACTACAACAACAAAAAGAAGGGGGGCTACAAAAGGAAAATAAATATTTAAAAAAAGAAGTAATGAGATAAAGCAAAGAAACCAGCAAAATGTGTGGTAGATAGAAAGTATTACTGTTAACAAAACCCTGTACCCCAAAGCTCTGGCTAAACTGCAATCTAGAAGTGGTAGGCGAGGTAAGGAAGATGGGAACAAAAGCTTCTAAATTTCTAATCTAGTGCAGGTTAGTCAAAGACCAAGTTTTAGACAAGTGCTCCTCGTCTGAAGATTTTGTTAAGGAACAGTTTCTGATACATCAGTTCTCTGTTGGGCCTGAGACTCTGCATTTTAACACACTCCAGGGGACAGGAGATAGCTCATCTGGCAGACACTTTGATGGGACCATGCATTCAAGTCCTGGCACCACAGGGGGGCACCATGGATGGTGGAATGGTGCTGTGGTAGCTTTCCTTTCTCACTGCCTCTCTTGCCCCTCTGTCTTTCAAAAAAGAAATGTGGGGGGCAGGCAGTGGTGCACCTGGTTAAGCGCTCAACTTACAGTGCACAAGGACCTGGGTTCAAGCCCCTGGCCCCCACCTGCAGGAGGAAAGCTTCACAAGTGGTGAAGCAGGTCCGCAGGTGTCTCTCTGTTTCTCTCCCTCCCTCTCTTCCCTCCCCTCTCAATTCCTCCCTGTCTCTATCCAATAATTAATAAATTTTAAAAAATTAAATAAAAAAGAAAGAAATGTGGCCTGGGATGTGGCTCAGTCAATAAAGCACTGGACCCTGAAACATATGGTTCTGAGTACAGTCCCCAATATCACATGTGCCAGAGTCATGCCTTGGTTCTCTCTCTCCTCCTCTCTCATTAATACATATTAAAATACATCATTTTTAGAAAAAAATTAAAAATTGGGCTGGGGGGGTCCCAGAAGTAAACAAGAGTGTGTTTGGGTGGGGGAACTGGGGCCAGGGAGGTCCCACAACAGTTTTTGCACAAGTGCAGGGCCTTGGACTCTCTCCCTGGTGCCACATAACCAAAAAGAATCAAGAGGAAAGAAAAGTGAAAAAGAAATTCATAACTAACACACACTCCACTAACCACACTTTGAGCAAGTAGCAAGGCTTTAGACTGTGTTGTGGTTTAGGGCTGCGCTGACTCAGGGTGAATGCATGCCAGACTTCCCTCAGTCCATTTTTAAAATGTGGGAATGAGGGCTTGGGGAGACGACACATCAAGGCACCAGACTTGCATATCTGAGATTTATTCCCTGGTGCCATCATAAGCCAGAGCTGAGCAGTGCTCTGGTATCTCTCCCCACACACATACACACACACACATGCTCTCTCCCTTCCCTTTCCCTCGCCTCCCCTCCCCTCTCTCTCTCTCTAACATAACTATTTTAAGTATGGAAATGATAGATCCAGAGTTTCAGAAAACATTCAGAGACATGATATTAAAAATCATGGACCAGACACTCAGTAGAAGCCCCTAGCAGTAAGTGTAAGCTCAAATGTGGGTCCTTCAAGACCCGGAAGACCCCAAATCCAGACAGTAAAGGCTAGAATTTCAGTTCCAACTGAGGAATAAGGAACCGCCATGCGCACCCCCACCCCCTCTCTGGTGGTGAACAGGTACTGAGCTCACTCTGTACAAGCTCTATCTAAAGATCTAAAGACAGAACAGGATCTGTTTGGGAGCTGGAAACAAAATGCTTGCCTGGGGCACAGTAAGGAAGCACAGTGACCAGATACCCATCGGGTATCGGGTGTGAGGTTCTGCTCTGACATGTGATAACCTCACCGCTTTTTGTTCTCAAGACACTGGGTTCAAATAATCCCTTAAATCAAGTAATCCCTTTCCAGAGACACTAAGTGGGAGAGGAAAAATAATCTCCATGAAGAGGAGTGTTCAAAAAGAAAAAAAAAATTACAAAGGCTACAAGGAAATCCAACACCATGCAGGAAGCCAATGTGGAAGAGAAGTCATATCAGGAAAGTTGGAATACAGGACAATCTGGAAAGGATTTTGAAATTCGGGTATTTAAAGTCAACAAACTGGGGAGTCGGGCAGTAGCGCAGAAGGTTAAGTGCAAGGACTGGCATTTGGACCCCGGTTCGAGCCCCCAGCTCCTCACCTGCAGGGGAGTCACTTCACAAGTGGTGAAACAGGTCTGCAAGTGTCTATCTTTCTCTCCCCTTCTCTGTCTTCCCCTCCTCTCTCCATTTCTCTCTGTCCTATTAACGACGACGACATCAATAACAACAGTAATAACTACAACAATAATACAACACAGCAAGGTCAACAGAAGGGAAAATAAATAAATAAATAAACAAAATTTTTTAAAAGTCAACAAACTAAAGCAGGTGACTATGAGTCAAGAATGAATAAAAATCTTGGAAATTAAAAAAGAAGCCAGTAAAATGACTTTTAAATGATGCACAGTCCAGGTCTAGTCAAGAGAAGAAAAATCTCCCTATTTTCAGCAGAGGGAACTTAGTACAAGGAGTTTATTGCACAAGTGATGAAGGAACTGAAAAGCCAAGAGTCAAGAGCAGTGGTAAGATAGTCCCAGGAATTTTTTTATTTTAATGTTTTATGGCCACCTGGGTTATCACTAGGGCTCAGTGCCACTGCTTCTGGTGGCCATGTTTTTTCTTTTTTTAATTTAATCGTCTTATTTCTTTTTTCTTTCTCTTTTTTTATTAGATAGGACAGAGAGAAATTGAGAGGGGAAGGGGAGAGAGAGTGAGGAGAGATTAAGAGAGACCCCTGCAGACCTGCTTCACCGCTCCTGGAGTTTCCTCCCCCAGCAGGTCGGGAGTGGGGGCTCAAACCCGGGTCCTTGAGCATGATAACATGTGTGCTCAACCAGGTGCACCACCACCCGGCTCCCTACACTCCAGGACTTTAAAACGGCCACCACCTGTTTGAAGGGAGAAGGGGCAACAAGGGGGGAGGCAGTGTCAACAGAACCAACATTTCGAGCCTGGTTCTGATGGCCCAGGTGCCACAGAAGGAGCTAAGACCTTAGAAGGCTCAGCTCTCCAGCAGGAGACGGAGGCACAGTCACACCTGGAGATATTTGCCCAAAGTCAAGACATACACATAAACACAGAGAGGAAATACCCTCACTGCCCCCTCCCTCTCAAGTCATCTGCCAACATCCCCCATTGGCCCAAACTCCGCAAAAGGGATCACAGGCCACACAGTTCCTTGCATTGTGTGCCTGGGCAGAGCTAGGTGCAGAATGAGTCTGAGAACAAACTGACAGATGCCCAACAAGAGACTGAGCATATCCAGTGGCTTTGTGATCTAGAGGGCAGGGCTGACCGGATCACACAGAAGCACCACAGTGATCCAAAGATGAAAGAGTAACTAAGAGCGAGGAGGTAGGTTGAGAGGCGCCAAGACAGATTTGATGAAAGTTCCAGAGAGTGAAAGTAGAAGGAATCAGGAAGTACCAATATTTAAGATGATGTCTGAGAATTTTCCAGAACTGAAGAAAGACTCCCTAAGACTGAAGCAGCTAATTCCAGGAAAAATGGATTGTATTATTTGTTCCAAGCAGCCCACCAAAACCAACAAAAAATATGGATAACTTTTTTTTAATCTTAAGAGCATTAAAGAGCTTGTGGAAAAGTGAGGAAATACCAGGCTAAAATCCAAGAAAAACTAGGAGTCTATAGAAAGAAACCATTTCAAAGCACAGAATCACTTTTACCCCAAGGAATTTGTTAATAAGGAACACGTGTGCTTAGATTTGAGCGGCTTAATGGGGAAATTTGAACATAAAATGAGGCTCGGGGTCTGCCCAAGGTAGAAAAAGTAACAGGAGGCTTTTCCCATGTTAAACTCTCTCTCTCTCTCTCTCACACACACACACACACACACACACACACACACACACACACACACACACACACACACACACACACACCGGCCCCGTGGCTTGGTGATATTAAAAGTGGGCGGGGGTTAAGGGGTGCTTTCCCTGAAAAGTCAAGTCCATGAACTTGCAGCTCATTTTCACCCTGCCTGGGCAGTTCTGGGAAATGAGGGCTATGATGTAATGTGTTCCCGACCGGGAGCACGCCTAGAATTAAAAGAAAATGCACAGAGGACTGCGAGATGGTTCACCTGGGAGAGAACACACTTCACCAAGAGATGGAACCCCGTGCAGACTCCCAGCCACCACCTTGGGGTCGGGAGTCCACACTGGAGAAGTGCTGTGATGTCTCTCCTTCTCTCTGTCTCTTGCCCTCTATCTGGGGAAAGAAAAACAAAAAAGACATGGGGCAGTAACCCTGATAGCAAAACCCAACAACAACAACAACAACGAAAGCAAATGTACAACTTTGGGAGAGAAAAGGAGACTAATCCTAGGTTTCGGTGACTCTTCCAAGTAATTTCTCAACTACAGTGACCAGCAGAAACTAAAAGATAACTCAGCCTCTGAAGAGAACATGTCACCATGAATGGAAGCCGATTGAAACAACAGACTGCAGAATCAGATTCACCGAAACCTCAGACAGTTTAGTTGGGGAGAAAATGCTGACTTTATTTAAACAAATAAAATGCATGATTGAAAACACCTACGAAAAGGAAAAAAAAGTTTCCAGGGCTGGGGAGATAGCTCAACAATACGTTAGAGCCCGAGATTAGCATGGCCCAGGTCCCAGAGGCCCCTCCAGCCCCAGCACCACTATAAGACAGAGCTGAGCGGTGCTCTGCTTTCCCTCTCTCACATAAAAATAAATAAATCTTTTTTTTTTAAGTTTCCAACACCATTTTCCAACAAAAGGAATGAGGGCTCCTTGGAGAAATGGCTGATTCTAGGCCTGGGACCAGAAAAATACAAGATGAGCATCTTGAAGCGCCAGACGTAAGGAAGTACTCAAAGCACACAATGATGGCAGGGCGTCAAAGGGACACAGAGGACAGCCTCGAGGAGTTGTCAATGGCCAGATTGGGAATTATGTGGACCAGAGAAAGAGCAAATAATGTTGGCCTGAATTATAACCTAAAGTTATGTTTGTAAAAAATAAGCATCCGTGAGCTCATACTCATTAAGCAACAACAATAACAAACTTAATGGAAGAGGACAGACAAATCTCCTGTGCAGAGGAATTTCAAATAATTTATGTAGCTACTCTCCCTCAAGGAAGTGAGGCTAACTCCCTGGCCCTTATTACTTCCAAAGAGAACAATATCTACAGGGAGGAAAGCAACTGGACAATGAAGAAACCTGGCAAGAACTACATCAATCAGGGCATCAAGGTCATCAACAGCAAAACTGCAGCAAAATTTATTCCCTAGGAAGCAGAAACAGACTGTTAGAAAGTCTCAACAAATATTACTGAGGTCAGAAGAAAATGGAAAGATAATTAATTTCAGTGAGCTGGAAGGGTATGACAGCCAACCTAATAATCTACGTTCAGTGAAAATATCCTTCAAGAATAGGAACCTTTAAAAAAAAAGCAGCAGAACCACAAGAGATTCAGACGACGAAGTTATTCCATTCCAAATTTAAAGTAGCTACAGTTAATGCACTCAGATAATTAAAAGAGTAGATTTTAAATCTTGGCAAAAATAGAAACTGAAAAAAATATAGCAACTGAAATTAATAACTTGATTGCTAGGCTTAACATCATATTTTACAAAGCTAAATAAATAACAGATGAACTAGAAGATAAACCAGTGGGAAAAATTCATGGTAAGCAGCAGAATGAAAAAAAAAAAAAGGAAAATCAGAAAGCAGTATGAGACAAGTTAAAATGAAAAGTCCCACAAGGAAAGAAATGGCAAATGAGACAGAAGCAATAATTGGAGAGAGAAATGATGGCAAACTTTTCAAAACTAATGAACCCTACAAGCTATATACTAAAGATTCTGTGTTAATCTGAAGCACTATAAATAAAAATAAATCCACACCCAAACACACCATAGTCAAAGTAGGGGGGGTGAGACAAAGAAGCAAATCTTAAAAGGAGACACACCAAAAAATAAAAAATGCAATTACTGTCAAAGAAGCAATAATAAAACTGACAATTTCTTGTGATAACAAGTGAGAAGAAAATGAAAAATCTTCAAAAAGTTGAGTGAATAACTACTTATTCCGAGTTATATATTCAGTGAAAGCACTGTCCAAGTATGTAGATGAAATGCAAATATATTCAGACAAAAGACTGATGGCATTCATCACCAGCAGAATTTCCTTAATGGAAATAAATACTATATACAGGGTGCCACTCAGACAGAAGGGAAATGATCCCAGATGGAAGACAGGATTGCAGAAGAGAGTGAAAGGGTAACCATGTGGGCAGTCCTAAATTAATATGGACTCTATAGGGGCCAGGTGGTGGCGCACCTGGTTGAGCGCACATGTTACAGTGCACAAGGACCCAGGTTCGAGCCCCCAGTCCCCACCTGCAGGGGGAATGCTTTACAAGTGGTAAAGCAGTGCTGCAGGTGTCTTTCTGTCTCTCCTTCTCTATCACCCCCTTCCTTCTCGATTTCTGGCTGTCTCTATCCAGTAAATTAAAATAATAATAATAATAATTTGTAGTCCAGGAGGTGGTACAGTGCAAAAAGTGTTGGACTCTCAAGCATGAGGACCTGAGTTCAATCCCCGGCAGCACATGTGCCAGAGTGATGTCTGGTTCTTTCTCTCCTCCTATGCCTCTCATAAATAAATAAATAAAATATTTTTTTAAATGTGGACTGTATAATACAATAACAACATTTTGAGAGGCTAAATATACATAACTATGATATATAGTTATGTATATTTAGCCTGAGGAGAAAGTGTCAATGAAATGTGGGGGGGTTTTGCCTTCAGGGTTATCACTGGGGCTCGGTGCCTGCACTACGAATCCACTGCTCCTGGAGGACATCTTTTCCCTTTTGTTGCCCTTGTTGTTTATCGCTGTTATTGTTATTATTGATGTTGTTATTGCTGTCGTTGTTGTATAGGACAGAGAGAAACGGAGAGAGGAGGGGAAGACAGAGAGGGGGAGAGAAAGATAGACACCTGTAGACCTGCTTCACTGCCTGTGAAGCGACCCCCCTTCAGGTGGGAAGCAGGGGACTTGAACCGGGATCCTTACGCCGGACCTTGAACTTCGCCATGTGCACTTAACCCACTGTGCTACCGCCTGCCCCCTCCCCTAATGAAATGTTTTAAGATATCTACATAGTCCTGGAAATAGGCAAAATGCCATTTAACATTATACTTTTTAAAAAATTAGATTTTAGTAAACCAAAGATGCATTGTAGTAGACTAATCTCTACTACAATTACAACTATGACCAGCAAATTGATTCCTCAGTATATGCCCAAGAGAAATGTATGAACTTGTACATTGAAAGAGAAGTGCAAGAATGCTCATAGCAGTAGTATTAAAGATAGCCCCAGATGTTGATAGGGAATGGAAAAATAAATTGAATTGTATTCATCCAGTGGAACAAAACAGAACCAGAGAGTCTATAGCTGGAATAGTTTTGACAATCTTTCCCAGCACGGCCACTGGAAGAAATGAATTGATTGGCTTCACTCCGTTTAGGATTAAAGGATTAAAAGTTCCAGAAGACTGAGTCACCCTCACATACTTCAGGCAACATGCTGACACTATGGCTCTATTGCAGAGATTAGAGGAAGAATCTGGCAGATGGAGCCTTCAGGGGCCTCTTTAGTTTCTGCAGCGGGAGTTCTGCCAGTCCCACGATTTATCATTCCACCAAGATTGTACACACCTAGGGAATTGCCCCGAAGTAATCGTGTGTACTGCTAGGGAGAACGAACGAATGTTGGGTGGTACTTCTCTTCCCTCATAAAACAGTCCATCCCTCTGGCCACTCATTATTCACGTAACCTGTCTCCTCACATACACACTTCCAAAAATCTGTTGTGTAAAATAACGTGATTTCCCCCCCCCTTACAACATAAAATGCACTCATATTTCCCAAAGAGAGGGACATCAAGGTCTCCTTGGTTTCTGCATCCAGCTGCAAGATAAAGATCTTTGGATCAGATCTGTTTTTGCTCATTCCTTCACAATTCAGTAACCTATGGCCTAAATAGCAAGTTTATCCATTTCCATCTATGTTGAGGAAGAAGTCAGTGAAAGAGGTGAGAGATCCTTCAAAACACAGAGATACACGTACTTGGCAAGGGGAAAAATAATTGGGTTCTTCGTTTTTGCAACCAGTTGTGAGATTTCCCTCCTCCATCACAACCATGCAAATTCATTTGCCCTGGTTGGGGTGAGGAGCCCCATAGCTTATATCCCTGGGAATCCACGCCTTTTCAGCCCTGCCAGTGTAGGCGTTCAGTGGCCTCTCCCTTAGTTTTGACCCATGGGAGCCCCCTGAGTGTCATCCACTATCTGTCCCCACTGTGTGGCAGCAACTTATTTTGCACCGATTGGAGGCAATGGATCGAGTCAACATCTTAACCCCCTTGTCTTGGCCTTCATGCTGCTGTATGGAAAAGACAAGCAGTCTCTGCACTGGGTAGCCCCGGGGGCTGCTGAGATTGATGTCCTCGCTGAAACCGGTGGCCCTTCGGCATTCGAGAGGAACAGGCTGTATGGGCTCTCAGTTTCTCACAAGCTCTCCCAGTGCTATGGCAAGGGGCAGTGATGTTCTCAGAGCTGGTATGCAGCTCCCCTGGGGAGCTGGCATCCAAGCTCAAATGCAATCTGCTCTCACACACATTCACACACAGCTGCTCTCAGCAGAACCCTAGAAAAAGCAAGAGCACCTGCCAACAAGTATATGAAAAGATTTAAGAAAAAATGCTTATCCTCAGTAATAAACAGAGGAAGTCAAACTGAAGCAAGAAATCATTTTTCACCCACCAGACTGGAAACTATGACCTTTTGGCAAGGTTTAGGGCAAATAGGCACTCTTATTACTGCAGGAAGTGTACATTGGCATAGCCATTCTGGCATGCAGGATGACAGTGTTGTTAAAACTAAAAATGTGCATATTAGCTTAGCTTGTAAGAGGCCCTGGGTTTGATGTCCAACACCAAAAAATAAAACAAAACCAAAAATATGCATGTTAAATGACCCAGCATGCTAGGCTCTGATGTCTGCCCTAGAAAACACACTCCTATATTCACTGCTGTGTACAACAGTGAAAATTTGGAAAAACCTAAAGGTCTTCAGTAGGAAAACAGATAAATACTATGTGGTGTCATTTCACAACTAAGTATGAACTAGATCCACATGTGTCAAAAGAGATTTCAAAGCTGCATGAGAGTGGTGAAGAAAAGCAAACGCTATTAGAGAGTATTGTGTTTGTAATTATCATTATCATCACATGGAAGTTTATGTAATTGTTTGGGTTTGGGCAAGATCTACTCAAGATTCACAATAAAAAATGGGAAGGAGAAGGCCCTAGATCAAGCAGGTTACTGTTGCAGAGGATTTAATATATAACAGACTCATTTTTATTTTTTTAATTATCTTTATTTATTTATTGGATAGAAACAGTCAGAAATCAAGAGGGTAGGGGGAAATAGAGAGGAAGAGAGAGACAGAGAGACATGTGTAGCCCTGCTTCACCATTCGTTAAGCTTCCTCCCCAGCAGGTGGGGACCAGGAGTTTGAACCCGAGACCTGGTGCGCTGAAATGTGTGCATTTAATTAGGTTTGCCACCACCTGCCCCCAGACTCACTTTTATCAAGACAATGCATTCAAGTTTTCTCCTCCATTTCCTCCTCCACCACTACCTCCACATTTTCCTTCTTCTCCTCCTCCTTCTTATCATCACCAGGGCTTCATGACCCCAGGCTTTTCCAGATTGAGAGGGAGAGAGAGAGATGCAACACAAGACAACACAGCATCAAAGCTTCTTCCAGTGCAGTAGGGGACAGACTCAAACCCGAAGTCATGCACATGGCAAAGGAGGCCATGTTTTATTCTAACAAATGAAAATGAATTTAAAAAGAATGCATATTATTCTGGAAAGTGTACTTAGCTGAAAACATTTATGCATCTGGCATATGAAACCTGCTTTCCCCCCAGGAAAACAGGCTGGGTGGCCAGAGGAGCTTCCCGGCATATGCTCACTCTTGGAGAAGCAAAGTCTAACAGACTAACCAGGCAGGAAAAGCAGAATGTCTTTGTGGGGCTTAGCAAGTCAAATTCAAACTAGAAACTTCTAAAACTTTTGGGAAAAATCCGTCAAAATCCATAAGCCAGCACTGACCCTTGAATTAGTTATCTACTGCTGTCTAATAAATTATCCCCCAACTTAGTGGTTCAGAACAACATTTCTGTTCTCTCCATTTCTGTGGGTGGGGAACCAGGGCCTCTCTGAGGGATACAGTCTCATGTAAAGAGGCGCTGCTTTCACCGTCTCTCATGCTGTTGTTGGCAGGGCTGCGGTTCCCACAAGCTGTTGGACTGAGACTCTGGTTCTGATGGAGGGCTCTGCTTTGCACTGCTTCTTGGTCAGACACTGCTCTCAGCTCCTTGCCTTGTAAGCCTTATAACATGGTTTCATCAGAATAACCAAGCAAAAGGCATGAGGAAGTCTGTGACCAAGACAGAAGTCACAGGCTTTGACAATCGAATCTCAGAAGATTGCTTTGGTCAAAAGTCTGTTCATTAGAAGCAAGTGATAGTGCAGAGCACAACCAAGGAAAAATTAGCAGCTCTGGGCTCCAGAAAGCTGCCTTGGTCACTACTCCATGGAAATTTTGTGCTGTTTATGCTGTTGAATGGGGCCAGTCGGGGAGCAGGAAAGGCAGTGCCCCAGGACGGAGGCAATACTAGTATCCAAGCATTCTGAAAGACTTTCTGGAGTTGTTAGAGAAAACATTAGAAAATCCAGTAGATGGCACCCTTCACTGTTAGCTACAACCTAGCCCCCTGCAGACCAGCACCTTCTGACAGTCTACCCGGGGTGGAGGTCTAAGCAGCCATTCAGATACTCTAGTTAGTAGAAGATTATCACACACCACATTTCTGAATTTTTATTAGTGATTTAATAGTGGTTTATAAGATTATATGATTAGAGGGGTAAAGTTCCACATTGTACCCACTAACCCACACCCTACCCAATGATAACCACCATAGTTCTTTTTTTTAATAAATTTTTTGTGTTTATTTATTTTCCCTTTTGTTGCCCTTGTTTTTTATTGTTGTTGTAGTTATTATTGTTGTTACTGATGTCGTCGTCGTTAGATAGGACAGAGAGAAATGAAGAGAGGAGGGGAAGACAGAGGGAAAAGATACCTGAAGGCCTGCTTCACAGCCTGTGAGGCCACCCCTCTGCAGGTGGAGAGCCAGGGGCTGGAACCAGGATCCTTACACCGGTTGTTGCGCTTCATGACACATGCGCTTAACCCACTGCACTACCACCCGACTCCCACCACCATAGTTCTTAAGAAAGAATTGGGTCAATCTTTTTTTTTTTTAAGCAGAAAATTGTCCACACCTGAGCAATGTTCAGGACACAGACATCCAGGAAGCTGACAGAACCTCCAAATTTCTGAATCCAAAATGGCCTGTACCAAGACACATCATTGTAAAACTATCAAAACTCAAAAGACAAAGAAAAAATATTGAAGAACGCGAGGGAAAGGAAGAAAGTGATATAGAAAAGTAGGAATAGGCTTTTTATCATATTTCTCATCACAAACTCTAGAGGTAAGGAGAGAATTGAACAACATGTTTAAAGTACAAAAAGATAAGAATTGCCAGCCAGGAATAGTCTGTCCTGAAAATTATCCTTCAAACATGAGGGAGAAAATAAAGGTGTCTACAAATCCAGAGAAACTAGAGGAATTTGCTACCACTAGACCAACCTTACAAGAACTATTGAAATGAAAAATGCAATTAGACCACCCATTAACACCATACACAGAAATTAACTCAAAATAGATTAGCAAATAAATACTAGAAAGCGTTGGTGAAACACTTTAGGGCCTTAACACAAAATTTGGGGCTGTTTTTTTCAATTAATTAACTTAATTTGATAGGACAGGGAGAAATTGAGGGGGGAGAGGGGATAGTCAGGGAAATAGAGATACACATGTAGCTCTGCTTTACCATCCATGAAACTTCCCCCATACAGGTGGGGACTGAAGACTTGAACCTGGGTCCTTGTGCCAGGTAATGTGTGCACTCAACACCACCAATCAACATAACAATCAAAGGTGTTATTTGGAGACTCAATCCCTTGGGCAAGTAAAACTCAAACACTATTAAATAAATGAGGTTATATCAAATTGAAAAACAACCCAGCAATTTGGAGGAAGATATTTACACATTGCACATCTGGTAAGAGACTGATACCAAACATCTATAAAGAAAGCATACCATTCAACAACAACAACAAACTAAAAGTGGACAAAAGATTTGAATAGACAGTTTTCTGATGAAGATACACATATGGCCCACGAACATCTGAAAAAGTGCTCCACTTCACTTATCACTAAAAAAATGCAAACTAAAGCCATAATGAGATACCACCTCACAACGCTATGATCCTGCAATAACACTCCTAGACATATATCCAAAGGATTTGAAAACACTAATTCAAAAGGACATGCACACCCCTATATTCATTAAAGTTTCTTTTCCTGGTAAAGTGAAAATCTGAGTAGCACTAAGAGTACTAAATTGATACTAAGAACAACTCAAGTCACAAGGATCACAAGCAGCAAATTCAGTACGTGGCCATTTGTGTCTAACAAAATAATGTACTGCCAGAAAATGGTCACACTCCTCAGGACACATTTTGTTGTTGTTGTTGTTGTTGTTGTTTGTTTTTGCTTTTGATTTTGTTTTACCACCAGAGTTATTGCTGGGTTTCAGTTCCTGCATGATGACTCGACCACTTCTGGTCCTTTCTTTTTCTCTTTTCTTATAGAAACAGAGAGGGGAAAAAGAGGGATAGAGAAAAAGAGATACTTGGGGGGTGGATAGCATAGTGGTTATGCAAAGAAACTTTCCTGCCTGAGGCCCTAAGTCCCAGGTTCAATCCCCCTCATCATCAAAAACCAGTGCTCAACAGTGCTATGGGAAGAAAGGGAGGAAGGAAGGAAGGAAGGAAGGAAGGAAGGAAGGAAGGAAGGAAGGGAGGGTGGAAAAGGAGGGAGGGAGGCAGGAAGAGAGGGAGGGAGAAAGAAAGACACTCATAATACTGTGCCACCATGGTGAAACTGTCCCTCTTTGGGTGGGGACAGGAACTTGAACTCAAGTCCCCATGCATGGTGATGTGTGCACTCTACCCAATGAGCCACCACCTGGCCCCATCAATTAATCTTTAAACCTTTCTGCATATAGTTAAAACCTCTGGGTTATTTGGGACAGGATATAACTCAGTGGTAGAGCACATGCCTCACATGTATGAGTTCCTGAGTTTGATCACTAGCATGAAAAACAAATCTCTAAGTTATTATAACTAAGGGTCTTGTGGCAGTGTTTTTCAGCCTGCAGAATATGAGATTAGTGGGCCGGCAAGAACATTCCCATGACACTGAGAAGTCTTCTGGACGGTTCATTTTAATGATTACAGATGGAGTGTTCTCTCAGCGTTCTCCAGGGGCTTGTCTGGAGCGGCGGACAGCAGCAGCATGTACTAAACTTGGCCCAGAGAAGGGAGCAATCCCCAACAGAGACAGAGGTGGCCAAACATCCTCCTCTCTACTCTGGCCCCCAAATCCTCGAAACAAGGTCCGTAATCAGAGCCAACGTCACAGCCGTACAAGCAGGAACTCTCAACCACAAACCACAATGAATCTGAGGAAACCCACTGTCATTGAAAGTCACCAACTTCAACCAGCGCAAGAAATGCCAGAGTGTTCTCTGGCATCTACGAAGGGGGAGAAAGAGAGACCTTTTGTCTCCACCTTAAAACCCTGAAACATCTCAATATGAAGTAATGGGAGGAATTTTTAAAGATTTATGTATTTTCACAAGAGAAAAAGGGGGAGAGAGAGAGAGAGAAGAGGGGGTGAGAGAGAGGCGAGAGACCAGAGCACTGCTCAGTGCTGACACATGTAGTGCCAGGGATTGAACCTGAAACCTCTGGGGCCTCAAGTATGCAAGTTCTATGCTCTACCAGCCTGGGCTATCTCCCTGGCCCTAGGGGGATGTTTAAAAAAGAACACGATTAAAAGCTGAGGAGACATGAATTCTTTCAACATAACTAGGTTCAAAACATGTACTGACAAGAAGTCATCCTCCACATGGTCTGCTGTCTTTGGAACAGTTCCTCCCACAGGCAACACCACCATGCTGGGCTTTTTCTCCATGCTCTCCCCCTTCCAAGACCTAAGGCTCCCCTCGCCCCAACCAAGAGCCGAAGCAGTGTAGAGGGGAAGTGGAGGTCATGAAATGAGCTGGGGCCATGGGCCCCTTGAAATATACCTAAAATAGACTTCCTAACTTCTCCCACAATGGAGACCCCAAATTTCATGTTATATTTGGGAGCTACTTTCTGCCCTGATCCAGTTTTCTAGTCCTATTTCCAACTGTGACACCATCTTCCCAGACAATACTTTCAGAGCACCTGCATGTTAGCTATTGGGCTCAGGCAAAAATTACTAAAGTCATGGGCCTCTTGGTTTAGAACTAAAATAGACTTCCTAGCTTCTTCCAAAATGGCGACCCCAAATCTCATCTGCTATATTCTTACCCTTAGCTTCCTACTTACTAAACAATTTGTTCTGCTTTGTATTTTAATGCTTTTCAGCCACCAAGTTGCAGATGCTGCCATGATGCCAACCTGACTTCTCTGGGCAGACGACCTTGCCAATGAGTCCTGGAATTCCACCTCTACGGAGCCCTACCCCACTAGGGAAAGACAGAAACAGGCTGGGGGTATGGATCGACCTGCCAACACCCATGTCCAGCAGAGAAGCAATTACAGAAGCCAGACCTTCCACTTTCTGCACCCCATAATGATCCTGGGTCCATGGTCCCAGCGGGATAAACTATAGGGAAACTTCCAATGGGAGGGATGGGATACAGAACTCTGGTGGTGGGAATTGTGTGGAATTGTACCCCTCTTTTCCAACGGACTTGTTGCTCATAATTAAATGAATAAAAAGAAAGAAAGAAAGGAAGGAAGGAAGGAAGGAAGGAAGGAAGGAAGGAAGGAAGGAAAGAAGGAGCTGGGAAGGGGTGAAGGTGTTGGGAGCAGTTCTGTTAGTGGAAGGGCTGGACACAGGTGCAAGTGATGAGCCAGGCGGCTGAGGACACCTGCCAAATTCTTCTCCAGACTGCGTATGGCTTGGATTATGAAGGAACGAAACTATTGTGTGCTTTCTTGGCTGAGGCCATGCGTATGCTTCACCTCTTGCCTCCCCAATCATTCACAAAATTGAGAGGAAAGGTCATGCCTAGGATAGTCATCCCATCACTTCCCCAACAAGGCAAGGGGCATGGGTGCTGGGTTATGCACTGGGGCACGGTAAGCCAGCGTAGGTTTTAAGCTGTGATGTTCAGCTAGACTTCAGATGAAGCTCACTGGTGGAGCACATGCCTTAGTATGCACAAGGTCCTGAGTTCAAACTGGTGCCACATGTGAGCATCTTGAATAGCACCAAGGAAGTTCCATCGACAGTAGTGTTGTAATATCTCTCCCCAACTCTCCTCTCCCTCACTCTGTCTCTCCCGCTCTCCCTTTCTCTTCTCTCTCTCTCAAAAATAAAGAACAGAAATACTTGGGTCAAGAGGCTGCTCAGCAATATTATGCATATGCGAGTCTCTGGGCTCATTCCCTAGCACTGAATTAAAAAATATTAATATATTAATTCAATAACTAAAACTTAACTTCCATCAAGGTCCAATTTCTTAAAAAAATTCCATTTGTTAACAAGGGCAACAAAAGTGAATAAACAAATAAATAAATAAATAATTTTTTTAAAAAAATTCCATTTGTTGAGGGCCAGGTGGTGGTGCACCCAGTTAAGCATACATATCACCACATGCAAGGACCCAGGTTTGAGTCCCTGCTCCCTAACTGTAGGGGAGACACTTCACAAGTGGTGAAACAGGCCTACAGGTGCCTATCTTTCTCTCTTCCTCTCTATCTTCCCTCTCCTTTCAATTTCTGTCTGTCTTATCCAATAAAATTAAAAAGGAAAAGGAAAAACTGGCCATTGGAAGCAGCGGATTCTTAGTGGAGCCCCCAGCAATAGCCATGGTGGACAAAGAGGGGGAAAGGAGGGCCGGGGGTAGACAGTATAATAGTTATGCTAAGAGACTCTCTTGTCTGAGGATCCAAAATCCCAGGTTCAATACCCCACACCACCATGAACCAGAGCTGAACACTGCTCTGGTGAGATAGAGAGAAAAAAGGGGGGAGGGTAGAGAGAAGGAGAGGGAGAGAGAGAGAGAGAGAGAGAGAGAGAAGAAATTCCATTTGTTCCTAGATGGGGACCAGGGTCATAAAAACAACTTACTGCAGCCCCTCAGGGCTGTCTCAACTCCACCATGGACTAAAGAGACTGAGCAGCCTCTGTGAGTCTGGTGATAATGGAAGCTTTGAAATCACTGCCGTGCATGCAGTGTTTGCTCCCAGAAGCATGACCAATTAGTGAGACGTGCTGCCTATGGAAAACTTTGGTCTATTATTAGAGTTGCTAATGAGATGGTACAAGGCAGAAGCCACAGGAAGGGAGCGTCAGTGAAGTGACTCCCGTGTTTCCACGGTTCATGGACTGTAGGTTGCCAACTTGTTTGTTTGCCTGTCTGTCTCATCTGTATGTTTGGTTTTCTGTTTGTTTTAAAGAGCTGTTCACAGCCACAGAAAATAGAGAAACGATAGTGGGAACCATTAACCCAGTTGTTTAGTCCACGGTGGTGTGTCTCTCTTTCTTCAGACTGGAAAACCAAGAGCAGAGGGGCACACTTTGGTGACTCAGTTGGTTAATTAGAAGTGTTTTTCACCCCAATACTGATGCTTTTTGGATAACAGCCATCAGACATGTGACATTCAAAATATACAAAGAAATCATATAATTCAACAACAAAAAAGCAAACAACACAATGGGAAAAAAAAAACCAGTAAGCTAGAGGCTTGAATAGACACTTTGCCAAAGGAAACACACAGATGGCCCACAGATATGAAAAAAGACTCCTCAGCACTTATTTCTAGGGAAATGCAAATTAAAACCACAATGATATACTGCTTCACACTGCTGAGGACAGCCTAGATCAAGAAGACTGGAAACAAAAAGAGGGGCAGGATGTCTCACTCAGTGGAGCGCCAGTGCTGCCATCTTCAAGGACCTGGGGATGAGTCCCCGACCACCACACGAAAGCACTATGCACAGAGGAAGCTTCGTGAGTGGTGGAGTGGTGCTGTGGTCTATCCCCCACCCCCATCTTCTATCTGAAAAACAAAGAAAAGTCTAACAGTGATGGATCACACAATGAAGGCTTGAGGAAAAAAAAATCTTTTTAAAGAAGCAAGTACTGGTGAGGATGTGGAGAAAGAGGATTCTGGCACACTGTTGGTGGCAATGCAAACTGGGGCTGCTATTATGGGAAACAATATGGAGAGTCCTTAAACAAATAAAAATAGAAGTATGTCACACTCTAACTATCACTTTTAGACTGTTATCCAAAGGACATGAAAACACTGATTCAAAGGCATATATGCACCCCCCCCCTGTTCATAGCTGCTTTATTCACAATGGTCAAAATATGGAAGCAACCTAAATGCCCATGGACAGATGACTGGATAGAGAAGTGACACAATAAGGAGGTAAAAGACAACTACAGAATGGTTTCACTCATGTGCGGAATATAGAGAATTGAACATACGAATGTGGAAAAAAAAAACCTCAACCTATATTTAAGACTGTGGGAGAACTATGGTGTTCATCTATGGGGGTGGGGAAGAGGACACAGACCTTTGGTAATGGGAGTGGTGAGCAAAAAAAAAAGGGATATTATCCACAATATTCTTCAGTACTAGCTGTATTTTAGTAGTGATTTTTGAAACATAAAAACAATAAGTAAAAGATACACTTGTATAAAGGCTTTTTGTTGTGTAAAGGCTTTTTGCTGGCAAATATTATGTACATGGGGGCCGGGCGGTAGCGCAGCAGGTTAAGCGCACATAGGCGAAGTGCAAGGACCAGCATAAGGATATCAGTTCGAGTCCCTGACTCCCCACCTGCACAGGGGTCGTTTCACAAGCGGTGAAGCAGGTCTGCAGGTGTCTATCTTTCTCTCCCCCTCTCTGTCTTCCCCATCTCTCTCCATTTCCCTCTGTCCTATCCAACAATGACAGCAACAATAATAACAACAACGATAAACAACAAGGGCAACAAAAGCAAAAAAAAAAAAAAAAAGGAAAAAATAGCCTCCAGGAGCAGTGAATTCCTAGTGCAATAACTGAGCCCCAGTGATTTTTATGTGCATTTATTGGTTATTGTCAAATTGAGAACTCCTGAAAAAGGTAAATAAGTAAAAACTTTTAGGGTGGAGGGTAAATAGCATAGTGATTATGCAAAGAGACTCTCTTGTCTGAGGCTCCAAAGTCCCAGGTTCAATCCCCCCACACCACCATAAGCCAGAGCTGAGCAGTGCTCTAGTAAAAATAAAAATAATAAATAAATAAATAAATAAATAAATAAATAAATAAATTGTTTTAAAAGAAATTATGGAAAATATACTCCATGGAATACTAGTCAGTCACTAAAACACATGACATTGTGCTTTTCAGGACAAAATGGATGGGACTGGAAGTGGTTATGCTGAGTGAAATAAGCAAAGAGGTGAAAGACAATCACTGGATGGTCTCACTCATATGTGGAATACAAATAACTGAAACAAACGAACTTTCAAAAATACTACTAATGACTACTGAGTCATAGACTGAAAACCACAGTGATTACTGAAGGGGACTCCAGACAGCAAAGGTGAAAGGATGAGTAAGAGGGGTGTCTCTGGTGTGATCAACCTGGAACTTTGGCGGTGGGTGCAGTGACTCTCTCTCAAGCACACACACAATCATAATGAGAGAGAGAGTGAGAGAGAGAGAGAAGGAAGTGAAACTATACCCCCTAAATTGTATAACATTGTAAAGTTATCTTAAATAAGTCAATTACTTAAAATATTGCTGCTGTAGGGCAGGAGATTGGCTCTGTGCCTGGCGTATGTGTTGGAGGCGCTGGGTCCAAACCCAGCACCACAGGAGAACAACAAAGACAACACGAGTAATAACCAGGGACTGAACCCGGGGCCTCAGGCATGCACACCCTGCACTCTACCATGGAGCCACCTCCCTGGCCCCGTATCAAAGCTTAGGGAAGATGACCATCCAACAGCAGCCTGCAGACATGAACACATCTACTCGGTGGCTGTTCCCACACCCACACGTCATACAGGGCAGAAAGTATACAGCGTGTCAGTCCCTGGCACAATGATTTATCGGGAAGGATCGTGATGAGCTCCATCAGACTGAGCCTGGCCTGACCTCCAGGATGTATGTACAAACTATTGTATTTACTGTCGAATGTAAAACATTAATCCCCCAATAAAGAAATTTTTAAAAAAAAAGCATTTCCTCTTTGGTTTTTCTCAAAAGAACAAGAAAAGCTGTAAATTACTCATCATGAATGTTGGCGGATGACCTGGATTTCTTTGGAAGAATGCCTTGCAATAAATGGATCACATAAGGCACTGACTTATATTCAAATTATTAACAGTAGATGTAGCAAAAGGAAAATGACTTAAAATGAATTATTAATTATTGAGGATCAGCAAGATAGCTCAGCTGGGAAGGTGTTTCCTTTACCATGCCGAGTCCCCAGTTCCCATGGCTATGAGGAGAGTCTCAGTGCTGTAGTATCTAACTATCTGAATAAGTCAACCTGGAGGAGCAATGAAGTCTTGGCAACAACAAAGATAGAGCCAGAAGTGTCAGCTTTGGTACAATGAAAGTTCCAGTGGAGCTTAAAAGAACAGAAGTGAAAATATAAGCAATGAGACAAAAACTCTCCAGAGATGAAAAATTAAAAGCACCTGATTTCATATTTTAAAAGGCAGTCAGATGTCTAGTAGGGATACATTTTAAAATGTGGGTGGGGGAGATAGCAGAATGGTTATGCAAAATCACCCATGCCTGAGGCTTCTAGGTATCGGGTTCAATCCCCAACACCACCATAAACCAGAGATGGGCAGTGCTCTAGTCTTTCTCTCTTTCCTCTGTATCTCTCTCATAATAATATAAATAAATAATCTGTATCTGGGCCTATTGTGGTAGGATATCAAAATAGAAAAATAAAGGAAATTTTTCTTAAATTTCCCAGAGGAAAAACTTATTGTCTTTAAAAGTAGAATAATATTAGCCTCAGAATTCTCACCACCTATAAATGCTTTAAGAAAGGAAATAACAGCTACTAGTATCAAGAGAACTGAATATAGACATATTCAGGCATGCGAGAACTCAAAGTTTACTTTCCCAAAGTAACTTTTCAGGACTTTAGAGGATGTGTTTCAGCATGTGACTGTTGTAAGTCTAGAAAGAGAAAGAGAGAATATTAAGGAAACCATAACTATAATCCGGAAAATAAGTAGAAATAATTCATGGGTAGCAGCTGCACACAGAGACCTGGAATGAAACCAAGTCAGTTGGAACAGGGGGAGGAGGCTCCCAGGGGGGAAAAAATTGAGAGTAAACTCCAGCCAACCAAGCGCTAATCAAAATAAAGAGCGGAAAAATGGCAAAGAAATGGTGACAGTGTATTCATATAAATTTAGAACACTAAACAACTGGAAATTATGATTATAGACATGAATGCAAATTTCAAACACCTTGATGAAACAAAAGTAACCAGCAAAGGGGAAAAAAATGAAAGGGAGATTTTCTATTTCTGGCAACAGTGGACAACGTGCTGCATACCAGCTCTCTCATCAAGCACTACCAGAAAAACCAAGTAGGCTGTTTTGTAAAATCTGTTTGAAGGTAACAGAGTCAATGCAACGAGGATTTCAGAGCCAAGATAAAAAAAAAAAAAGATGAAAAACCTACAAAAATGAGATGCTGACTGTTTTTCCCTTCAAGGCATTTACTGACTCTAAAAAATAAAAACAGCTGAAAGGCTGAGAAGCTTAGCAGAAGCAATGACTCATACACGGAGGATCTCAACAGTGCTTCCAATAGTCTCAATGGGATAGAGAGGAAATTGAGAGTTTAGGGTCCACCAAGAAAAAGGGGCCAGGCTTTCAGCTGTATCTCTGAAGGGCCATATGTTAGGAACAGAATGAATGAGAAATGAATAAACCCTCAAAAAGACTTACTTCCAGCTTCTAATCAGTGTAATCCCTGATTATATTAAGAACAGTTCCTCTTTTAGCTGCCAGTCTGAAATTAAAATTAAGCTATTCCATAAGGAAATAGCACCTTATACCGAGAATCAAGTTCTATGGTTGCATACACAATGACACATAGTCCATCAAAAATTATTAGGAGGATTCTAACCAAAGAGGAGTAAAAGAAACAAGTGGAGGGGGGGGGTGTCAGGGAAATAGCTCAGTATGTCAGACCACAGGATTTACATCCCTGAGGTCCCAGAGATCTCAAGTTCAAAGCCCAGTACTACCGGTGCTCTGCTCTCTCTCTCCCTCTCTCCATATCTCTTTTTCATAAAATAAATCATATATATGAAACCCCGGGCTATAAGATACTGGGTATTAGGAAAACAAATGACAGGAAAGGGGAGAATGGGAAACAAACCAGATGAGCCCTAGGATTGCCCCGTATTACTGCCTTCAGTTTCAAGGTCAGTGCATCAAAGGAGAATCTAGGCATAGCCTGGTGACCTTCTGAATTAAGGAGACAGAACTGAAAATGTGGGGATACTGAAACAGCCAGAATCTGCAGAAATACATTCCAGAAATGAGAGTATTCCAAGTAGAAAGAAAAGTCCAGCTATCTGCAGATGGTCCCCCTTGAGTATTCTGCAGAGAGCTAATTAGTGCAAACATGTTAGGAAACTTCCCAAGGCCAGGAAAAGAACAAAATGAAGAGATTAGTGGGAACAGTACTCAGAATTTACACAGGGCCAAGGACATTGCCTGTTCTCACTAACTGGACTGGACAGTCTCAAAATTCACAGGGAATTTGGCAGAGTGCTCTAAAGCATCTTGGGTCAGTTGTGGGAATAATTAACCCCAGACTAAACACTATTCTGGTCCTACCTAACAAATCTTTAAAAGCAAGACCCAAAAGACCCAAATTATTTCCAAATAACCTAAGTGTGTTCAAGAGGAAAGCTTAAAATGTTTACATAATTATAAAATTACCCAGCTCTCAACAAAGTAAAAGTAACAATGCCTGTTGTTCAGCAACAACAACAAAAAATTACAAGAAAATAGAAAAAAACAAGCCAAAATTGGGGAGGGGGTGGTGAACAAATCAACGAAGTCAACTCCAAAATGACACAGGTGCTAGAGTTAGTAGATAAAAACATTTTTTAAAGTTGTAACAGTATTTCATATGTTCAGTAAGTTCTTGAATAAAATGTGGAAGACAGATATATTGATATATCCCAAATCAAGCTCGAAGAGATGAAATGATGTCTGAGACAAAATTACACTGGATAGGATTAGAAGATTACTATTAGGCCAAACATTTCCAAATACGATGAAAATTATATGCCCACAGATCTAAGAGGCTCAGTGAAACTCAAGCACAAGTAACATGAAGAAAACTATACCATAGGATGGGGGTAGATAGCATAATGGTTATGCAGAGAGACTTTCATCCCTGAGGCTCTGAAGTCCCAGGTTCAATACCCTGCACCACCATAATCCAGAGCTGATAAGTGCTCTGGTTAAAAAAAAATATCCATGGTACATTATAATCATATTGTACCATTGCAAAAGAGAACATCTAAAAATGCAGTCATATAATAAGAAAGCATGTTAATAACACAGGGACAACTATTTCTTTTTTGGAACAAAGCAAGCTGATACTGGGGGATAAGAAATAGCTCACCAGGTAGGACATCTGCCTTGTCATACATGTGGCCCAGGTTGGAGCCCTGGGACCACACAGGAGTACTGTGGTACTAGGAAGAGCTCCAAGTGGCGTTCAGTCCCCAATACCACTATAAGCCAGAGTTGAGCAGTGTTCTGGTTTCTCTTTGTCCTTTGCTCTGAATCTCTCTTTTAATAAAATATGTAAGTAAATAAACACTTTTTAAAAAATGAAGGGAAAGGAGGCTAGCAAGAAACCTCACCGGGGAGAATGCCTGTTTTCCCATATATATGGCCCAGGCTCAAGACTGGCCCCCACCACACTAGAGGAAGTTTCAGTGCTATAGTGTCTTTCTCTGTCTCTCTCTTTCTAGCTGAAAAAAAAAAAATCAGCCTAAAGCAATGGGAGGGGGCAAGAAAGAGAGAGGAGGGGGGAGAAAGGAAAAGAACAAAGGGAATACACATGGTCTTTTTTTTTTTTTTTCCCATTGTGAAGGACCTTACCATTCTGGGCCATTTTTTTCATTCAGATAGAGACAGAGAGACAGAAAAAGACACCACAGTTCTGAAGCCCCCTCCATGGTCAATAGCACCTCCCATGTGATGCCAGGGCTTAAGCCTAGGATGCACTCATGGCGATGCAGGAATCCTACCCAGTGAGCTATCTCTCCAATTTGATTCCTTCCCCCATCCCCAGTATTGAATCCTCAATAACGCACAACCCCTCTGCCAAGAATCCTCCCAGGTCCTTAAGGGAGTTCCATGGATAGCAAAGCAGTGTGTGGTATCTCTACTGTCTCTTGCCTCCTCTCTTACTAAATTAAAAAAAAAAGTCCCTGAGACATCTCAGAAGTATCCTCTATGCAAGAAACCTTAAGTTCATCCAGATTTTCTTTTTATCTTTTCTTTCTTCTTTCTTTCTTTCTTTTTTTCTTTCTCCTTCTCCTCCTCCTTCTCCTCCTCCTCCTCCTCCTCCTTCTTCTTCTTCTCTCTCTCTCTCTCTCTCTCTCTCTCTCCCCCTCCCTTCCTCCCTCCCTCCCTCTCTTATTTCCATTTCTTTTCCTCAGAGCTCTGTCTTATGAGTGTTACTTCAGATAGAACCTGGGACCCTGGAGCCTCAGTCTTGTATATAACCACTATACTATCTTCAACCCCTGGCCCTTCATTTTAAAAAAATGTCTGATTTTCACACAGATATGATGGGCCTAGACCTCTAATAGATTTCTCTCTTCACCATCACTGATCGCTTCCATCAGGAACGTCATCACAAGCCCTTTTGTGGGCCTCTCCAGAAATTTGCCCTCATGTAGAGCAACAATGGTAGGGGCTGCCCCATTCTCCAAAGGGAGGCTGGGTCAACCTTCTCTGCCACTCGAGGAAGACTGATCCTAAATGACAGTAGCCCCCAGAATGTTCCTAGCTGTGACCATGGACAGCAAGCTCAGACTGACACACAGAGATCACACAGGCTCCTGTGCTAAATCTGAATAGATATGGGCCCTAGGTCAGATGAGTGGGGTTTACAGTTAATGGTATTGATATACTTTCTGCATGTTTGAGAGCTACTCGCTGCCCTAACCTAGCTTTCTAGCCCTATTGTCAAATCTGACACCATCTTCCCAGATAATACTTTTAGTCCACGTGCATATTATCAGGCTCAGGCAAAAATTACTAAAGTCATGGACCCCTAGGAACATACCTAAGATAGACTTCCTAGTTTCTTCTCACATGAAAGACCCCTAGTTTTATCTGCTCTGTTCCTACCTTTGGGTTCCTGTTTATTAAACTATTTGTCCTGCTTTATATCTTACTGCCTTTCAGCCACCAAGTTGCAGACGTTACTATGATCGCATCCTGAATTCTCTGTGCAAATAACCTCACCAATGTGACCTGAAGTCTCACCTCTCCAAACTCCTACCCCACTAGGAAAAGACAGAAACAGGCTGGAGGTAATACGGATTGACCTGCCAATGTCCACGTCTAGCAGAGAAGCAATTACAGAAGCCAGACCTTCCACCTTCTGCACCCCATAAAGAATTTTGGCCCATCCTCCCAGAGAGATAAAGAATAAGGAAATTTCCAATGGAGGGGATGGGACACAGAACTCTGGTGGTGGGAACTGTATGGAATTATACTCCTGTTATCTTACAATCTTGTTAATCATTATTAAATCACTAATAACTTTTTTAATTTGGGGGGAGAGATAAAGTTTTTATTCTTCAGTGGTTTTGTGTGTGTGTGTGTGTGTGTGTGCTCTTACTGCCATAGTTTATATCTGTTACCAAATGACTTGAATGGTTTTGCTCATATATGCGATATAAAAGAATTGAAACACATGAACTTGTAAAAGAAAAAGAAAGTAGCCAAACTGTCACTAAGACTTTGTGAAAACTATGATGGTTTATGGGGATGTGGGCACAGAACTATGGTGGTGGGTACAGTGTGGGGCTGTATCCCTAATCTAATGATTTTGCAAACCACTATTAAACCACTAAGGAAAAAAAGGGGGGAGAGTACAAGTCCTGGAAAAGGATGGCAGAGGACCTAGTGGGGGTTGTGCCGTTATGTGGAGAACTGAGAAATGTTATGCATTTACTGCATTTACTACTGCATTTACTGTCAAATGTAAAACATTAAACTACTGCATTTACTGTCAAATGTAAAACATTAAAGGAAATATATATATATCAAAGGGCTGGGGAGATAGCTTATAGGTTATGGAAGGAGAAGAAAAAAAAAGAAAACCTTTCATACCTGAAACACCAAAGATCTCAGGTTCAATCCCCAGCACCGCCATAAACCAGAGCTGAATATGCTAAAGAAAGGTCCTATTTTTCATCCTTTGTTTTAGAAAGGGATGGAGTGAAGCACAGGAAAACAAGAGAGGACACAGCAGTGCTCCCCAGCACCATCCATGGTGCCCCAGCTCAAACCTTGAAGCCTCAGGCACAGAAAGGTGTGCAATCCATGGGTGAGTGATCTCCTGGCCCCAATGTAGACCTTTTCAGTTACAAAAGCTGACAGAAAATCGTTATGCAATGGGTAACAGATAGTTTCTGCAATATATAGCTCTGGAAAAACTAAATCCCTACATCAAAAGAATGAAATCGGTCCATTATCTTCTGCCAAGAATTAGCTCTAAATGGACTAAAGACTTAAATGTGCAGCCTGGGAGGCGACTTTTGGTAGAGCCCCTGGAAGATTGGATCCCTAGAATCAGTAAACTAGTGCTCTGGTCTCTCTCATTAAAAAAAAAAAAAAAAAAAAGTGAGTCAATCTTTATCTCCCCCACTAGGGTTGAAGAAAAAAATCAATTGAAATGCAGGGTTTGTTTTTTTTTTTGTCTCCAGGGTTATTGCTGGGGCTCAGTGCCTGAACTATGAATCCACTGCTCCTGGAGGCCATTTCCCCCCTTTTGTTGCCCTTGTTTATCGTTGTTGTTACTATTGTAGTTGTTAGTGCTGCCATTGTTGATGAACAGAGAAATGGAGAGAGGAGGGGAAGACAGAGAGGGGGAGAGAAAGACACCTGCAAACCTGCTTTATCACTTGTAAAGCGACCCCAATACAGGTGGGGAGCCGGGGGCTTGAACAGGGATTCTTTTTTAAATTTCTTTTATTTATTTATTCCCTTTTGTTGCCCTTATTGTTTTATTGTTGTAGTTATTATTGTTGTTGTCGTTGTTGGATAGGACAGAGAGAAATGGAGAGGGGAGGGGAAGACAGAGAGGAGGAGAGAAAGATAGACACCTGCAGACCTGCTTCACCACCTGTGAAGCGACTCCCCTGCAGGTGGGGAGCCAGGGTTCGAACCGGGATCGTTATGCTGGTCCTTGTGCTTTGCACCACCTACGCTTAACCCGCTGCGCTACAGCCCGACTCCCTGAACAGGGATTCTTATGCAGTCCTTGCGCTTTGCGCCATGTGCGCTACCGTCAGGACCCCGTACATTTTTGTAAGGGCTCAGTGCTTGCAAGAGGACTACGTCACAACCTAGCATCCATTTTTCCCCCTTTTCTAACTTTCTTTATTTTTTATAGAGTGTGAGAAAGAGCTAGAGAAGGAGTGGGAGACATAAATAAGACATACCTGCAGCACTGTTCCTCTGCTCGTGAAGCTTCCCCCCACCCCCCGCAGGTGGAGACACAGGGCTTGAACCTAAGTCCTTGAATATGGTAGTGTGTGTGCTCTCCTGGGTGAGCCACCACCCAGTCCCGGTAAATAGATCTTTCAAGACTTAAATAGCAATGTGGGAGGTGATAGAAGCAAAGCACAGGACTTGCAGGCATGAGGTCCCAGGTTCAATCCCTTTCTATCTCTTGTTAATAAATAAAGACTTAGGTTTAAGACCTGAAACCACAAAACTCCTAGAAGGGAATGTAGGGGGAGAAATTCTTTGACACTTATGTAAACAATGAATTGGTTTTGCTTATTTTTTAAAATATTTATTTTTCTCTTTTTATTGCCCTTGTTTTTTATTGTTGTAGTTATTATTGTTGTTGTTATTGATGTCATTGTTGTTGGATAGGACAGACAGAAATGGAGAGAGGAGGAGAAGACGAGAGGTGGAGACACCTGCAGACCTGTTTCACCGCCTATAAAGCGACTCCCCTGCAGGTGGGGAGTCGGGATCCTTATGCTGGTTCTTGCGCTTGGTGTCACCCGCGCTTAACCCGCTTCGCTACCGCCTGATTCCCAAGGAAAAAAAATTAAAATAAGCAGAACCAGGGAGTCAGGCGGTAGATATAGAATGCTTCTGCATACATATTGAAGTATTACTTCTACAACATATGTAAGGAAAAATTCTTTTTTATTATTTTATTTATTATTCATTATTTTATTATTTTATTTTATTTGGTCTTGAGAGAGCAAGACCAAAGTATCAATCCTGGACTCTACCACAAAGCAAAGCCCAGCTGTTGGCCACAAAGCAATGAGCTTTTAGATAGTATACCTAAAGCATAGGGAACCAGGCAGGTCTACAAAAAAACTAAAAAGCATTTGAAGGTCACAGGTTCAATCCCTGGCACCACCATAAACCAGAGATGAATAGTGCTCTGGTCAAAACAAAAACTCCAAAAGCTTCTGTATAACAAAAGATACAATCAACAAAAATTTTGAAAGGGGGAAAATATTCGCAAGCCATATGTCCCAATAGCAAAACAACCCACTAACCCCTTTAAAAATGGGTTAAAAAATGAAGATTTTAAAGGGGGGGGGGGCTGGGCGGTAGCACAGCGGGTTATGCGCACATGGCGCAAAGCGCAAGGACAGGATCCCGGTTCGAGCCCCCAGCTTCCCACCTGCAGGGGGGTCGCTTCGCAAGCAGTGAAGCAGGTCTGCAGGCCTTTCTCTCCCCCTCTCTGTCTTCCCCTCCTCTCTCCATTTCTCTCTTTCCTATCCAACAACAGCTATAACAACCACAACAAGGGCAACAAAATGGAAAAAAATAACCTCCAGGAGCAGTGGATTCTAGTGCTGGCACCAAGCCCCAGCGATAACCCTGGAAGCAAAAAAAAAAAAAAAAAAAAGATGTACAGGGAGCTGGGTGGTGGTAGCACAGCAGGTTAAGTGCACATGGTGAGAAGCACAAGGACTGGAGCAAGGGTCCTGGTTCAAGCCCCTGGATTCCCACCTGCAGGGGGTAGTCACTTTGCAAGCAGTTAAGCAGGTCTGTAGGTGTCTATCTTTCCCTCTCTGTCTTCCCCTCCTCTCTCAATTTTTCCGTCTTATCCAACAACAACAACAACAAAATAACAGTAACAACAACAATGGAAAAAGATGTTCGCAGGGAGCAGTGATTCCGTAGTGCAGGCACCGGGCCCCAGCGATAATCCTGAAGGCAAAAAAAAAAAAAATTGTACAAACTGCCAACAGGCTCATGCTCACACCGCTATTCATCAGGGATATATGTATGAAAATCAAAATGAATGTCAGAATAATATTCTGGCCTTTCTCTCACCATTCCTCCTTCTTATGAACTAAATCTTTTATTTAAAAAATATACAGGAAGGAGGCCAGGTGGTGACACGTTACTCTGCACAAGGAGCTGGGTCAAGTCCCTGGTCCTTACTTGCAGGGGAAAGCTTCATGAATGGTGAAGCAGTGCTACAGGTCTCTTTCTCTGTCCCTCTCTGCCTTTCCTTTCCCTCTCTCTCTGTCTCTATCCAATAAATGAATAAAATACTAAAAAATAAGATACAGGGGGTCGGGCGGTAGCGCAGCAGGTTAAGCGCACGTGGCGCAAAGCGCAAGGACCGGAGTAAGGACCCCGGTTCGAGCCCCTGGTTCCCCACCTGCAAGGGAGTCGTTTCACAGGCAGTGAGGCAGATCTGCAGGTGTCTGTCTTTCTCTCCCCCTCTGTCTTCCCCTCTTCTCTCCATTTCTCTCTGTCCTATCCAACAACGAACGACATCAACAATAACAATAATAATCACAACAAGGCTACAACAAAAAGGGGGGAAAATGGCCTCCAGGAGCACTAGATTCCTGGTGCAGGCACTGAACCCCAGCAATAAGCCTGGAGGCAAAAAAAAAAAAAGATACATAAAAAGGCCAAAGTGGACAAGGGTTGACAAAAGTATAGGAAAAATAAAGCCCTGTTCACTCTTGGTAGGCATGTAAACTGATATAGCCATTCTGGGGGGAAAAAAATGTTTGGAGGCTAAAAAGTCAGAAACAGGACTATCATATGAGTCAGAGAGATAACACAGAGGTTTATGCAACAGACTTTCATGCCTGAGGCTCCAAGGTCCCAGGTTCAATCCCCGGCGCCACCTTAAGCCTGCTGAGCAATGTTCTTGTCAAAAGGATTAAAAAAGGAACAATCATATGACATACGAATTCCACTTCTGGGTACATAATCAAAGGAAACA
The DNA here is from genome assembly GCF_950295315.1 of Erinaceus europaeus. Classification (NCBI taxonomy): domain Eukaryota; kingdom Metazoa; phylum Chordata; class Mammalia; order Eulipotyphla; family Erinaceidae; genus Erinaceus; species Erinaceus europaeus. Next base: position 112,568,295 of record NC_080185.1, read on the forward strand.
AAATCACTATCTCATGAGTGGGAGAGATAGCATAATGGTTGTGTTATAGCCTTCTAGGCTCTGAAGTCACAGGTTTAATCCCCCAGACCCACCATAAACCAGAGCTGTGCAGTGCTCTGATTTTTTAAAAAATCACTGTCTCAAGAAATACTTGCAATACTCTCTGCCCTAATCCAACTTTCTAGTCCTTTTCTCTGACATCATTTTCTCAGACAATATTTTTTTTTTACTTTTTTAAATTTCTTTCTTTCTTTTTTTTTTTTTCTCCAGGGTTATTGCTGGGGCTCAGTGCCTGCACCATGAATCCACCGCTCCTGGAGGTCATTTTCCCCCCTTTTGTTGCCCTTGTTGTTGTAGCCTCGTTGCAGTTATTATTATTGCCATTGTTGACGTTGTTAGTTGTTGGATAGGACAGAGAGAAATGGAGAGAGGAGGGGAAGACAGAGAGGGGGAGAGAAAGATAGACACCTGCAGACCTGCTTCACCACCTGTGAAGCGACTCCCCTGAAGGTAGGGAGCCGGGGGCTCGAACCGGGATCCTTACTCCGGTCCTTGCGTTTTGCGCCACATGCATTTAACCCACTGCGCCACCACCTGACACCCTTTAATTTCTTTATTGGAGAATTAATGTTTTATATTTGACAGTAAATACAATAGTGTGTACATGCATAACATTTCCCAGTTTCCCATATAACAATACAACCTCCACTAGGTCCTCTGTCATCCTTCTTGGATCTGTATTCTCCCCACCCACCCACCCCAGAGTCTTTTGCTTTGGTGCAATATGCCAATTCCACTTCAGGTTCTACTTGTGTTTTCTCTTCTGATCTTGTTTTTCAACTTCTGCCTGTTCTCAGACAATATGTTTTATCCAACTTCATGTTAGCTAACAAACTCAAGCAAAAAGTACCATAGTCGTGGGCTAGAAACATGCCTAAACTGGACTTCCTAGCTTCCTTATACCCTAAGTTCCCCAATATCACCTGCTGTGTTCCTACTTTTTGGTTCCTGTTCATTAACCATTTTGTCTCACTTTATATCCTGCCACCTCCCAGACATCAAGTTGCAGACATTATCATGATTCCACCCTGGCTTCTCTGGGCAGACAACCTCACCAGTGTGTCCTGGAACCTCACATCTCCAGAGCTCTACCCCACTAGCAAAAGAAAGAAGCAGGCTGAGGGTATGGATGGACCTGCCAACACCCATGTCCAGGGGAGAACCAAACTATCTCTTGAACAATGTGAAAACTGAGGTGGAGGGTGGCTGGCAGGTTAAGGGGTACAGAACTTTGGTAAAGAGTATAGTGGCTTCACATGCACCCAGTGTGAGTATGAAAATAGTCCTGAAATATAATAATTTTGTAAAAATAATATTAAATCACTAATAAAATTAAAAAATAGAAAAAGATACTGATTATAGTCAGTATTTTTATTGTGTGAGAATACTACCTAATATTTGTAGCTCAGTGTCATTCTTTTTTATTAGTGATTTAATACTGATTTACAAAATTATAAGATAATAGTGGTATAATTCCACACCATTCCTACCACCAGAGTTCTGAGTTCCCATTCCCTCTACTGGAAACTGCAGTAGTTCTCCCAGTGTCACAGACATGGGTTGACTTATTTCTTTTCTCCTTTTTTCTTTTCTTTATTGTAGAAATTAATGGTTTATAGTAGACAGTAAAATACAGTAGTTGGTACATACATAACACTTCTCGATTTTCCACATAACACTCTAATCCCCCACCTAGGTTCTTCTCCGACATCATGTTCCAGGACCTGAACACCCCTGCCCCAGAGTCCTCTACTTTGGTGTAATACACCATTGACTATTATTTCTATATCTATATCTATATACGTGTTTTCCCCGCATTTTTTTCCCTATGGTCCTGCTTTCTCTTCCTTTCTAAGTTACACCTAACCTATTACTACATCGGAGAGTCCTTCCTTTTTTCCTCTTCTCTCTCCAGATCCTGATGGAATTGGGGTTCAGAGTCCTCTGGTCATCTTCCCCTAATATTTCTCCCCCCTCTGGGAGTATGGACCAAAATTCTTTATGGGTTTCAAAAGATAGGAGTTCTGGCTTCTGTAATTACTTCTACGCTGGACATGGGCATTGGCAGGTCGATCCATACCCCCAGCCTGTCCCTATCTTTCCCTAGTGGGGTAGGGCTCTGGAGAGGTCAGGGTTCCGGGACACACTGGTGAAGTTGTCTGCTCAGTGGCATTCTTAATGAAAGTCTCTTTCAAGTAAAGCTCTTATTTGAAAGAAAAAGGAAAGACGGGCAGGAAAGAAGATACCTGGAGCAGTGGAAGATATGCAGGCACCAAACCTCAGAGATAACCCTGGTGGGAAAAAATATATTTATTTTTTATTATTTATTTGTTTATTTTCCTCCAGGGTTATCGCCGGGGCTCAGTGCCTGCACTGCGAATCCACCACTGCCAGCAGCCATTTTTTTCCTTTTTAGTTTTGTCAGATAGGACAGAGAGAAATTGAGAGAGGACAGGGAGATAGAGAGAGGGAGAGAAAGACAGACACCTGCAGACATGCTTCACTGCTTGTGAAGCAGACCCCCTTGCAGGTAGGGAGCACAGACTAGCACCTAGATCCTTGTGCATAGTACTACAGGATTTAACCCGATGTGCCACCATCCAGCCTCCGAGGAAAAGAAAACTTAAAAAGAAAGAAAATAAAAATAAATATTAAATAAACAGCAGTCTGGGAGGTGGTTCAAGCCTCTGGTCCCCACCTGCAAGTAGAAAGCTTCAGGAGTGGTGGAATAATACTGCCTCACAGTCCATGTGTCTCTTTCCCTCTCTCTGTCTCTCACCCTCTATTAGAGCAAAATGGCCACCAGGAGCAGTGGAGACTTCATTCAGGCACTGAGCCCCAGGGATAACCTTGGTGCCAAAATAAAATCATATATTTGATTTAGATTAGCAAATAGCAATACCCAATTTTATTCTGCCTACAAGACAGACAACTTAAATATAAAGTTACACAAATTGGGAAACTGATTTAAAATAAAATAACAGGGTTGAGGGAAATAGCACAGAGCTTTATACAACAGACTTTCAAGGCTGAGGCAACAAAAGGTCCAGTTTCAATCCCTAGCACTACTCCAAACCAGAACTGAGCAGTTCCCTGGTAAACACATATTAATAAATGAACAAAAAAACAAACAAGGCTTTTTTCTTCTTTATTTATTTCTTTACTGGGAGATTAATGGCTTATAGTTGACAGTGAAATACAATAGTTGATGAAAGACAAGAGAGGGAGGGAGAGAAAAGAAAAGACACCGCAGCACTACTTCCGCATTCATAAAGCTAGCTTCCCCCACCGCATATGGTAGCAAGGGGCTTGAATCTGGATTCTCACGCATGGTAATGCCTCCCAGCTCATAAACAAATCACTTTAAAGAATAAACAAAAGGATAAAAACATACATCATTCTATGGGACTGGGAAAGAAACGGTAGAGCACCTTACCAGGTATGAGGCACTGAGTACTATTCCCCAGTCACACAGGGATACTATGGACAGCACCAGGTATGTTCCTTGGGTGGTGTGAAAGTACTTTAGTGTCTCATCCTCTCTCTAGCTCTGTCTCTTCCTCTTCTCTCTCTCTCTCTCTCTCTCTCTTTCTCTCTCTTCCCACAGACGTTTATAAAAATCGGGCTGAAGTCACTCAGTGCTATCGTGCATGCATGAATCCCTTTGTTCACTCCCCCAATACCACACACTAAAAAAGGTATGTTACTCTAGTACCAATTTTGTTTTTATTTTTTAAAATATTTATTTATTCCCTTTCGTTGCCCCTTGTTATTGTTGTTGTCGTCGTCTTCATTGTTGGATAGAACAAAGAGAAATGGAGAGAGGAGGGGAAGACAGAAAGGGGGAGGGAAAGATAGACACCTGCAGACCTGCTTCACCACTTGTGAAGCGACTCCCCTGCAGGTGGGGAGCGGAGGGATTGAACCGTGATCCTTACGGTCCTTGTGCTTTGCGCCACCTGCGCTTTCACCCTCTGCTCTACCACCCAACTCCCTCCAGTACCAGTTTTAAAAAGGAGTGAAGTCAAGAAGATAGCTCAGTCTTAAAGCACAGGACCTGCTAACCTAAGCCCCAGGTCCAATCCCCAGAGCTGAGCAACACTCTGGTCTCATAAAAATAAACAAATAGGGCCTTGAGATAGCTCACTGGGAGTGTGTCTGATTTGCCACGAGCAACCCAGGGTCAAGCTCCCACAGCACTGGGGGAGCCTTCAGTGTACGTCTCTGTCTCTTGTCTTTCTACCTGAAAAAGTCAGCCCACATCAGTGAGGTCTGGGCAATGGCAAAATAAAACAGATATCAGGTAGACCGGTAGACAGACAGACAGATTCTTCATTATTTTTTTAACTGTCACTAGGGTTATTGCTGGCACTTAGTGTCTACAGGATAAATCCACAATCTCTGCCAGCCTTATTCCCTTCATTTATTTCTATCTCCCTCCCTCCCTCCCTTCCTTCCTTCCTTCCTTCTTTTTGATGGGACAGAGAGAAATTGGGAGGGAGGTGAGAATTAAGAGAGGAAGAAAAAGAGACACCTGCGACACTGCTGCACCACTAGTGAAGCTTCCCCCCTGCAGGTGAGACTGGGGACTTGAACCTGGGTCCTCATGTATTCTCTACCACCCAGCCCTCATAAAATCTTTTTCTAAAAATGGAGTGGACTGGATATATTAATATAGGACAAAGTCTATTTCAGAGCAAAGATGACTACCAGGAATAACAGAGTGTGCTTCATAATGGCAATGGAGTGAACTAATTAAGTGGGCATGAAAACCGTCAATTTCTGGGGGCTAGGCAGTGGCACATCCAGTTAAGAGCATAAGTTTATCACAAACAAAGACCCAGGTTCAAGCTCCCTGTCCCCACCTATAGGGAGGAAGTTTCACCAGTGGTGAAGCAGGGCTACAGGTCTGTCTATCTGTCTGTCTGTCTCCCCCTTCTCTCTCTATTTGTCTCTGTCCTATCAAAAGGGAGGGATCGTGAAGCAGGTCTGTAGTTGTCTGTCTTTCTCTTCCCCTCCTCTCTCCATTTCTCTCTGTCCTATCCAACAACAACAATAGCAATGACAACAATAACAATAAATACAACAAAGGCAACAAAATGGGAAAAATGGCCTCTAGGAGCAGTGGATTCATAGTGCAGGCACTGAGCCCCAGCAATAACCCTGAAGGCAAAAAAAAAAAAAGAAGAAGAAGAAAGAATGAAAGGAAAGAAAGAAATAGAAAAAAAAAAAAAAAGGAGGAATCAACTTTTTTAAAAAGAAGAAAGAAAAGACTGGCCAGGTAGTGGCATGCCTGGCTAAGCACACATGTTACCAAATGCAAGGATGCAGGCTCAAGCCCCCACTCCCCCACCTGCAGGGAGGAAGCTCCATGAGTGGTTTCTCTTTATTCCCCTTCCCTCTCAATTTCTCTCTGTCCGAACAAATAAAAAGTAATAAAATAAAAAGACTTTAAAAAAGAATCAATATTTTAAAAAAAAAGTAAGTCCTCAACTTTTATGCATCTAAATATAGGACATCAAAACACAAGAAGCAGGGGCCAGGTGGTGGCACACCTGGTTAAGCGTACAAAGTGCAGTGCACAAGGACCTAGGTTCAAGCCCCTGGTCCCCATCTGCAGAGGGAAGGCTTCATGAGTGGTGAAACAGGGCTGCAGGTGTCTGTCTCTCTCCCTCCCCCTCCCCTCTCAATTTCTGTCTGTCTCTATCCAATAATAAATTAATAAAAAATGTTTAAAACACACACACACACACACACGAAGCAAAAACACAGAGACAGAGAGCTCTACAAGCAGAGATAGACAAATGCACAAGTCCGGGCAAAGCAGCACCTGAAAAGCCTTGGTGGGTGGCTCAGCACCTCAACAAGCGTCCCAAGTGAGGTGATCAAAGACCAGAGCACAGCCTCTCGCCTGGGGTGTGCAGGTGGGCCATACAGGAGGCATGTAGTCTTCCTCCTATGAGCAGAGCCCCTGGAGCTGCTCAGGGTCTAGAACCGGCCGGTCCTTAAGCTTCGTGTCATGTGCGCTTAACCCACGGCACTACCGCCCAACTCCATTACCTCTAGCTCTTTAAGAAAACAAGTAAGGGGTTCGAGTGGTTGAGCGCACATGTTGCAATGAGCATTGACCAGGATTCAAGCCCCCCCACCCCCGTCCTCACCTGCAGGGATAAAGCTTTGCAAGTGGGGAAGCAGGGCTGCAGGGTGTCTCTCTGTCCCTCTCCCTCTCTATCTGTATCCAGTAAATAAATAAAGATAATAATAAAAGAGAAGAAGACAGGTGAGAAGCTAAGAAAGTTGTGGTATATGGCTCCGATGTTAAATAGTTATCCCTTCACCGAACTCAAGGCTGCCAGGGGCAACAGTAAAGCCATCAGGGAAGAGATGCATCTTTCCTTCTGTAGGCTTGAGTCAAGAGCTGTCATTGGTAATACCTGTATGAATGCTTAAAGTTGCGGGGAAAGAACAGTAAACTTTCGGGAAAAAGCTATTATCCAACAATTAAGATATGGCAGAAATGAAATCGATGTTCCGGGAACTTCTTCCAAAACAAGGGCAGTTGTCTGAAGAAGGTATAAACTGGTGTTGTGTAAACCCAAACTTTTACCCTTAAAATCTCTGGCCCTGGAGGAATCGGGCAGTAATGCAGCAGGTTAAGCACAGGTGTCGTCACGCAAAGCGCAAGGACCGGAGTAAGGATCCCGGTTCGAGCCCCTGGCTCCCTACTTACAGGGGAGTCATTTCACAAGCGGTGAAGCAGGTCTGCAGGTGTCTTTCTCTCCCCCTTTCTGTCTTCCCCTCCTCTCTCCATTTCTCTCTGTCCTATCCAACAACGACGACAGTAATAATAACTACAACAATAAAACAACAAGGGCAACAAAAGGGAATGAATAAAGAAATTTTTTTTTAATCTCTGACCCTGGAAAAACTGGAGAAAATGCAGCAAGCAGCACAAGATACAATTCATCAACAAGAAATGGCAGAAAAAGAAAAACAGATAATCCACAGAATGATAACACTTCTACAGAATACCCTCCCTTACCTACTATAATAGCTAAAAAAAAAAAAAGTAATCTGTATCTGTATGCTGAAAGTATATGTTAGTAAAGCCAATGGTATTCATAGTCACATAAAATATTTGACTAATACAACTAATATTGAGTATAAGCTAGTATTGAATATAAGCAATTTCAAAATACTGAACCCAAATTTTATGAGTCTTATCCAAATTTTTTGAACTGCAAATTACTGTTCCACATTCTTATCACTATCAGTTTCTAGATATCATTCTCAGGCCTCAGTTACTAAATACAACTTTTATATTCAGAGACTCTACATCAAAACCAGAAGGAAATGGAAAAGAATAAATATATGGTGAACAGTTTAACTGAACATTTAGTGGTGAACTGAATGTAGTATATACACATGTTGACTTTTTAAATTTGCTTTTTTTCCCCTTTTGTTGCCCTTGTTGTTTTATTGTTGTTGTAGTTATTATTGTTGTTGTTATTGATGTCATCATTATTGGATAGGACAGAGAGAAATGGAGAGAGGAGGGGCCAAGGGGTGACACACCTGGTTAAGTGCACATACTACAGTGCACAAGGACCTGGGTTCAAGCCCCTGGTCCCCACCTACAGGGGGAAGGCTTCATGAGTGGGGAAGCATTGCTGTGGGTGTCTCTCTGTCTCTCTTCCTCTCTTAATTTCCGTCTCTATCCAATAATAAATAAATAAATAAATAAAATTTAATAAAAGAAATGGAGAGAGGAGGAGAAGACAAAGAGGGGGAGAGAAAGATAATAAAAAATTAAAAATAAAAAAATAATAAAATAAAATAAAAAAGATAGATAGACACCTGCAGACCTGCTTTACCACCTGTGAAGCGACTCCCCTGCAGGTGGGGAGCCAACCTGGATCCTTACGCCGGTCCTTGAGCTTGGCACCATGTGTGCTTAACCCATTGTGCCCACCCCCACATGTTGGCTTTTATTAATTAACTGAAACTTACATATTCTTTTCTCTTTTTTTTTTTTTTTGCCTCCAGAGTTATTGCTGGGGCTCGGTACCTGCACTATGAATCCACTGCTCCTGGAGACCATTTTTCCCATTTTGTTGTTCTTGTTGTTGCATTTGTTGTAGTTGTTATTGTTGTCACAGCTGTTGTTGTTGTTGGATAGGACAGAGAGAAATCGACAGAGGAGGGGAAGACAGAAGAGGAGAGAAAGATAGACACCTACAGACCTGCTTCACTGCTTGCGAAGCGACCCCCCTGCAGGTAGGAAGCTGGGGGCTCGAACCTCGATCCTTACGCGCAGGCCCTTGAGCTTTGCACCATGTGTGCTTAACCCACTGCGCTACCGCCCAGCTCCCGAAACTTACATATTCTAACATCAATTTTACATAAAGTGTTCATGCTAGATTTGTTTTTTGTTTTTGTGTTTACATTCTCTCATTTTAACTTTTTCGTCATCACCTGCTTCACCTGCTTAGGCGAATTTCTTCAGATGGGGGAGCAGGGTAGAAGGAGACACCACAGCACAGCATCAAAGCTTCCTCCAATGCAGTGGGGGCCACATGTCTGGCAAAGTAGGCATGTCTGTCCAAATGAGCTGTTTCGCCGGCCCTAAAACTTTCTTTTATGACCTTAGATATGTCATGTCATATTTAAGGTTATCCTGCCTATCCAACTGATCCTAGCATTAATAACAGAAGTCTTACAATAACCAAATGTGGTTGTTAAGAAACCTTCACCTGTCCAATAGTCCCCTGAGCTTTAATTGTACTGATTTTTTTAAAAATTTTATTTGAGTACTGACTGATTAGCTCTGGCTTATGGAGATGCAGGGGATTAAGCCTGGGACTTGGGAGCCTCAGGCATGAAAATATTTTGTATAGCCATTAAGATATTTCCCCCTGCCCAATTATGCTGATTTTTAGGAACATAATTCCATGGCTACCTTTATCATCCAGGTTTCAAACACACAACTAAAATCTCTGAAACTAGAAAGAAGCATGGACTTGAAAAAGCCTATGTGGTAAATATGGACATTAAACTGGACATATTAACTCTAAAAAAGAAGAAATTCAAAATACCTAAACCCAAGAATACCTTTACAAATAATTTAATTCTGGGTTAGTTTATGCAGTCAGTAATAGACAAATTATCATAGACCTTGAGATCTTGCTGCAAAGGAGGTTTAGAAATGTGAACATTCTTTAGATAACTGTTGTCTATTACTAGCAACTATTCTCTCACTAGGTCAGATATGCTCCCCGATACAATTTAAAACTTGCTGTGTCAGGCAGAAATTGAAAACTAAGATCAGAAAAGAAAACACTAAGCAGAACTTGGACTCAGGTTGGTGTTTTGCACCAAAGTAAAGGACTCTGGGGTGGGTGGGGTGGGGGAGAGTTCAGGTCCTGGAACAGGATGGCAGAGGACCTAGTGGGGGGTTGTATAACATTTCTCAGTTTTCCACATAACAATAAAACCCCCCACTAGGTCCTCTAAAGTTGTCGTATATGTACACAGTGGAATATTACTCAACTCTTAAGAATGACGAAGTCACCTTCACCTCATCTTGGATAGAACTAGAAGGAATCTTGTTAGGTGAGATAAGACCAAATGAGAAGGATGAATACGCTATGGTGTCACCTTTAGGTGGAATTTAAGAAACAAGAACAGAAAGGGGAAACACTTAGTGAAAGTTGGACTGAATTTGGTGTATTGCACCAAAGCAAAGAAATGTGGGGAGGGACGGCAGGGGGAGGGTTGGGGGGTGCTTTGGGGTCCTGGTGCATGTGCATGGTGGTAGAAAAGGACCTAAGTTGGGGTGAGAGTATTTTGCAGACACCTATAATGGGGAAACAAAAAATTTTACCCATGTGTCAATAACTGTACCATAAACCATTAACTCCCCAATAAAATGATGAGAGACAAAGAGAGATGAATGAGAAAATTAGCCCAGAGGAGGCCAATGCATGCCAAGGCCTCTGGGCATCAATTAAATGAAAAAGAAGCAAAAAAAAAAAAAAAAAAAAAAAGGTGGAGATGGAGAGTCAGAGAACTGATGAGTGCTTGAGGCAAATGAGGGGTAGGGACTGCCAACTGTGGGGTGCAGGTGGGGGTGTTGCATAATCCCCCTGCCAACTGTGGGGTGCAGGTGGGGAATTCTTGGGGATTCATACCCTAAGGGAAAGCCAATTTCAAGAACAGCTCCTTCCTCACCCAAGTGAACCTTATTTCCTTCCTGCTATAGTGGGCTGCTCAGTGCCCTGGAAAGTTGGCACCCTGCCACCCCCAGCCACCACCACCACCACCCCCCAGTGCTTGAAGTCAGGGCCTCCATCTCTGCTGGCATCTCCTGGCTGGCTTCCATCAACAACACCCAGACTCCCCCAAAATACAAAGCTCCCTGAGTTCTTTCTGCTTTTGGAGATGTGCTACAGGTCAAACCCCAACACAAAAAAATTCTAAATGAAGATTTGACAAGTTGCCTCCCCTGAAGGGGAGCTTTCAGCTTGTGAACATGAAATCCTAGGTCTGATTCTCTGTGCCTCGATTCTATTTATTTACTTATTTATTTATATTTATAAAATGGAAACACTAACAAGACCATAGGATAAGAGGGGTACAATTCCACACAGTTTCCACCACCAGAACTCCATATCCCATTCCCTTCCCTGAAAGCTTTCCCATTCTTTATCCCTCTGGGAGCATGGACCCAGGCTCATTATTGCAACTCAATTCTGCACTCCACCAACACCTCCCTTCATTCTCTCTCCTCCTCCTCTCTCTCTCTCTCTCTCTCTCTTTCTCCATATATATGTATATAGTTTTTTTTTAATTCTTGGCAAATTTAATCCAACAATGTATATTTAAAAGGGCATGTGAAAAAAAACCAAACCCTATAGTCAAGTATGGATTGACCTGCCAACACTCAAGTCCAGTGGAGTAGCAATTACAGAAACCAGAACTCCTACCTTCTGCACCCCAAAAACAACTCTGATCCATACTCCCAGTGGGGGAGAAATGATAGGAGGAAGAGCAGGCTCTGCACTCCAGCTCCATCAGGTCTCAGAGAGGATGCAAAGGAGAGAGATAGTTGGATGAAGTAATAGAGTTATAGGTGGCTTAGAGGGGAAGAGAGGACTGGACCTGGAAGAAAAAGGAGGCAATTATGTACAAATGTAGACAGATAGTTGTAGAGATGATGGTTAACCCATGTCTGCAACCTTGGGAGAACCACTCTGGACTGCAATGGAAGGATCAGGGATTCTGAATTCTGGTGGTGACAATGGTATGGAATTATACCCCTGTTAACATGTAATTTTGTAAATTAATACTGAATCACGAATAAAAATAATAATAAACCCACATGCCAGGAGCCATTTCTCTGCTTGATAGATGATAAGCTTTGAAACTATGGAAGCCCTCGAGACAAGTTTCATTTCCCCTGGGCAGGCCATTTTCCCCTCAGGTAGACCATTTACCAGAAACAGTGACACAACACATAGTTGTGGTAGCAAATGTGATTTCATCCATTGTATGTTGCAAGGAACATTTCCCCTTTGAAGATTGCTCCCCCTCCTCCTCCTCCAGCACTTCCCCCCTCCTTCCCCAAAGCCTTATAATGCCTGTGTTCACAATAAAATTTACAGCTTGATCAGAAACTTGACTTGCTGTCGTTCTCTCGTGTCTCATGTTCCTTCATTTCAGGTTTCATTGGGTTCCTAGCCCCTGTTCACCGCCCTGCTGGTCGGGGCACCCACAGTCAACAAAATACTTATTCCTGAAAATCTGAGTGTTTTGTCTCTAAGATCAAGGGGAAAAAAACAACAACACAAGGATATCCATTCTCACCACTTCTATTTAACATTGGACTGGAAGTCCTAATTAGTGTATACAACAAGAAAAAAAGAATAAATTGAATGAGATTTGAATGTAAAAAGTAAGAGAGATAGCACAACTATGTAGAAAATCCTAATGAATCAACAGCAAAAAGCTACTAGAACTAATAAGTGAATTAAAAGAGATTGCAGTAGGGCACCAAAGTAAAAACCCTGGGTTGCGGGTGAGGATGGATGTTCAGCTTCATGGGGCTGGGGGTGAGATATAGAAGGGAAGGGAATGGTGGCAATCGTGTTTATGTGCCCTTCTATTAATGTGTAGTCATATAAACCACTATTTAAGTAATATGAGAGGGGGAAAAACTGAATGTCTCAAACTTTTTAAAGCACAGACTGAGTCTTTTTAATACATAGGCTGAGTCTTTGATATGCTGACTCTCTTAAAAGCTTAGTCCAAGGGAGTCGGGCGGTAGCACAGCGAGTTAAGTGCACATGGCATGAAGTGCAAGGACCGGCAATAAGGATCCTGGCTCGAGCCCCTGGCTCTCCATCTGCAGTCACTTCACAAGTCACTGCACAAGCGGTGAAGCAGGTCTGCAGGTGTCTTTCTCTCCACCTCTCTGTCTTCCCCTCCTCTCTCCATTTCTCTCTGTCCTATCCAACAACAACGACATCAATAACAACAATAATAACTACAACAATAAAACAACAAGGGCAACAAAAGGGAATGAATAAATAAATAAATAAATAAATAAAGCTGAAAACAGAAGCAACTGGTGGCATAGCTATATACAAATAATGTCAAAGGACATAAAATATGGTGATGGTGTGTATGATATAGCAAATCCTAACAAAGGGATTTTTCAAAGTTAACCCAATTGCCAAACAGTATGATTATAGCAATAACTATCTATTGTCTTCTTAAACCCTAAGACAGCAGGAACCTCCCGCTTCCTCTATAGAGCCTATATTTCCCCCCAGTCCTGGAACCACTGGGGTGGAGCTCACTTTCCTGCATGCTTCTCTCAAGTCATACCAAATGATATTGCATCCACTGATCCCAACCTAATCAATGCAGTGAGTACCACCTCAGCATGTTTCAATTCAGACTGTGTCCAGAGACGTCAGAAATGGAATGTCAACCCTTCACCCTCATTACTCGGGTGAGACCTTTCCTTCCATAGTATTCTCAAATTCCATTCCAGGAGGTTCACTTCCTAACAAAATCCCAAAACCTAGATATAGACCAGGTCCCATAAGATAGAGCATATGTTCACATGTATCCATAAATTAGGGCAAAATATATACCTGAAAGCAAAAATACACAATAGTCTGTAGTCAGTATCAAGTTCATAATGAAATAGTGTCCACTTAGACTTAGGTATCCTCTCACCTACTTCCTATTACAGTTCTCTCACTCACTCCAAAGCTAACCTCATCAAAGCAAGGACTGCAAAAGCTAAATAAGGGCAAGAGACTGGCATACTTTAACCATGACTCTTTAGTCATTCAGGCCATTCCATGAGCTGGAGAAGAAAAGAAAAGAAAAGAAAAGACAAGAGAAGAGAAGAGAAGAGAAGAGAAGAGAAGAGAAGAGAAGAGAAGAAAAGAAAAGAAAAGAAAAGAAAAGAAAGAGAGGGAGGAAGGAAAAAAGGGATCCTGAGAGTCTTTGTTCCCATGATGGCAGGCTCACCTAGGCAGAGGCTCTCTGTATCTCTCGCTCATTAAAAAATAAAAAAGAGGGAGTCGGGCAGCAGCACAGCGGGTTAAGCGCGGGTGGCGCAAAGCGCAAGGACCAGCGTGAGGATGCCAGTTCCAACCCCAGGCTCCCCACCTGCAGGGGAGTCGCTTCACAGGCGGTGAAGCAGGTCTGCAGGTGTCTGTCTTTCTCTCCCCCTCTCTGTCTTCCCCGCCTCTCTCCATTTCTCTCTGTCCTATCCAACAACAATGACATCAATAATAACTACAACAATAAAACAACAAAGGCAACAAAAGGGAATAAATAAATAAATAAATAAAAATAAAATAGAATATCCCAATAAAGAAATTTTAAAATTGAAAAGAAAGAAAAAAGGTACCTCAACTTAAAATTCACAACTTACAAAAAAATCAACTCAGAATGAGTCATGAACATAAGTCATAAAAATATAAATGAAATAGGAGAAGATGTTTTTGACCTAAAAGTATGCAACGAGTTCTCAGTTCCTAGGTACACTATTATTAAAAACACGAAGCACAATCTGCAGAAGAAAAAATGAAATATTGGACTTCTTAAAATGTCAAACACTGATCTGCAAAGTAAGCTGTTAATACAATGAAAATATAAGCTGTTGACTAAAATATTTGAAAGTCACATATCCAGAAAAGGATATTAGTATATGAAAAGATGCCCAATATCACTATTCATTAAGGAAGACCTCAATAAGATAGCGTTACACATACAAGAATGACTGAACATGATAAAAATAAAGCTGACAATACTAAGTGATAACAAGAATTCAAAGCAACAGGAACTTTCAGATCTTGCTGACAGTCCTATGAAGTGGGCACAGTCACTCTGGGAAACTTTTGTGTTTTTACTTTTAATCTAAACATACCACACAGGCCAAAAACCCCACTCTGAAGTAATCACCCTGCCTGAATGAACACTTTTGTTCAAAGAATCTATACTTTTGTGCATAGCAGTTCAATTCATACTTGGAAAAAACTGGAAACAACGCAAAAGGCCTTCACTGGGTGACTTAATCAGCACATGTGCCATAGGCTTAGCGTGGACTATCACTGGGCATAAGCAAACTAAATAATGACATATGCAATAACACAGATGAGCCTCTCACGCAGCGTGTTCAGTGAAAGAAGCCATTCTCGGGGAGTCAGGCGGTAGCGCAGCGGGTTAAGCGCACGTGGCGCAAAGCTCACTGACCCGAGTAAGGATCCGGTTCGAGTCCCCGGCTCCCCACCTGTAGGGGAGTCGCTTCACAGGCAGTGAAGCAGTTCTGCAGGTGTCTATCTTTCTCTCCCCCTCTCTGTCTTCCCTTCTCTCTATTTCTCTCTGTCCTATGATGTCCAACAATGACATCAATACCAACAACAGTAAAACAACAAGGGCAACAAAGGGGAATAAATATTTTTTAAAATTAAAAAAAAAGAAGCCATTCTCAAAGGGCACAAACTATGTCACTCACATGCATTCTAAAAGAGGGAAAACTCCTGTGATAGAGAACACATGTGGCTGTTGGAATTCGAGGTGGGACAAGCATAGGACTACAAAGGTGCTAGCTGGGGCGGGGCTGAGCAGGGCCAGGAGGTGGCGCACCGGATTAAGCGCACTTAGTACTAAAAGCAAGGATGCGGGTAAGAACTGTAGCGCAGTGGGTTACGCACGCATGGCGCGAAACGCAAGGAGCAGCATAAGAATACCGGTTCGAGCCCCCGGCTCCCCACCTGTGGGGCGGGGGGTAGCAGCACAAGCAGTGAAGCAGGTCTTCAGGTGTCTATCTTTCTCTTCCCCTCCTCTCTCCATTTCTCTCTGTCCTATATGACAACGATAAACAAGAAGGGCAACAAAAAGGAAAAAATAGCCTCCAGGAGCAGTGGATTCATAGAGCCCCAGCGATGACCCTGGAGGCAAAACAAACAAACAAACAAAAAAAACTGGAGTTAGAACCCCTGCTCCCCACCTGCAGCAGGGCCACTTCACAAGTGAAGCAAGTCTGCAGGTGGTCTGTGTTTTTCTCTATCCCTCTCCCTATTTCCCCCACCTCTCTCAATTTCTCTCTGTCCTATAGAATAAAATGGAGGGTGAAGGGGGAGGAAAGAATGGCCACTGGGAGCAGTGGATTCATAGTGCTGGCCAGCCCTTGATAACCCTGGAGGAAAACAAAAAACAAAGGCACTAGCTGAAACATTTTTATAGTGATGGAATTTGGTTTGTAAGGGAGGTTACACAAATAGACACATTTGTTAAAACTCCTAGAATTGTATATGAAAAACAAAAACAGGGGCAATGTTATTGCATCCATTTCTTCACAACAAAAATGCTAAGTGTACCAGTTATTTAAAAATAAAAATAAGATTTTCAAACACCTATCACAGGGAGACAAGAAATTGTACCCATGTGTCAACAACTATTATACAGTAATCTATAACCGCCCCAATAAAGTAAAAATAAATAAATGGAAAAGATAATTAACGGCTAGGTGGTGGTACATCTGATAGAGCACACATGTTACCAAGTTCCAGGACCCAGGGTTCAAGCCCCCAGTTCCCACCAGCTTGGTGGGAAGTTCACAATCAGTGGAATCACTCTGCAGGGGCCTCTCCTTTCTGTTTCCTCCCCACACACACACACACTCTCTCTCTTCCTCTTGACTCTTTCTCTTGCCCTCGATTCCCAAAAAGTGTTCACTGGGAGTGGTGGAGTTGTGCAACCAACAAGTCCCAGCAATAACCCTGGTAGCAAAATAAAACAAAAGAAGGGGTGGAGGTAGAGGGGAGGAGAAAGAGGAGGAGGCACATAACCATTGGAATAACCAAAAGTTTTATTTATTTATTTATTTATTTATTTATTTATTTTGCCTCCAGGGTTATCAGTGCCTATATGACGACAAGTCCACTGCTCCTGGAGGCCATTTTTTCCCATTTTGTTGCCCTTGTTGTTGTTGTTGTTACTGTTGCCACTGCTGTTGTTATTGTTGGATAGGACAGAGAGAAATGGAGAGAGGAGGGAAAGACAGAGAGGGGAGAGAAAGATAGATACCTGCAGACCTGCTTCACTGCCCATGAAGCAAACCCCTCCCCCCCCCCCCCCCGCAGGTGGGGAGCCGGAGGCTTGAACCGGGATTCTTACTTGGTCCTTATGCTTCGCACCATGTGCACTTAACCTGCTGCACTACTGCCCGGCCCCATTTTATTAATTCTAATGCACCCTCCAGGGAATGAACTCAGGGTTTTGTTCACGTGCAGTATTATTGGAAAACCTCCCTTGCCCAGTTTTTTTCTTTTCCTTTTTTGTTTTGCATACAAACAGAAAGAGACAAAGATGACAGAGGAGAGAGAGCACAGCACTGTTCCATAATCCTGGAAGCTACCATGTGCTACCAGGCTGGAACCCAGGCTTCACAAATGGTAAGGCACACATTCTACCCAGTGAGCTCTCTCCTAGCCTCCTAAATGCTTTCAAAGAATGAACATTGCAAGTGTTGACGAGGACATGTGGCAACCAAAGTTCTCGGTGGAATTGTAAAATGGAAAAAAGTTTGGTTGTGTCCAAAAAGTCATTCCACTTACCCAAAAGAAATGAAAATATATGTCCACACAAATATATAATAGTTTATGGCAGCTTTATTTATAGTAACCTAAAACTGTGAACAACTTAAAGAGCCATAAACAGGTAAATGAATAAAGAGATTGTAGCATATAAACACAATGGAATAAAAACAAGCAATTAAAAAGAATAAGCTATTTATTCATGCAGCAATATGGCTGAATCTAAATATAATCATGCTGAGTGTAAGAAAAGGGGGATGAGGAATAAAAGAAAGGGAGAGAGGGAGGTAGGAAGGAAGGAATGAAAGAAGGTACAGGTCTGAGAGCAGAATATGTACAGCCAATGACAATTGCTGAACTAGAAGGTAGGTCAAAACAAACTATCCAAAATGAATGTGGTGAAACCGAAATAATGAAAAAAAAAAACATAGATGTATGTATTTATTTTCATATGGCACTGGGGCCTCATGTCAGCTCTACACCACTACTCAATGACCTTCTCTGGGTCAAATTTTTTCATTCCTCTATTTTAGAGTAAGAGGGGAGGAGGAGAAAATGAGGGGAGAGAGAGAGAATTACACAACTATACCATGGAGCACAATTGTGTTTCTTTTTTATGTATATTTCCTAAATGGAACTTGTCTCCCAATCTCTCTGGACCTATAACTTCTGTAAACACAAGTGGTCCACGTTCTGCCACAGCTTCTTATTTTCAAGCCAAATGGAAATCAATTGGTGGTAGAATAAGGCATCCTTGAGACTAGGCAGAAGCACACTGGTATCACTTGAAATTAACTTTACTGGTAGCACCACAAGCTTTGAGGCTTTAAAAACCACAATAGTGCAAAAGAGGGGAGGTGGCAGGGAGTTGAAAAGGGTTTGGGGACCCAGTGTCCTGTGGTGGAGGAAGATGACAATTTGCTGGAGGGTGAGTTGTGCTAGCACTTATGATGGGGAGATGTGAAACTATACCCCTGTGACAACAAATCTTGTAAATTAACATTTCCTCAATGAAGTGATAGTAAAATAAAACCACAATAGTGTGTTGAGTCGATTTTGTTCTCAGAGGACTTTCACAAATACTTTGCCCCATAGGTTTCATTACTAGAATCATATACTAAAAACAAGCAAATCGAGTGAGCACATAGATATAAAATGTTTTAAAGCCCTGAGTTGGTAGGTTGGCTTTAGGGAACATAGGATTCTACTTAAATAAACAGCTTATAGATTTTTAACAAACTATAATTCACAACCCCTTTCCCCTTTCTTTTTTGTAACTGCCAGGGTGTCATCCCTCTAGGCCATCTCCAAATAGAGCTAGGTAAGTGCCAAGTGAAAATTGTCAACACCAAAGAACACCCTAGCCATCTCTTGACTCTTCCACACAAATCCCAGCCCCTCTGTGCTGCTTCATTATGAGTCTTATTGATGAATGTCCTTCTAGAGAAGGCCTTGACAATTAAAAAAAAAATAAAGGAACTTATCTAGCATTAGAAAATTAGACATCTAAAAAATAATTATACTTGAACTTCTGAAGCAAAATATTTACAATCGGATGAATTAGGCAGTACTTAAAGCACAATAATGCTCCACATCCAAGAGAACCAAAAACAAGTATTCAAATGTAAACACATATATTCACCTAACTAGCAAGTATAAAACAGTTGTCATAAAAAATTGACATATTGGCTTATTGTGAATTAGTATTAATACCTTAAAGTTATTTCACCTGTGTAAATTCTAAATTGTGACAGCATATGATGAATGAACACATAGTATGGTGTCGTTGAGAAATGAAAAAGAAAGAAAGAAAGAAAGAAGAGCTAGATGAAGACAGAAAGAGAAGACACCACAGTTTAATGACGCTCCCTCCAGTGTGTAGGGGTCAAGCTCGAACCTGAGTCCCACACATGGCACGCCAATATCCATGTGAGTTTATCTTAAGCCCTATTTCCTACAATAATGGCTCTCCTACAGGTCTGCAGTTGAAAATCCGCATTTTTAATCTGGGATGGAAGACCTTGTAAGGGAAATCTGCTCAGATCGCTGACGACTGGCTTCCACGTTGGTTGGGCTGGAAAGGCAAGTCTGCTGGTCTGGGCATAGCAGGTGTCAGGTGACTGCAACTTGGTGCACAACTGTAAACACTAGTGGCAGCACACCAAGCAAAGCCCACGTAGGCAGCGCCTCCTGCTAATCCTGGGCTGGCTGGTGATCCTGGCAGTCACCCTGCCCAGCAGTCTAGCTGCCTTCGGCGCTGTAGTGTCCTCAATCCAGCAAGTGGTACTTGACCCGAAGGGCCACCAGGTGAGCGTAGTAGGCTGGTGCAGGGACAGCCACAGGGCGCGTGCAGTGCAAGTAAGTGTGACACAGGTGGTGGGTGATGCCCTGCAGCTGGGCGGCAGAGAAGCCACTGTCATCCCAGAGCACCCGGTAGTGGGCCAGACTGCTCGAGCCCTGGGCGCCAGCCGGACCGCCCAGGGAGAAGTCCAGCTCTTCCAGCTGCGGAGCCTCCTCGCCCCCAGTTGCACCAACCTGCTCAGTCCTGAGGGAGTGGCAGGAGCGGTGTCCGTGGCGGTGCTTCTGCACCAGGATGAACGTGACTGCCGGCTGGTAGTTTTTCTCAAGGTGGCCACAGGCCTTGCGGATGGCCAGGAGCTCTTGGTGCAGAAGCTGCTGGAACTGGCCCTCGAAGGCACCAAGGCGGTAGAAGAAGATGCAGGTGGGCTTGAAGCGTGTGGATTTATAGAACTGAAGAAGCAGGTGGCGTACCATAGCCACCAGGTCCTGCAGGATCTCCCCCCCATGCTGCTGGATCCGCGTGAGGGCGCAGTAGCGGTTAAAGTGGGAGTCCAAACTGCCCACAATGGCGGCGACCGAAGGCTTCCTCCCATGCCTGGAGGCTGAGTGGGTGACGTCAGCCCCCACGAAGAGGACGGGCTGCTGGAACAGTAGGGGCCTTTCCAGGGGCAGCAGGCTGTTGGTCACCTCTCCCAGCCTGGTGTTGATCTTCAGGCAGATCTCAAACAGCCCCATTGGTGTGGGCCTCTGCACCACCGTCATCTGCACGCACTGCGTAACCAGCCCTACCTCGGAGGCTCCCAGGCGCCTGACCTCGGAGAAAATGTGGTTCTTGCTAGGCAGGATGACCAGAAGTAGCTGC
The DNA here is from genome assembly GCF_950295315.1 of Erinaceus europaeus. NCBI lineage: Eukaryota > Metazoa > Chordata > Mammalia > Eulipotyphla > Erinaceidae > Erinaceus > Erinaceus europaeus. The sequence goes on from NC_080185.1 coordinate 112,588,638, forward strand.
AGGCCAACGTGGGTGGTCTTCAGATGCCGGAGCAGGGGCTCCACGGTGGCGACCCCCGTGACGTACTTACAGAAGCAGGGCAGGCCTTGGATAGGCATGCAGGCCTCCCTGGCCATCTTCTTCAGCTGCTTTATGAAGGCCTTTAGGTGGGCCTCCGTGCACTGGTTCTGGGACACAAAGCACGCTAAGGCCCACATTTTAACCTCCAGGCCCATACGAAACTGCTTGTTCCATGCATTCAGGACACCCCAGGCAGAGGCGGAGGGGGGCTGAAGGCCACTGCCCGTCACCTCAGTCAACTCGTCCTTGAATACAATTCCAAATTCAAAGGCATGTGAGTCTGTGCTCAACCCGGCACTGCACTTCTGTCTGCGCGTCTCTGCTCGGCCCCCGGGAGCTGAGCGGGCAATCAGTCCCACCGTGGCTGAAGGCTGATAGTCCATCAACATTTTTAGCCACCATTGTGCTGCCTCTAGATCACATAATTCGAGGGAAAAGTTGGTATGTTTCAGCTTAGGTGCGATGTGGAGACTTGGGAGGTGAGGGTAGTGCAGGATCAGTTTGTGACTGTCCTTGGAGTGCTGGGCCACAGTACACTCCACCGGCTGCTCCCCCTTCAGGAACGTTTGGTGGCTGACAGGCCAGCGGCTCACATCGCAGACCGGGTACTTGCTCTTCAACTGCCTGTAGTACGTGATCTCCACGTCCAGACCTTCGGTCTCTTCAGTGAGTCTGACGCTTTGGGAATCAGTCAGTGGTCTCTGCTGTTCTTCCATACTTTCGAGATCTAACACTTCAGAACCGAACTCAATCACTGGCCAGGCCTTGCAAAAGGTGGGTGTTGAGACTTCAATACCGAACATCGTTTGCTCAAAAGGCCAGATGAACCGATGGAAGTCAAACCATCGGTCAGAACGGCTTGCGGGGGTGTAGCCAATAGCAGGCAAATGCCTGTTGGCCACCGCCTGGGCCTGGGTCTTCTCCAAGTGAACAAACGGCAGCCACCCCGGTAGTGACTCCCGGGAGGTCTCCAGGGTCACACAGGACACCCACTGGACCATCACTTTGAAGAAGCGGTCCCTGCCCGCCCCCGGCAGCTTAACTTCCAGCTCCATCCTGGCCCTCCCGATAGGCAGGGGGACCGCGGTGTAGAGGTTCCTTCTTCCATCAAACAGTGGCTTCCAAGCCCCAAAGACCTGGGTTTTAAAGTGCTGGAACATGTATTCCACGATTTCCCTGTTAACTCTCTTTGAGCATTTCTCTGGCTTGATGTCGACTTCATAATGGTAGATGTTAATCTTGGGAATGTCCATTTCTAAGAAATTAGCCTGTAACCGGAGCGGTTGCCCGGAAGTCCCGAAATCAGGTTTAGGTGGAGACTTGAAGGTTATCCTTGCTTGAGGAGCAACTGAGGAGCACTAGTTGAGAGCTTGCTCCCCAATACATCTGCACCACCAAGGGGCTCCCGGCAGCCTCCCAACTACAAAGTGGCGCCACCAAGGGGCTGGGAGCTGAGTACCCCCAAGGCTGCAAGCAGACCTAGATTTAGTCCCCGCCCCCCTGCCCCAGAGTTACTCCAGGCGCTGCACTCCTATTGGACTCCATGCCTTCCTGCAGACTTTTTTTTTTTTAATTTTTTAGATAGGGTGAGAGAGGAAGGGGAAAGAGATCACAGCACTGCTCCACTGCTGGTGAAACTCCCTTTGCAGGTGTCCCCATGTGAAGGTGCTGGACAAGGGGATCTGGAATGGTGAAGTTTGTGCTCCAGGATATGAACTATCTCCCCATGCACAAAAATTCTACATCTATCAGAAACCTCATCCATGCAAACTGTTTATAAGATTTGTGAGAATTATGGTGGTTATCTTTTCAAAATGGGACGGTGGGGACACAGAACTTCGATGGTGGGTGCACCCTGTAATCCCACACTCTTGTAACCCACTATAATTACAAATAAAAAAAAATACAGATGGGGAGCACCCAAATAATATGCTGTTTTTCCCTCAGGACCAGGTTCAAGCCTGGGTCCCACAGCATTAAGAGAAGTTTCAGTGCTGAGGTGTCTTTCCTTCTCTGCCTGTTTTGTTTGTCTACATATCTACTTAAAACAGCCAGCCCAGAGTGGTGAAGCCCCAGTGATGAACAAATAAAAAGAAGAAAGGTAAAGTTGATACTGAGAACTAGTTGGCTGGGGAAAATAGCTTAGCTGGTAAAGCTCAAGACTTGCATGTCTGAGGCTCCTGGTTTGACCCCACCTCTGTACCAGAGAGGTGCTCTGGCCTGCACCCACCCCATCTGAAATGCTAAGATAATGCAGAGACCTTTTCTGACAACAACTGAACGAATCTGCCACTACAGACCCGTGGTAAAAGAAATACTAAAGAGAATTCTGGCAGAATAAAAATGCAACACGGCAAAGATCAGAACAACAAAATCTGTACTTATATGGGTAAAAATGAACAGTGACTTACATAGTGGAAATAATGTTTTAGAGAATTTTAAACAAAGAATGAATATGACGGGGGCCAGGCGGTGGCACACCCAGTTAAGTGCACATAGTACTTATGAGGAAGAAGAGCCCAAGAACTCATGTTGGAGCCCCCGCTCCCCACCTGCAGCGGGTGGGACGTTTCACTAGTAGTGAAGCAGGCCTGCGGGTATCTATCTTTCTCTCCCTCTCTACCCCTCCTCTCTCAATGTGCCTCTGTCCTATTAAATAAAATAGAAAAGGAAAAAAAAGAGGAAAAAATGGCCACCAGGAGCGGTGGATTCATAGTGCCACCACCGAGATAACGCTGGAGGCAAAAAAAAAATTTTTTTAATTAAAAAATAAAGAAAATAGTTGGGCGGTAGCGCAGCGGGTTAAGCATTCGTGGCACAAAGCACAAAGACCGGGGGCTCGAACCGGGCGGAAGGATCCCGGTTCGAGCCCCCGGCTCCCCACCTGCAGGGGAGTCGCTTCAAAGGCGGTGAAGCAGGTCTGCAGGTGTCTTTCTCTCCCCCTCTCTGTCTTCCCCTCCTCTCTCTATTTCTCTCTGTCCTATCCAACAATGACTACAACAATAAAACAACAAGGGCAACAAAAGGGAATAAATAAAGAAAATAAAGAAAAAATAAAGAAAATAAAAAGAGAATGAATATGACAGGGGCATTTAAATTGGGGGAGAACTCAGGTGGTTGAGGTGCTCTACAATCCTTACACTTTCTCATTCTCATAGAGGCATAAGAAAAAAACATTAAGGGCTGGGGAGATAGCATAAAAGTTATGCAAAAATACTTTAATGCCTGAAGCACCAGAGGTATCAGGTTCAATTCCTTGCATCCCCATAAGCCAGAGCTGAGCAGTACTCTGGTAAAATATATTGTAGTAAAATAAAATAAAATACACACATTAATCACTGACTTAACTTTATAGGAACATAACTTAAGGGAGTATCATCAAATGTCCAGAGTGATCATTATTAAAATAGTAAAATTAAGTTGTTTTCTTTTCAGACTAACAAGAACAAAATGCTGTAATGAAAGCCAACAAAGCTAGTGGCTGGGGAAATGGCTCAACTGGTAGAGTACTGGACTCTCATGCCTGAGGTTCCTTGTTCAGTCCCCAGCATTGCATGTACCTGAGTGATGCTCTGGCTTCATTCTCTCTCCCTCCTACTGTCTTAATAAAAACTGTCTCTCACAAGTAATAAATAAAAGTAATCTTAAAAAACAGCAATAAATCTCAAATAAGGCAAGTAAACAAAAGGAAACATGCATCTATATTTCTCCTCCAGTCTTGGTGACTGGGGCCAGTCTTTCCTGCATCTAGTTCCAGTCATAAGTCTAATGAGGCCACCTTGACTCCCTTTCCTTGGTCTGCCTCAGGTAGGTCTCATATTCCTGTCAACTTAACAGGTAATTTATAATTGTGTCTAACCTCACCCTGAGTTACTCCTCGTGCCGCTGGGCAGTTAGTTAACTGTCATTAAGTGTAATAGAAACAACTGGTCCTGTACACTTCTTCTGTCCTCATTTACACGGCTCCGTTAACGAAAGCCCAACCCTGGTGGAGGGTGTGGTGACTTTACACACACCAGGTATGGGTGTGGAACTATACCTCTGACATCTTATGATCTTGTAAAAAACACTGTTAACTTGCTAACTGAAAAAGTTCTTTAAAAGAATTTATTAAATGTGAAAAAATTCGCAAATCGCAAGGACTGGCATAAGGATTCTGGTTCGAGCCCCCAGCTCCCCACCTGCAGGGGAGTCGCTTCACAGGTGGTGAAGCAGGTCTGCAGGTGTCTATCTTTGTCTTCCCCTCTCTGTCTTCCCCTCCTCTCTCCATTTCTCTCTGTCCTATCCAACAACAACGACAACAATAATAACCACATCAATAAAACAACAAGGACAACAAAAGGGAATAAATAAAATTAATATAAAAAATTTTTTAATGTGAAAAATTAAGAATTAATGAATTCATTACAACAATCCCAAAACTGGGAGGTGGCTCAGCATACTGGACTTGTATGGGTGAGCCCCAAAAGTCAACCCTCCGCAGTTCATGTACCACACTGAGTGATGCTCATGTTCTCTCACATAAAGTAAAAATGATTTTAAATTGATTTTTAACATTTTAATTGATTGTTTTAATGCTTTGTTTTGTTTTTCTTATACTTGATAGGAGACAGAAATTGAGAGGGAGAGAGGGATATAAGGGAGACAGAGAAACAGAGAGACACCTGCAGGCCAGCTTCACCCCCGCAGGTGGGGACCGGGGGCTTGAACCCAGGTCCTTGCACATGGTAACATGTATGTTCAACTGAATTCACCTCTGCCTAGCCCCACAAATACATTTTTTGAAAAATGAAATAAAAAACCCTAGCCCCTACAGTCAAAGAGAAGGTTTTTTTCTTTTTAAATTTATTTTTATTAGTGATTTAATATTGATTTACAAAATTATAAGACAGTAGGGGTATAATTCCATACTTTCCACCACCAGAGTTCTGTGTCCCATCCCCTCCACTGGAAACTACAGTAGTTCTTCCAAGGTCACTGATACAGGCTGATTCTATAACTATCTATTTTATTTTATTTCTTTATTTCTTTTTAAATATTTTACTTATTTATGAGAAAGCTAGGAGAGAGAAAGAAGAACCAGACATCACACTGGTACATGTGCTGCCGGGGCTCGAACTCGGGACTTCATCCGTGAGAGCCCAAAGCCTTATCGCTGTGCCACCTCCCAGACCACATTATTTTATTTTATTTATTTTTTTACCAGAGTACTGCTCAGCTCTAACCCATGGCAATATAGGGGAATTGAACCTGGGACTTTGGAGCCTCAAGTATGAGAGTCTCAAAGAGAAGGTTTTTAGGAGAATTAGCTCCACCATTCTCCCAGACAGACAGATACTCCCCCGAAATAAATGTCTCCCTTTGTGGCAATCTCCATACTTGTGACTGCCAGTAACATTAGCATCACTAGCAGTGAAAAGCCAGATATTCAGTGTCTGGGGATGTGACGCACTTCCTATGAAGTCTTCCTGCCATACGCTGAATTAACTAGCTACTCACCTACAGGAAATATGAGCAACAGGAGAGCAAGTTCAAGGGCAGTGTGAGCAGCACACAGCCAAATGCAGTCTGGGAGACGGCCCACATAGGCAGGGGTCTGTTTTCTCTGAAAAACTTGGTAGATTTGGGCTTGGGAGACAGCATGAGAGTTGTGCAAAAAGAGTTGCATGTGTGAGGCTCTGAAGTCCCAGGTTTAAACCCTAGCACCACCAGAAGCCAGAGCTGGTAAAAACAGATAAATCTGGTAAAATAAATAAATAAATGTTCTTAGAGAGTAAGAGTCAAATCAAGTGAAGGAAATTTGAATATGAATTGGATAATATATCAGTAATTGTCAGTGTCTCCATATCCAGCGATATGGAATTATATTTTGTTAAATGGCATCTGTTTGAAAAACATGTTTAAGTACTTGTCAGTGAGACTACATGCTATGTAGTTTGCCTTCATACACTTCAGCATAAAATAGGGGGAGAAGAGAAAAGAAGACTGGCAAAAGGATGATAATTTTTGACTCTGGTCAATAGGGAAATACAATCTGTTCTCCTATTCTGACTGCTTTTGTTTCTGCTTGAAAGATTTTATTTTTGATCGCCAGGGTTTTGCACCTGCCAGATTCCATTATTCCCCGTGAGCTCTCCTGACACCCCTCTTTTTTTTTTAAATTCCAGATAGAAACCGAGAAAGAGAGAAATGCAAAGGGAAAAAGCAGGAAAGAGGGGAGAGGCACCATAACACCACTACACCATTCATGAAACTGCTCGGCATGATGCTCCCATGAAGGAGGCTCCAAACTGGGTTCCTTGAGCATGGTGATGTGTGTGCTATACTTGGACAGCTATCTCCTCTCCTCTCTGCTTCAAGCAGCTTAATAGTAAAATCTAAATAAACACAAAAGTAGCATCCTGGAAGGTGGCACAGTGGGTAGAGCACCTGACTTACAGGGATGAGGTCCTGAGTTCAATCCCCAGCACTGAATGTGCCAGAGTGATGCTCTGGTTCTCATTCTCTTTCTCTTTGTTATTTATCTAATAAACAAATAATCTTTTAAAAAGTAACTTATGATGATATTATACACTCTTAATAGTCAAAATGACATGGTAATATTTAAAACCGTTATTAAATCACTGATAAAAAAATTTTATAGATTGTGTGGTACTAGAACAAAAGCAGACACTCAGATCAATGCAACAGAATTGAGAGACCTAAATAAATAAATAAGATTTGAGAGCCTAGAAACAAGCCCTCACACTTATGGGCAACTAATTTATGACAAGGAGGTTCAAAATATTAAATGGAGAATGAAAAGTCTTTTCCATCAATAATGCTAGGAAAATTGGGTTGAGATAAGCAGAAGAATGAAACAGGACCACCACATGTCACCACGCACAAAGGTCAACTCCAAATGCATCAAAAACATGGACATTAGACCAGAAACTATCAAATACATAGAAGAAAATATTGGCAGGGCACTCTGTGATGTTAGTTGCAGAAATGTCTTTGGAGATTTGAGTGTAATAGCAAGAAAAACAAAAGAAATAAATAAGCCAGTGGGAGACATTGAAAAACAAGATCAGAAGAGAAAACACTAAGCAGAACCTAGACTGGAGTAGGTGTATTGCACCAAAGTAAAAGACTCTGGGGTGAGTGGGGGGGAGAATATAGGTCCTGGAAAAGGATGACAGAGGACCTAGTGGGGGTTGTATTGTTATGTGGAGAACTGAGAAGTGTTATACATGTACAGACTATCATATTTACTATCGACTGTAAAACATTAATCCCCCAACAAAGGAAAAAATTATATAAAAAATAATAATCCAGTGGGACTACATCAAACCAAAAAACCTCTACACAGCAACAGAAACCATCAACCAAACAGAAAGACATCCTACTGATTGGGATATTTATATGTTATGCATCAGACAAATCATTAGCAAACCAAATACATAAAGAACTCACAAAACTTAACAACAGCAACAACAACAACAAAACACTTTAAAATAGATAAAATAACACTCTTCACTAAAGATATTTAAGTAGCCAACATGCATATATATATATATATATATATATATATATATATATATTAAAAAAAAAAAAAGCTCATCACTGTCAGAGAAATGCCAATCAAAAGAATAAGGAGATAACCACCTCACTTTGTGAGAATGTCAAAAAAAGCACCCTATGGTGGAGGAGGATGACAGTTCAGTGGAGGGGGAGTTGTGCTGACACCTAACTTAGGGAGATGTGGACCAATATTCCCGTGGCAACAACCCCTTAAATCAACATTTTCTCAATGAAGTGATACTGAAATTTAAAAACCAAAAAAAATACTTTACTTTTACTGATTTCATTAAAACAAAATTAAAAGGCTAAGACTGTCATATCAAATTTTAAAATTTGCTTCTGTACTGTTTACAAGAGATTTATCTAATGAATGGTACACCATAACATAAGACGTGTTTTTTTTTTTTAATTTTAAGAGAGACGGTATGAATGAAAATAGCTCACCTGGACAGTGCACTGCTTTGCCAAATGTGTGACCCATGTTCCAGCCCAGCCTCCACAACAAAGGCAGAAGCTTCAGAGTTACCGTTTCATTCCCTCTCTTTGTGTGTGAGCCTTTCTGTCTGAAAGAGTCGAGACTAGAGCATGAAATCCAGAGTTCTAATCTAATCTGGCACTGCTTGTATCAGAGTTGATGCCCTAGATTCTCTCTCCCTCTCTCTCTTCATGAAAGGAATAAAACAAATCTTTTTAAAAATGCACACGGGGCTGGGCGGTGGTGCACCTAGTTAGTTGAGCACATGCGTTACTCAGTCCAAGGACCCAGATTCAAGCCCCCACTTCCCAGCTGCAGGAAGGAAATTTCAGAAGCGATGAAGCAGGTCTGCAGGTGTCTCTCTTTCTCTCACCTATTTTCCCCTTCCCTTTAAATTTCTGTCTCTATCCAATAAATAATAAATAAATAAAAATATAAAAGGTACATCTACAATATTTAACAAAAAACAACTAACGAGTCAACTAACGAGTGAGAGAAAGACAAAAAAAAAAAAAAAGGCAATACGACATAGATGATGGTTATGCAAAGTAGAAGCCTGCCCAAAACAGTACCTATTGCATGTGATTCTTTCTATGTGGAATAATTGACCAGTGGTTGCCAGAGGCTGGGGGGAGGGGTGGGGGAGAAAGCGGAGTTTGAGCTGGATGTAACTGCTAAAGGGATTGGATTTCTTTCAAGGTTAAGAAATATGCTGCTGCCATACATCAGACAAGATGCTAATAACCAGAATATATAAAGAGCTTGCCAATCTGAACAATAAGAAAACAAATAACCCCATCCAAAAATGGGGGAGGACATGGACAGAATATTCACCACAGAAGCGATCCAAAAGGCCCGAGAAACACATGAAAAAATGCTCCAAGTCTCTGATTGTCAGAGAAATGCAAATCAAGACAAGAATGAGATACCACTTCACTCCTGTGAGAATGTCATACAGCAGAAAAGGTAATAGCAGCACATGCTAGAGAGGTTGTGGGGCCAAAGAAACCCTCCTGCACTGCTGGTGGGAATGTCAATTGGTCCAACCTCTGTGGAGAACAGTCTGGAGAACTCTCAGAAGGCTAGAAATGGACCTACTCTATGATCCTGCAATTCCTTTCTTGGGGATATATCCTAAGGAACCCAACACACCCATTCAAAAAGATCTGTGTACACATATGTTCTTGGCAGCACAATTTGTAATAGCAAAAACCTGGAAGCAACCCAGGTGTCCAACAACAGATGAGTGGCTGAGCAAGTTGTGGTCTATATACACAATGGAATACTACTCAGCTGTAAAAAATGGTGACTTCACCGTTTTCAGCCGATTTTGGATGGACCTTGAAAAATTCATGTTATGTGAAATAAGTCAGAAACAGAAGGATGAATATGGGATGATCTCACTCTCAGGCAGAAGTTAAAAAACAAGATCAGAAGAGAAAACACAAGTAGAACCTGAACTAGAATTGGCGTATTGCACCAAAGTAAACGACTCTGGGGTGGGTGGGTGGGGAGAATACAGATCCAAGAAGGATGACAGAGGACCTAGTTGGGGTTGTATTGTTATATGGGAAAATGGGAAATGTTATGCATGTACAAACTATTGTATTTACTGTCGAATGTAAAACATTAATTCCCCAGTAAAGAAATAAAGAAAAGAAAAAGAAAACGATCTATCTGATTCAAACTGAAAAAAGAAAAAAGAAATATCATTCACTCAGATGGTGGTAGCAGTTGAGCAACTCTGATTAAACCAAAAACATGGACATGTACAGTTTAAATGGATGGCTTTTATGTATGTAAGTTATAACTCAATAAGGATTTTTTTACTGTGATACTTTAAGCACTGTGATATAGTCGCAGAAAAAGACAAATGACAAATGGAACAAAATAGAGAGCCTAAAAACAGACCTGAATAAGTAGGGATGTTTAGGCTGTGATAGAGTTGGTTTCTCAACTAGTGAGGTAAGTGCTGGCTTTTCAACAGAATCAAAATTTGAAATTGAGAAAAATAAATAAATAAACTGGGTGCTAGCTCATACATATCCTAAAACCAGCTCCATGTGGTTAAAGACTTATGTTTCGAAAAGTCAAACTATAGAGCTAACATCTTCAGTACTATAGAAAAGGGAACGACTTAAGATTTAAGACACATAGGATACGAACCATAATGAAAATACTTTATTTTTTCACTTCATTTTATTTTTAGCAGCAGTGCTTTGCACCTGTCAATTCCACCACTCCTGGAAGACTCCCTCCCCCTCTTTAATTTCAGATAGAAAGGGAGAGGAGAGGGCCCGGTGGAGGTGCACCTGGTGAGGCGTACATGTTATAATGCGCAAGGGCTCAGGTTCAAAGCCCGGGTCCACACCTGCAGGGGGAAAGCTTTCTAAGTGGTGGAGCAGGGTTGCAGGTGTTTCTCTGTCTCTTTCCTTCTCTATCACCCTCTTCCATCTCGATTTCTGGCTGTCTCTATCCAATAAATAAATAAATAAATATTTTTTAAAAGAAAGGGGGGGTCGGGCGGTAGTGCAGCAGCTTAAGCACACATGGTGCTGCAAAGCGCAAGGACCTGCGCAAGGATCCCGGTTCAGCTCGGGCTCCCCACCTGCAGGGGGGTCGCTTCACAGGTGGTGAAACAGGTCTGCAGTTTTCTGTCTTTCTCTCCCCCTCTTTGTCTTCCCCTCCTCCCTCTATTTTCTCTGTCCTATCCAACAACAACAGCAATGACAACAATAATAATAACGACAACAAAATGGGGAACATGGCTTCCAGGAGCAGTGGATTCATAGGGTAGGCACTGAGCCCCAGCAATAACCCTGGAGAGTGGGAGGAAGGGAAGGGAAGGGAAGGGAAGGGAAGGGAAGGGAAGGGAAGGGAAGGGAAGGGAAGGGAAGGGAAGGGAAGGGAAGGGAAGGGAAGGGAAGGGAAGGGAAGGGAAGGGAAGGGAAGGGAAGGGAAGGGAAGGGAAGGGAAGGGAAGGGAAGGGAAGGGAAGGGAAGGGAAGGGAGGAAGGAAGGGAGGAAGGAAGGGGAAAGGAGGGAGGGAAGGAAGGAAAGGGAAGGGAGGGAGGGAGGGATGGAAAGAAAGGGAAGGGAGGGAGGAAGAGAGGGAGAGAAGGAAGGGAGGGAGGGAGAGATGGAAGGGAGGGAGGAAGGAAAGGAGAAAGGAAGGGAGGGAGGGAATGGTCGGTAGCGCTGCAGGATAAGCATCCTGGTTCCAGCCCCCGGCTCCCCACCTGCAGGAGAGTAGCTTCAGGAGCGGTGAAGCAGGTCTGCAGTTGTCTGTCTTTCTCTCCTTCTCTGTCTTCCCCTCTCTCCATTTCTCTCTGTCCTATCTAACAATGACATAAATAACAATAACCACAATAATGATTTTTTTAAAAAAGGGCAACAAAAGAGAGAAAAAATGGCCTCCACGAGCAGTGGATTCATGGCGCAGGCACCGAGCCCCAGCAATAACCCTGGAGGCAGGCAGGCAGGAAGAAAGGAAGGAAGGAAGAGAGGGCGAGGAGAGACATCACAGCACTGTTCCGCTATTCATGAAGCTTCCCCTGGCGCCCTGCCTGGTGCTGCCGCGTGGTTCCAGGAACTCAAATCCAGGTGTCCATGCATGGGAAAGCGTGTTCCCTACCATCTGAGCTATCCCGCCACCCCCTTGTTTTTATTATTAACACTTTGAAGTGATGGACATCTCAGAGTCACAGAGATAGCTCACCAGATGGGGTCCCTGCCTTGTTGTGGACTTGACCCAGGTTTGAGCCCCAAAACTACATGGGAGGTGCTCTAGCACTGGAGGAAGCTCTGGTGATTCAGTGTCTCTCCTCTCTCTCTTTCTCCCTATTCACCCATCTAAATGAACCCAGCCCAGTGAAATAAAATTGTGCATGTATGAGGCCCAGGTTAGGCAAAATAATAATAATAATAATATTTTTTTTTCTACAGCTGGAAAAATGGCTCAGTGGATGGAATGCAAGGCTTGTATGGCTCAGATCCCAGATTCAATACCTGTCACCAAACATGCCAGAAGCAATGCTCTGGCCTGCCTCTCTATCTCCCCTCTCCCTCCAACAAAAAAAATACATTTCTAATTTTTTTATTTATTGGGAGCTGGGCAGTGGTGCACCCAGTTAAACACACAGAAATACCAACGACCTGGGTTCAAACCCTCAGCTCCCCACCTGCAGGAGGTCCACTTCAAAAGTGGTGAAGCAGGTCTGCAGGTGTCTATCTTTCTCTATCTCCCCACCCTTCTCAATTTCTCTCTGCCCTGGCAAATGAAAAATAGGAAAAAGGAAAAGGAGGCCACCAGGAGTGGTGGATTTGTCTATCGTACAGGCATTGAGTCCCAGCAATAACCCTGGTGGCAATAAAATAAGAATAAAAATAATAAATTAAATTTTATAAAATATATTTTTATTTATTTACTTATGGGATAGAGACAAAGACATTGAGAGAGGGAAGGGAGAGACAGAGAGAGAAAGAGAGGCACCTGCAGCTCTGTTTCACTACTCACGAAGCTCCTACACACACACAGTTAGAGGAGACCTGGGGCTTGAACCCAGGTCCTTGTGCATTGTAACACATATGGTCTACTAGGTGTGCCACTGCTCAGCCCCAAGAATTTTTGTTCTTTTAAATGAAGAACTTTTGGTCATTAAGGCACAGAAATGGGGCTGGGGCTCACCCGGTAGGGCACATGCCTTTCTTGCATGAGATCCTGGGCTCAAGCCCTTGTACCACATGGGAACGCCATGGATATAGAACAGTGCTGTGGGGTCTCTCCTCTGTGTGTCTGTCTCTCCCTCTCTTCTCCGCCTCTCTCTCTCTCTCTCTCTCTCTCTCTCAAGAAATAAAGAATGGGGTCAGAAGAAATAAAGAATGGGGCAAACACCTTACCATGTGCAAAGCCTCAGGTTCAAGCTCCTGTACCATATAGGAGTATCACAATACCAGGGAAAGCTCCACCAACAGTGGGGCAGTGCTGTGGTCTCTCCTTTCTAGTTCCTCTCCTCTCTCTCTTTCTCTCCCTATATAAGCATATGAGAGAGAAAGAGAGAGAGAGAGAGAGAGAGAGAGAAAACAGCATCAGAGCTTCCTCCAGTACCAGAGCACCTCTCATGTGGCACCAGGGCTCTTCTTTCAGCTGTGCACATGGCAAGGTCTGCACCGTCTGCACGCTAGCAAGTGAGCTATTGCTCTCCACCACCCACCCACACCCACCCCACCTCCCAAAGGGGAGCTCAGGGACTAAGTCTTTGAGAAGCGGAGTTCATCCTCTGCTCTACTGCTAGGAGATAAAAGTGTCTGACATTTGAAGAAATAAGATTATCTATGTAGCCTCCTCCGTGCTCTTGTCAGTTCTCGTGCCCAGCTATCTTTCTGTAGCTGGTGCCCTTGGCCTACTTGCTAACAATGGCAGAGCCTCACCACATACAGGGAGGAAAGCAACCTCTAGTTTATCTGCAAGTCACCTAGCTTTCTGCTGGTTCAGCAGCAGGACGGCAAGAGGACGTAGGTGGGGACCCCAAAAGCACCCCAGAATTCAAACCAAGTGCAGGAACAACCGCACAGGGAGGAACTATTGGAAGAGAAGGGTTTTCTTCTGGGAAGACTTCTGGCTTCATTTTCTACTACTTTGGCATGGATCATATTTATTTTCAAAATGACCTGTTTTTGTCTTTGTTTTTGTTGGCAAGTTCTATTGTGAGTTTTCAAATTATGAAGAAAAACTTCCTTCCTCTACCATGCCTTATTTACCAGTATTTTAAAAATAATTGGTGTATGTCAAATTGATCTATTGGAGAAGTAATTGGTCTTTCTGAGCTGATTTTTCCATCTTTTATAATTATCTTTATTTAGAAAAATGTACGGGGGGGAGGGGGTAAGAAGAACACCCTGGGGAGTTGGCGCAAAGTGCAAGAACTGGCGGATGGATCCCGGTTTGAGCCCCTGGCTCCCCACCTGCAGGGGAGTCGCTTCACAGGCAGTGAATTAGGTCTGCAGGTGTCTATCTTTCTCTCCCCCTCTCTGTCTTCCCCTTCTCTCTCCATTTCTCTCTGTCCTATCCAACAACAACGACATCAGTAACAATAACAATAGTAACTACAACGATAAAACAAGGGCTACAAAAGGGAATAAATAAATAAAATACAAAAAATAAAATAAAAACACCCTGGAGCCTTCTGCTCTTTTTCTGGTTCCAGTTAGTCAGTAGAAGATGATATATGTATGCATGCTGTTCTCTGCTCTGAAGTCTGTGCTCTTGAGGCTTAAAATGCACGGGGCGGGGGGGATATTTTAAATAGTTTACCATGAGTGAGAACCGGAGTTTAAGTCCCTGGTCCCCACCTGTGGGGTAGAGGGAGTTTCACGAGTGGTGCAGCAGACTGCAGGTCTCTTTCTTTCTTTCTCCCTGGCTCTCCCCATCTCTTACCCTATTTCTCTGTCTCTATAAGAAAGAGAGGAAAAAAGAAAGAGAAAAGGAAGGGAAGGGAAGGGAAGGGAAGGGAAGGGAAGGGAAGAAAAGAAAGGAAAAAAAAAAACAGCGTGGTCCAGAAGGTGGATGGTGGATAAAGCATTGGGCTCTCAAGCATGAGGTCCTGAGTTCAATCCCCTGCAACACATGTACCAGAGTGATGCCTGGTTCTTTCTCTCTCCTCCTATCTTTCTCATGAATAAATAAATAAAGTCTTTAAAAAAAAAAAAAAAAAAAGGTAGTCGGGCCGTAGCGCAGCGGATTAAGCGCAGGTGGCGCAAAGCACAAGGACCGGCATAAGGATCCCGGTTCGAACCCCGGCTCCCCACCTGCAGGGGAGTCACTTCACAGGCGGTGAAGCAGGTCTGCAGGTGTCTATCTTTCTCTCCTCCTCTCTGTCTTCCCCTCCTCTCTCCATTTCTCTCTGTTCTATCCAACAACGACAACAACAATAATAACTACAACAATAAAACAAGGCAACAAAAGGGAATAAATAAATTAAATAAATATTTTAAAAAATAAAAAAAACAAAACAAAACAAAACAAAACAGCCAGCAGGAACTGCTGTGGATTTGTCACAGAGGCACCGAGACCCAGCGATAAGTCTGGTGGCAAAACATAAGATTAAAAATCCTCCGGAGTCGGGCAGTAGCACACCGGGTTAAGCGCATGTGGCGCAAAGCAAGGACCAGCATAAGGATCCGGGTTCAAGCCCCGCCTCCCCACCTGCAAGGGAGTCGCTTTACAGGCGGTAAAGCAGGTCTTCAGGTGTCTTTCTCTCCCTCTCTGTCTTCCCCTCCTCTCTCCATTTCTCTCTGTCCTATCCAGCAACGACGACATCACTAACAACAACAATAATAACTACAACAACTTTTTAAAAGGTAAAATAAAATAAATAAATATAAACATATATTTTTTTAAAATTTCAAAAAAGAATTAAGAATACTCATAATGATTTCTGGGTCCATGCTCCCAGAGGGATAAAGAATAGGAAAGCTTCCAATGGAGGGTATGAGATGCGGAACTCTGGTGGTGGGAATTGTGTGGGATTGTACCCCTCTTATCCTACGTTCTTGTCAATCATTATTAAGTCAATTAAAAATATTTTTAAGTTTAATAAAGAACTAAAACCAAATTTAAAAAACCCATAAGAAATAAATAACACACATGCTGCCTGCATTCCTTCCAATAGTAGGAACGTCAGTTCTACCTCCTTGGGCCTCGTTTTCCTCATCTGTACATATGATCGAAACTCTAAGCCATGAATATGCTTTAAGTATTAAAACAAAAATTTATGTGGGGGGTCTGGGTGGTGGCGCACCTGATTAAGTACACGTTACAATGCACAAGGGCTCAGGTTCGAGCTTCCGGTCCCCACCTGCAGGGGGAAAGCTTTGTGAGTGGTGAAGCAGTGCTGTAGGTGTCTCTCTGTCTCTCCCTATCTCCCCCTTCCCTCTCTATTTCTGGCTGTCTATATAAAATAAAGATTAAAAAAATTAACAAAAAAGATGGAAGTCGGGCGTTAGTGCAGTGGGTTAAATACAGGTGGCGCAAAGTGCAAGGCCCGGCACAAGAATCCCAGTTCGAGCCCCTGGCTCCCCACCTGCAGGGGAGTCGTTTCACAGGCGGTGAAGCAGGTCTGCAGGTGTCTGTCTTTCTCTCCCCCTCTCTGTCTTCCCCTCCTCTCTCCATTTCTCTCTGTCCTATCAACAACAACGGCGGCAATAGTAACAACAACGACAAACAACAAGAGCAACAAAAGGGAAAAGATGGCCTCCCGAAGCAGCCCCAGCAATAACCCTGGAGGCAAAAAACAAAAACAAAAGTTCTCATTCTTGCTAACATAACATACCATGAAAAAGAATTTTTTTTTAATGCTGCTCTGGGAATCAGCTGGGGCTTTGTACCTGCACAATTCTGCTAACCGTCTCCCCAGTTCAATTTTCACTCTATAAATTTGAAAGAGAGGAAAATGGAGGGAGGGAGGGAAGGAGAGAGAAAGAGAGATGATCCACCATCCATGGGGCTCCCTCCCCTGTGTTGTGGGGGATCGAATACTGGGCATTGCAACACACACACACACACACACAGTAAAAAGGCATGAGCCTTGTCCACTGAGTCAAGGGCAGGGGAGCTTTTTTTTACCCAGCACTAAATAGGTGCTAAACATTAACTTTTTCACATGCTTCTTGAATCAATGTGAAAGCATAAAGGGTGCTGCTCAGAATGCCATTATTCTATGTCAGGAGAGTTTTGGCAGAAATTCCTTCAACTCAAGGAAAATAATTCAGTACTAGTACTCCACCAAGAAAAGCTACACATTTACAAACTGGATCACTCTCTTACTTCTAAAAAACACACTGGTTTGAAACCCCGAAATATTCCAGTACAATACCGATCACACACTGAGATGTAAGATTAAAGAGTGTCTTTCTTCTGAGTTCCGTTTCACGATAACAAGTCCAAAAGATTTTACTTATGAATGATTAGAATACCCCCTCCCCAAGTAAAATGCTAGTTGGGGAAGTAATAATCACACACATCAGACAATTTCCTTCAGCTGAGGAGAAACTGGACTCATTAGCAATAAAGGGTTCAATAAAGAACACATGCCATAGCTAGAGCCTAGTGAGATTTTCAATTCCAAAGATAAATAAAAATATCATATAAGCCCCAGAAAACAAAGGAAGAGGCAGCATCCACAAAAGAGAACCAAACTGGGGCTGGGGAAACAACACAATGGCTATACAAGGGACTTCCATGCCTGAAGCTCTGAATTCCCAAGATCAGTGGTCAGAGCTGAGCAGTGCTCTGGTTGGAAAAAAGAAATAAGAAAGAAAAGAAAGAAAGATTTAAAAAAAAAAAGGATGGTGACGAAGAGAAGACAACCAAACTGACATCAACCTTTGGTAACAAAACAAACACCAAAGCTGAAAGACAGAGAAACATCCATAAACTGAAAGACAAGGGACTGTGATCAAAAGTGCATCCCACCCAGCAAAGCTACAAATCACTTGTCAAGATAAAAATAATCTTTTGAGGTAGTCCAAGGTCTCAGAAAAAAATAGACACCCACATACCAGACATGAGGTAGACATCAATCACAATTTCTTCATCACAGAGATGTCAAATGGAGGAAAGTTTTGAGTAAGAAACAGCAGTAGCAAAAATTGTGCAGTGTCATCTGAACAGATTGTGGTAATGTGACTAAAATTTGCAATATAGGAGATAAGAAAGGATTCTTGAAGTAGAAAACATTAAAGCAAAATTCTTGATTAAATGTTGAAAAGGACAAAAATAAAAGGTACAATCAGGAAGAAACTAACTGAAACCCTGACCTTAAAAGGACAAGGCTACCAGACCTGCATAAGTGGTGGGAAAAATAATATTTTCGCACTGTTTTGCAGAAGCTGCTTTGCAGAAGCAGTAAATATGTTACAAATGTTATTTGTAGAGAAAGAACAGCAGCAAGAAATTCACACCTTCACCCCACTCCAGTTTGCCCCTCTGTCCTCAGGGCAAACAACGGAATGTCAGGGATTCTAGTTTCATTACTCTGGGGTGTGGTCTGGGAACTGGGCGCTCAAAGCTGCCCCAAGTGATCCCTATGTTCCACCATAATTGAGGTCACTGACTTCTTAGAGGACTAGAGCCTTGAGGCCCCGAGGATTAACAGTACCAGCGTGTCCAAGAAATGCATTGGTGGCGTCTAGATTTAGGACAAGACTTGGCAAATATGAGGTCCCACATTTCGTTCTCAACACCACATATGCCAGCGTGCACATTGGTCTTTCTCACACTGATTAACAACAACAATAATTTTTTTTTTTTAATGACCGCCAAGGTTACTGCTGGGACCCTGTGTCAACACAAGGAATCCACAGTCCCCAGAGGCCATTTTCTCTGGCCTTTACTTTGACAGGACAGAGAAACTGAGACGGGAAGGGGAGATAGAGAGTCAGAAACATCTGGAGCCCTGCTTCACCACTCCTAAAACTTCCTCGGTACAGGTGAGGAACTGGGACTTGAACGCCAGGTTCTTTCACATATGAGCCCTGCTCCATCCGACCCCAATTAACAAGTACTTTAAAACATCGAGGGAGTCGGGCGGTAGTGCAACAGGTTAAAGCACACGTGGCGCAAAGCGCAGGGACCGATGGAAGAATCCTGGTTCGAGCCCCCGGCAGGAGAGTCGCTTAGCAGACGGTGAAGCAGGTCTGCAGGTATTTCTCTGTCTCTCCCCCTCTCTGTCTTGTTGTTAAAATTCGGAGGCTCCAGCTGGCCAGGCTGGCTAGCTTCACGGGCGGGTAACAGAGACGCGGAGACAACGGCTGGGCAGGGAAGCTGTATTTCTTTATTCAGGAACAACGATTCATAAACTAAACTAATCACCAAACAGAACTCTGCTGTCTCTTTGCGGCGGCGGCGCAAGCACTCTCTCCTACTCTCGAACTCCGGAACCCTCTGAACTCTGTCACTCTGGAACTCAGCCACTTTCCCACTTTTGAACTCAGCATACAACACTGTCTTCCCCTCCTCTCTCCATTTCTCTCTGTCCTATCCAACAACGACGACAACAACAATAATAATTACAACAATGAAAAACAAGGGCAACAAAAGGGAAAATAAATAAATAAATAAATATAAAAAAGTAAACAACAACAACAACATCGAAACAGGCTCCATTCACGGAGTCTGAAAGACCATTTTCACAGCATCCTTCAAGTGACGTGTGTACACATTATGATCTGAAAAGAGACCATTTCCAAAGGCAAACGAGATACCAGAATTTACTTAAGAGAAGGTAGCCAACCAACGAATGTGAAAGAGATAAGAAAGCAAGCACCTGTGCCTTTTTTTTTTTTTTTTTTTTTTACCAGAGCACTGATCAGCTCTGGTTTACGTTGGTGCAGGGGGATTGAACCTGGGACTTTGAAGCCTCAGGCATGACAGTCTGTTTGCATAGCACCTGTCATTTGTAGAGGCATCCAACCCAAACAATCGGGCAACTGAACCCTATGAAGTTCTTAAAAATGGAGGGGGTGCAGGTGGTTTACCGGGTAGAGCGCATGTTACTTTGGCAAGAGGACCGAGCCCCAGGCCACCAAGTTTAAGCACCTACAGCGAAGAGCCTGGAGAGCTGTGGAGTGGTGGTGAGTTGTCATGTGTGTGCTCTCTCTCCCTCTCTCCCTGTCTCTCTCCGTCTCTCCCTCCTCCCCCTCTCCCCAGTTTTCTGCGGAAAGAAAAAAAATGGCCGCACTTTTGGCAGCTGGGAGATCCTTAGGGTGAGGAAGAAGGCAGATCCCGCTCTTGTCCTATCCAACAACAACAACAACAATAATAACTACAACAATAAAACAACAAGGGCAACAAAAGGGAATAAATAAATAAAATAAATATTTTTTAAAAAAAGAAAAAGGAAAAAATTAATTATATCAAAAGGTGGCTAAAACATTCTTTCTTTCTCCTTTTCTTTTCTTTTCTTTCCCTTCTTTCTTTTTAAAGAATTCTTTTTTTTTTGTAATTTTATTTACTTATCTTCCCTTTTGTTGCCCTTGTTGTCTTTTTTATTGTTGTTGTAGTTGATGTCGTTGTTGCTGCATAGGACAGAGAGAAATGGAGAGAGGAGGGGAAGACAGAGAGGAGGAGAGAAAGACACCTGCAGACCTGCTTCACCGCCTGTGAAGCGACTCCCCTGCAGGTGGGGAGCCGGGGTTCGAACCGGGATCCTCATGCCGGTCCTTGCGCTTAGCGCCACCTGCGCTTAACCCGCTGCACTACAGCCCGGCTCCCCCCTTCTTTCTTTTTTAATCCAGTGCTTTGGACCAAACTCAGTACCTCACGCAACCGCTTGACCATAGTAGCCGCGCTCCCTCAGCTTCCCTCAGGACAGACCCCAGAGCGGAGCTTTCGGGCCAATGAAGGGGGGCCACTTGCTGTGTTAAATTGCTCCCTGCGGGCGAGCATCGAACCCGGACCCCGGCCCTGGCCCGGCCGCCAAAGACTTGCGCTAACACTTGACTGTTCCCGGCCAAATCCCCAAGGCGAACAATGCGGGCTGCCGGCGGCGGCGCTGTGCCTTCGCTAGCACTAGGACCCCCCGCCCCCCGAGTTTGGCCTGGGCTTTTAGACTCTAATACCAGCGGTCGCAAGGCTCAAGGGGACGTGGGGCGCGCGAGGAACCCTGACTCTCCCACAAGCAAAGCTTAGACGGCGCGGACATCTTGGAGCCAGCGACAGCTGTGCAACACCAAGACTGAAGAGGCTAGGTCCTCACCTGAAGAAGCTCCTCGAGGGGCTCCCGTGACTCAGGTCCGGACCCCCAGGACTAGCTCCCAGTCGCCTTCCTCGAGCCGGATCCGGGCAGAGCACCGGCCAGGCCGGCACACGAGGCTGCACTGAAGAGTAGGCGCCTGAGCTGCAGCTCGCCCAAGTGGGGTGCAGGTTGCCCCCTGAGGCCCGCTATGGGGAAAGGCTGTGGGGGTGCGGAAGGAAGCCCAGTGCCCCTGCACTCGCTACAACTCCTCCAACCGAGCTGGGCCTCACCTCCCTCAGAAAGCGGAGCGCTTCCCCGAAGCCCCAAGGAAAGCTTTGTAACCGGTGGCTAAACAAAATGGAGGCCCCTGCTACAGTGCCTGAGTTCCCAACTGGGGGCCCACTGGCTAACTCTTAACGCAGGCTCTCCGTATAGTTTCAGAGCAGGCCCAAGGGCGCGACTGGCCTCATGAATAAGCTCTATCTGCTCCAATGCTGCAGCCATCAAGTATTTAAATGAATACAAAGAATTCAGAGCTTGGGGCTACACCACTGCTTCTCCTTCTTAATGGGGACCAGCTCCCTAGATTCCATGCAATCAAAGAAGGACAGGTTATGGACATTTTCCTCCCTGAGTGAAGTTGCATGAGGTCTTTGGTGAAGAATATATGGTGGTGAGGCCGGCGAAATAGCTCGCCTGGGTAGTGCGCCTGCTGTGTCATGTGTGCCACCCAGGAGGGAGCCTGGCCCCACCGCACTGGAGGAAGCTTGAATACTGTGGTGTCTTTCCCCATTCTCTCTGCCTTCCTGTCTGGGAAAAAAAAAAAAAAAAAGTCTGCCTAGAGAGGTGAAACATGTGGCCAAAAAAAAAAAAACTTGGAGTAAAAAGTGGAGCACAAGACTTGACTGCCTGAGGGCCTGATTCGCTCCCTGCCAAACAGTATATCGTGGGGCAGTGATCTGCCCTGTCTCACTTTCTCTCAATAAATAATTAAAATAGGGAGTCCGGCAGTAGCGCAGCGGGTTAAGCACAGGTGGCGAAAAGCGCAAGGACCGGGAGTAACGATCCCGGTTCGACTCCCCGGCTCCCCCCCTGCAGGGGAGTCACTTCGCAAGTGGGGAAGCAGGTCTGCAGGTGTCTTTCTCTCCCCCTCTCTGTCTTCCCCTCCTATCTCCATTTCTCTCTGTCCTATCCAACAACGACGACATCAACAACAACAATAATAACTACAACAATAAAGCAAGGGCAACAAAAAGGAATATTTTTTAAAGAATATTAAAATAATTAAAATAACTTATAAGACTATATATATATATGCACACACACCTATAGGGCTGGGTGGTGGCGCACCTGGTTGAGTGCACATGTTGCAATATGCAAGGACCAGAGTTCCAGCCCCCAGCCCCCACCTGCAGGGGAAAAGCTTTGCAAGTGGTGAAGCAAGGCTGCAGGTGTCTCTCTGTCTCTCTCCCTCTCTCTCACCTCCTTCCCTCTCAATTTCTGCTGTCTCTATACAATAAATAAATATTTTTAAAAGTTTTTTTAAAGGCTATATGAGATGTAATCTCTCTCAATTTCTACTGAGAGAGAGACTGTGCCTTCAGAAGTAGTGGATTTGTCACACAGGCACCAAGTCCCAGCTATAATGCTGTAATGCTTGGGCCTGCTCTGAAACAATACGGAGTGGCAGTAAAAAATATTTTGGGGGGCTGGAAGGTAGTGCAGCAGCGGGTTAAGCGCACATGGCGCAAAGCGCCAAGGACCAGCAATAAGGATCCAGATTTGAGTCTCCAGCTCCCCACCTGCAGGAGGATCCCTTCACGAGTGGTGAAGCAGGTCTGCAGGTGTCTATCTTTCCTCCTCTCTGTCCTCTCCTCCTCTCTCCATTTCTCTCTGTCCTATCCAACAACAATTACAACAATAATAACCGCAACAACGATAAAACAATAAGGGCAACAACAACAAAAATAGCCTCCAGGAGCAGTGGATTCGTAGTGCAGGCACCAAGCCCCCAGCAATAACCCTGGAAGCCATATATATATATATATATATATATATATATATATATATATATATATATATATGTTTTAAAATAATTTAAAAGACAGTTTAAGAGCCAGGAAGATAGCACCAGCAGTAGCACAACAGACATTCATGCCTGAGGCACTTGAGGTCCAAGGTTCAACCCCACGCACAACCATAAACCAGAATTGTTTACTGCTCTGGTCCAAAAAAGGGGGGGAGGGGATGGGCAGCAGTAGCGCCGCGGCTTAAGTGCACGTGGCAAGAAGAGCAAGGAACGACATAAGGATCCACTTCGAGCCCCCATCTCCCCACTTGCAGGGGGGTTATTTCACAAGCGGTGAAGCAGGTCTGTAGATGTCTTATCTTTCTCTCCCCCTCTGTCATCTCCTCCTCTCTCCATTTCTCTCTGTCCTATCTAACAATGACGACATAAATAACAACAATAATAACTACAACAATAAAAAACAAGGACAACAAAAGGGAAAATAAATATTAAAAAATTAATATAAAAAAGGATGAACATAAATGGCCCAAGGAAGTCACTCAGTGGTGGCCCTGGCATCACATTAAAAATATACTTATATTGGGTGGGGGTAGATAGCATAATGGTTATGCAAACAGACTCTCAAGCCTGAGGCTCCATCAAATCCCAGGTTAAATCCACTGCACCACTGCCGGGATAGCCTGAGGGTACTTCTACTAGTACCCTCAGGTACTAGTAAAGCTAGTGCTCTCTGGGTTGGAGAGAACTCAACTGGAGCCGATCTAGGCTGCTGCGTGGGAGAGGGATCAGGAACTCGTGCCGCACTAACTTCGCAGGAGATAAACTCTGGAACTCTCGGAGCCGGAAAGCAATTTCCAAGTGTCTTTAATCAGAAGAGCAGCTGTTTTTATACTCTCCAAGTAGGGTGGAAACAGGATGTGATATAGAGAGGGTGGAGCGAAAAGTGACTGGTGAAAATCAGAGTGTGACAAGGAGAGGATCAGGGTGTGACAAGGAGAGGGGGTGGAGCAGGTGAGAATTCTACCACTAAACCACCAATGCCCTGGAGGGAGTGTGGTGCTTTATGTAAATGTAAAAGTGATTTATGTAAATAGACCAAAGCTTTGAATGGGATTAAATCTATCCCTATATAGGCATATGGTTAAACAGAAGCCAGGGGGAGCTGGCATACTATCCAACATCTCTCCCTTACTATTTAACTATTTGCCATACTATCAGGAGTGTGGGGCACTTTGTGAGGCAGGGAGACTGATAAGAGGCACACCTTTTTGGGGTTCTACTGTCCCTTCTTGCTCAACCTCTCCGTGGAGAGAGAGACTAACAGGATTGACACATCCCTCAGGCTCAAGCCCTTCCAAGCTCAACCACATCCTCACAATTCCCCAACATCTCCCTCTTACTTAATGGCCATATATAACTGGGTCAATGTCTGTAAAAGGCTTCATCTCTGTCAGGGGAATAGCAGTGTAGGGGTGAACAGAAACTTGTTGGGAAGAAAGCAGAATGATAGCGTGTAAGTGTTTTCAAAAAGAACTAGCACAAGACAGGGAAGGATAAGTAAGAGTAGCAAGAGACAGAGTGAGCCTGATGGGTGGAGGAGTGGGGGCCTGATAAGCCGAGGGGCTAGAGGGGTGATCTGGCATTGCAAAATCCTGAGTCAGCTGGCGGAAAGTTCTATGATCTGCTACAGTCAATCTTCAAGAAGTCCAGCAGTATAAAGGGAGTGTCCAGCAAGTTCTATAGAAGCATCAGTCCAATGTCAACAGCCAGGAAATAAATGCCACATGTCTATCTTGATGGAGGAGGACGGCCACTGGAACTTTTCTTCTCTGTAGAGAGTGGCCTGGAACCACCAAAACATGATGGGTGAAACAGAAGCAGGAAGAGCAGACACCGATGGTTGAGAGAAAGGCAGTAGGAAAGTCTTGTCCTTTGGAGTCTGTGAATCAGGTTCTCCAGATCGTGTCAGGTCACATCATGGGTTTCGGGGGATGGCTGTAATTGTGGGTGATGTCAGAGGTCAGGGGTCCAAGATGGATTTCTGAGGATTCTATATGAGCAGATGCTTCTTTATGCGAAGGCTTGTCATAGCTATAGTCAATTACTTATGAAAAAACTTTGTAACAAATTAGAAGTTTACTACAATTGATAACTCAATGATTATAATTGGTTTAGGTATCTTTATAATTTCGTGTAAAGGCCATCTTATGTGACCTCATGTAGCAGTCTCTATATAGCAAAATTTTCATACCGAATTTAAGTCACATATATTGATTCTTAACTATTTTTACATTGGGTTTTTAAGCAAACTCAGGTTACTAGAGTTAACACATTTTAGTGACAATTTTTTTTTGTACATTTACAATATCAGATTGATGCCAAATTTGTTGTGGATTAATTTCCACAAGATAGCTTACAGGACATTTTTGGGGGCCCTCCAAAAATGTCCTGTATAGAGGATTTGTATTTTAACTTAGGAGATGATGAATTGTCACATTGAATATTTAGAGTTTTACCTTAAACACTCAGTTACTTTAATGAATTGATTTTACCTCTTCTCTTAAGAATGTAGCTTCAAAGTTACAATTTAACCGTTAAGTTAATGTTTACCAAACTTGAAACACGCATATTAAACATATAGTTTATAACACACAGGAGGAGAAAAACCTGTAAATAAGACATATCATTTCAAATGCGAATTTAGATCTACTGTCATAGTTGAACCATCTTTACTCACACAGTTTAAGACTAAACATTTCATATTTATATCAAGACTTAAAAAAGAAATCAAAAAGGGAAATGAACAATTTTTGGACTGTTTCTGGATGTCTCCAGAAACCATGGCTGCATCCAGCCGTTTTATATAAAGTCAGTTAACTTTCAGAGTACTCTGAGCAAAATGGGTCGTACAAAAATTTTGGTCACTCAACTCACTCAATTTTTTTTTTTTTACTCACTCACTCACTCACTCACTCAAAAAACACAACTGGCCAGTCATAGCATAAGACATTCGGGGGGGGGGGAAGAGTTCTGTGAATCATATATATATTTTTTATTCTGTCATGCTGTATTATGGATCCTGGGGTGCATCCTGCAGCCAGTCCTCTTGAAGCCAGTCTTCTTGCAGTGTTTCTTGTTCTTCAGGGATATCAGCGCCATCATGTGGGTATTGCCGGACATGGCGGGCAGGAACCCAAACAGGCTTGGAGTAATTTTGTGGAAAAATGCATGCGAAACCCCTCCCCATAGTCAACAGGGGGTCAGGTCCTTTCCAGATTTTATCAAGTGGGTCTTTCCATTTGACTTTAATAGCTGGGAGGGTGGGTGGTGTTTGCCAATGAAGAATAATAGGATGTTGGTCTGAGTTTTTATAAATATTAAAGAGATTTAATGTAATTAAGGCTTTTGCCAGTTGGATATTGGGGGGTACATTTCCCCTTTTTCTTTATTTAATTGAGCCTTAAGAGTTTGATGGGCCCTCTCAACAATGCCTTGTCCCTGTGGATTATACGGAATGCCTGTAGTATGAGTAATGTTCCAGAGGGAATAAAAATCTTTAAATTGTTTGCTGATAAAAGCAGATCCATTATCCGTTTTAAGTTGAAGAGGTAAGCCCATTACAACAAAACAGGAGAGCATATGGCTTATAAGCTTTTTTTGAGTTTTCTCCAGTCTGAGCTGTAGCCCACATAAACTTAGAGAAGGTATCAATTGAGACGAACACATATTTTTGTTTGCCAAAGTTGGGTATGTGGGTAACATCAATTTGCCACAGAGTGTTGGCTTTTAAACCTCGAGGATTAACCCCCAGAGTTTGAATAGCAGGTGTTTTGATTAGACCTGCACAGGAGGAACATGTAGCAAGAATACGTTTTAACTGTGGCAGAGGAATATCAGGAAATCAAGCTTGAAGACCTTTAAGATTAACATGGGTTAGGGAATGAAAGTCAGCAGGATTAGAGACAGAGGCTAGGAGAATTCCTGTGGAGGCAAGGTGGTCGGCTGCAGCATTCCCTTCGGACAGGGGACCAGGAAGAGGGCTGTGGGAACGTAGGTGCTGAACATACAGTGGTTGGGTTTGAGAACAGAGCATAGAGGCAATTTGAATTAAAAGAGGAGAAAGTGGGTTGTCATCAATTCTTACATAAGATCGAGCAAGCCATGGAAGTAAGTTAACAGTATACACACTGTCAGAAAAAAGGTTGAAGGATTCTGGTACAACTTTTAATGCAAGGAAAACAGCATAAAGTTCTTTGTACTGAGGGGAATTATCAGGAAGTTCAGTAAAGAGAGGTTTGGGGTATTGCTGGTCTGGATAATATATAAGGGCAGCAGCTCCCTTTTTTCCACCATCAGTGAACACTGTAGGAGCAGAGGGGATGGGATCTCGAGAGAAAAGTTTAGGTACTAGTAGAGGCAACAGAGGTAAAGAAGCTATCAAATTATTAGAGGGAAAATGATTATCTAATTGTCCTGGAAAACCCATTAAACTTATGGCAAAACGAGAATGGTGGCGTATTAGCCATTCTGTATCTGTGAGAGAAAAGGGAAGAATGATTGAATCTGGTTCCCTTCCTAAGATCTGAACTGATCTGTTTCTTCCTTGGCGAACCATAAATGCTAAGGCATCAATCTCGGTAAGGAGTCTTGGAGCTCCGCCTACTGGCGTATGAAGCCATTCGAGAACGCCATGTTTCTGCCACAATGCCCCCACTACCGTGGGGGGTGGAGTTAAAGATTAGAAGATTTACTGGAGAGGAGGGGGAGAACCGAATGAGTTGCATGTCCTGGAGAGCCTGGTTAACTTTTTCCAGTGCCAAGGAGGCTTCGGGGGTTAACATATGCTTTGAGGAGGGCTGTTTGTTTCCTTTTAACAGATCGAACAGTGGTTGCAGGCAGCTCATAGGCAGATAAAGATACTGCCTAAGCCAATTCAAATTTCCAAGAAAACTTTGTAAAGAAGCAAGAGTGAGATTAGAAGGAAAAGTAACACAAGGTTTTAAAGGACGAATCTGCGTTAGGGAAATCTCTGAGCCTAAGAAAGATATTGGAGGAATTAGCTGTATTTTCTCAGGAGCTACATTAAGTCCACTTCTCTTTAAGGCAGGGATTAGAAAATCACGTAGGGCGGAGAGATCTGTATCTAATTCTCCCCATATTAACACGTCATCCATATAATGAAAAACCTTAAGGCCCTTATGAATATATGGGAAAGGGGCAGACTTAACAGCCTCTTGACAAATAGTAGGACTATTAGCCATGCCCTGGGGCAGTACCACCCATTCAAATCTATCAGCAGGGCTGGCATTATTAATAGAAGGAACAGAGAAAGCAAAATGTTTACAATCTTGTGGGTGTAAGGGAATAGAGAAAAAACAATCCTGTATATCAATAGCTATGATTGGAATTCCTGTGGGAATCATGGAAGCAAGAGGAAACCCCTTTGGGGGGAGCCCCAAACCTGCATGGTTTTATTAACTGCACGAAGATCTTGGAGGAGGCGCCATTTTCCTGAGCGCTTTTTAATCACAAAGACTGGAGTATTCCATGGGCTCCGAGAATGACGAATGTGTCCCAAAGATAACTGCTCTTGGACGAGTTCTTTTAAAATTTCTAGCTTCTCCCTAGGCAAAGGCCACTGTTCCACACAGACAGGCTCATTAGAAAGCTAATCTAAGCGGGGAGTTCTGTTACGAACAGTGGCAGTTAGTATTGGGGGTGCTGGTTGGGTCTAGCACTCTCACAGGAGTGAGTGTGGTGTCCTGCAGAGGTGTCTGAGGATATCACTACATCTAAAGATTTCAGCAAGTCTCTTCCCAATAAATTGGTGCTTATATCAGCTATTAAAGGCTGAAAGCGTCTGGTAGTCCCTTCTGGATCTTACCACACAAGGGAATCTCGTGTGCGGAATGCCTGAGTCAATCCTCCAACACCATGTAAGCGTGGTCCGGGGAGGAGTTCCCAACTCTGGGGAACCTCTGCTTGTCTTAATATTGTCTTATCTGCTCCCGTGTCAATCAAACACTTCAAAGGAATATTACCAATCTTTACTGTCATAGTTGGGTGACCCCTTTCTAAAACAGGGGTGGTCCATAAAATCTCAGGCTACGAATTCAAGCTGTTCTCTTGCTCCAGCCGGTGATTTCTATGCTGGAAGTTCCCACATACCGCGGGTTCCTCCTTCTGCTCACCCTCTGTTATTGTTACTTGGCGTGGTGGGTGTAGCGATGGATTGGGTCCCAAGCTGGGCTTCTGTTTGTGGAAGAAGGGCACAGCACCAAGCAGGCTACCTGCTTCCTTCCCTCTTGGGGGCAGGGCTAAGGGAAGCCCCACACCTAGTTTAAGTCCCTGTTTACATTTGGCAGAGGCGTGCCGTTCCTATGGAACCTTGACCAACAATCTCTCCTCCAGTGAAATCCTTTCTGGCATCTGGGACAAGGCATTCGTGGTCTCTGATTTCCTGTCTGGAGGCAGGGTTACCCTGACTGGAGGCGGGGTCGCGGTCTATTTTCTGGACATTGGTTACACCAATGGCCTTGGCGACCGCACTGAAAACAAGCCCCTTTTTGCTTCTGTAAGGTAGCTACATAGGCCTGTAACATAGGTCCTTGAAAAGAGCTTGATCTGAGATCCTGTGTAGCTATAATCCAAGTATCTGGGTGTTCATTTTTAAGAGTGATACAGGCCTGTCGAAAATGCGGAAGCATTCCATCCCAGACTATGGATCGCAGGAGGAGAAAACGAGCATCAGGATTATAAATCTTCCTTTCCAAACTCGATTGGACCCTGGCAATGAATTTGGCGAGGGATTCATCAGGTTCTTGTTGAAGGGAGAGAATGGGGGCTGAGGCCGCTCCCATGGGTGGTGTTAATCACTCCCATGCTTTTAATGCACACAGGCATACCTGATCAAAATACCCCGGTGGAAACTTGGCTTCCACCTGTTGAATCCCTGTTTCTAATTGGCCTGTTCCAAACAATGCATCAAAATTCCCCTCTGGCTGATTTTGAATATTTTTCCGCGATTGTTGTAAACATTCGTCGCGAAAGAATGCCTCCCACTGCAGGAAGAGGGGGCCTGGGAGTGTATCGCGAGTTACATCCCTCCAATCTTGGGGGGTATTAAGGTTCTGAAGCAGGCCTTGTAAAATGGACCTGGTCCATGGGGCATGAATACCGTCATCCTTGATAGCCTGGTGTAGTTCCTTCAGGTCTGTGGCAGAATATGGATACCAGGCCTGAGGTTTTTGTCTATTGGGGGCAACATTGACCGGAAATGTGTGGACTTGCTCTGATAAGTGTGTAGCGGTAGGAGGAGTCACCGAAGTGGAAGCTTCTGGACAAGAGGCCGAAGAAGTGGTTTTGGAGGCTACAGGAGAATTTGGATATGTGTCTGTCAAAACGGGGGTGGGCGAAGAAGCACCCGTGGAGGCAGCAGGAGGTTCCGGACACATGCCTGCCAAAATGGGGGTGGCCGAAGAAGTGGCTGTGGAGTCCAAAGGGGAATTCGGACACGTGTCTGCCAAAATAGGGGCCTCAGGGCAAGATGCAGAGGAATTAGGGTGGGTCAGGATCACGACAGGCCTTTGCTTCTTCTTGTTTTTAAGGTGCTGGTTAAGTTCTATGATCACTTCCTTTATCTCTTGGACCTCAGCCTCTAGGTCCTTAAGCCTTTTGAGAGGTTGCCCTATATATCCCTTAAAAGCTGCTATGATGATCAACAGGATATAAGGTGCAGCCCCGAGAAAAATGTCCCAGATATATAAAAATTGTATACTGGAAAAAGAATGCAGAATTTGGAAAAGATTTTCCATGGTGGAGAGATCTCAGGAAAACAATAAGAAAGAAAAAAAATCACAGCGCCTTAACACAATATTGCAGATACCCAAAAGGTGTGTACTTATCTAGGATGTCTTCTTGTAAATCTGCTGCTTACGTGTCCCTGTTCAGATGTCGGGATAGCCTGAGGGTACTTCTTCCCGAGCTAGTGCTCTCTGGGTTGGAGAGAACTCAACTGGAGCCGATCTAGGCTGCTGCGTGGGAGAGGGATCAGGAACTCGTGCCGCACTAACTTCGCAGGAGATAAACTCTGGAACTCTCGGAGCCGGAAAGCAATTTCCAAGTGTCTTTAATCAGAAGAGCAGCTGTTTTTATACTCTCCAAGTAGGGTGGAAACAGGATGTGATATAGAGAGGGTGGAGCGAAAAGTGACTGGTGAAAATCAGAGTGTGACAAGGAGAGGATCAGGGTGTGACAAGGAGAGGGGGTGGAGCAGGTGAGAATTCTACCACTAAACCACCAATGCCCTGGAGGGAGTGTGGTGCTTTATGTAAATATAAAAGTGATTCATGTAAATAGACCAAAGCTTTGAATGGGATTAAATCTATCCCTATATAGGCATATGGTTAAGCAGAAGCCAGGGGGAGCTGGCATACTATCCAACACACCACCATAAGCCAGAGCTGAGCAGTGCTCTGGTAAAAATATATATATATATATATATATATATATATATATATATATATATATATATATATATATATATATATATTTGTGGCTGCCAAACTATCCCATGTAAATAGGCTGCTTTGGCATGTGTGCCACCCAGATTCAGGTGCAACCTCGACCCATTGAAGGCGGTTTTAATGCTGCAATTTTCTCCCTGCTCTCTCTGGCTTTCTGTGTGAATAATAATTTGTGGGCTGCTGAGCTAGCTCACCTGGTAAGGGACCTGCCTTGCCATGCGCAGAGCCCAGGCTTCAGCCCCTAGCACATGACACAGGAGTACAGTGGCACTGGGAGAAGAAACTTCAGTGCAGTGGTAACTCTTGTCTCTCAAAAACACAAAAATCCAACAATAGTAATCATGTGCTCAGTTCTACTTTTTAAAATGCATTGCCAGGGAATGAACTCAAAACCTCATATATGCACAATACCAGCCTCCCCATCATAATTTTTTAAATATTTAAGTTTTTCTTTTTTAAAAAAAATATTATTTTATTATGTTTATTTATTGGATAGAGACAGCCAGAAATCAAGAGGGCCTGGGGCAATAGGGAGAGAGAAAGAAATACCTGTAGCGGGAGTCGGGCTGTAGAGCAGCGGGTTAAGCGCAGGTGGCGCAAAGCACAAGGACCGGCATAAGGATCCCGGTTTGAACCCCGGCTCCCCACCTGCAGGGGAGTCGCTTCACAGGCAGTGAAGCAGGTCTGCAGGTGTCTATCTTTCTCTCCTCCTCTCTGTCTTCCCCTCCTCTCTCCATTTCTCTCTGTCCTATCCAACAACGACAACAACAATAATAACTACAACAATAAAAAAACAACAAGGGCAACAAAAAGGAATAAATAAATAAAATTTTAAAAAAAGAAGAAAAAAAAAGAAATACCTGCAGCATTGCCTCACCACTTGCAAAACTATCCCCCTGCAGGTGGGAACTAGGGACTCGAAACTGGGCCTTTGCATATTGTAACATGTGCGCTCAACCAGGCACGCCACCACCCGTCCCCCCAGCATGAATATTTTTTTTTGTTTTTTGTCTCCAGGGTTATAGCTGGGCTCCTGGAGGCTATTTTCCCCATTTTGTTGCCCTTGTTGTAGCTGTTGGATAGGACAGAGAGAAAGCAAGAGAGGAGGGGAAGACAGAAAGGAGGAAAGTGACACCTGCAGACCTGCTTCACCACTTGCGAAGCGACCCCCTGCAGGTGGGGAGCCGAGAGCTCGAACCCGGATCCTTATGCCTACCCTTGCACTTTGCACCATGTGCGCTTAAGCTGCTGCGCTAACGCCCAGCTCCCCAATTTTGATTGATTGATTGATTGATTTTAGAGACTGAAGAGAGAGAAGAGACACCACAGCATTGCCTCCCCATCCTTGGAGCTCCTCCAGTGTCAGCATGGTGCTCCCATGTGGCACCAGAGCTTGAACCCACAGTCTCAGGCATGGTAAGGTGTGCTCTACCAGGTAAGCTGTGCCATACTTTCTGTCATGCGGCAATCCTATCTTGGTAGAAGTTATCCTCCAGAAATCAAAGCTCATATTTGTAAGAATATGCACAAGGCTTGTTATTCCAGTCTTTTAATTTCATGTTGTGGTGCCAGTCTTGTGTATGTGTGATTCCAGTGCTCCTGGGCTGATATGTTCATTCCATTTTTAATTTTTTTCATATTTTACTTATTTGATAGAATATATAGTGGCACCAGAACCCCAGAACCTCCCCCTGGAGCTGTGGTGCACCTGTGTAGTGATGCGGGGGGGGGGGGGGCAGGGCTCTGCTAATAGGAAGGCACACATCCAACCAGATGCACTATCTCTGATCCCAACATTCTTCTTCATTTATTTATTTATAAATTGGATGTATTGACAAGACCATAGGATAAGAGGGGTACAGTTCCATATAATTCCCACCACCAGAACTCCTTATCTAATCCTCTCCCTTGAAAGCTTTCCTATTCTTTGCTTGGGAGAAAAGTAGAAACAACTTGTTTACAATAAAAAGGGGTGGTCAAATAGTGGTGGGCCCAATTTCTAGAAAGTTATTCAGCTTTTAAAGAAGATGACCTGGTCTTGGTTAATTTTTCTGAAAACCCCTCTCAAGACCCTTCTAGAAGGTTACTGTATCTGTGAACTGTAATTACCTCACAGAAATCAGCTTGGAGGAAAGATAGTTTACCCTTATTTTTATTGTACAACATTTGTTACAAAAACATAAGTTTTATAATTGAAAAAATCTAATAAAACAAAAACATTAAAGACATTTTTGGAAGGATAATGTTCTGGGCAACGTGATTGAGGACCAAGGGCATTTTACTATTTTACTGTACAATTCTGAATTTACTTTATTCTCTCTGAAATGAGTATACGGTTAAAAAAAAAAAACACCACAATTTCAAGACAGCTACTACATATGGAAATACTTGGTGCTTGAAAGAGAAATCGCTGAACATACAATAAAATTGATGCTGTGATTACAAGATTAATCAAAAACTTCTGTGTATGGACTAAGAATAGAATAAAAATGAACCCCTTTATTAAAGCAAATGGCATTGTGGGTGATCATTTTTGTAAATTTTTGTTATGAAAACTTGCAATACAAGAAACTTATTTGCAAAGTTTCCGTCTTTGTACAGTACGTAAATTTGCTCTTTCAAAATTATCTGTAACAGGAACCAAATCTATCACAACCACCACTTCAAGAAGGGATGACAACCCAGCCACACTGAAGCTTTGGTGTTGTGTTGTGATGTCGCTTTCTCGCTTACCTAAGTGACAAAAGGTGGAGGGGGAGTGGGCAGGGTCACTAGAAGACAACCCAGGAATATGCCACTCTTAAGGGGAAGCCCCCATACATTGCTAGTGAACCAGAATACCCAGAATTGAACTAGTCTTTATGAGGCTAACAAAAAAAACTGTACCTCCACCCTGAGCCTCAGCCTGGAAGGGCTGGGGAGGATTTGGGACATTTTCCCTCCCACATGCTTCATTTCTTGGTGTCCCAAGAGACCAAGTAGTCTCTACAGTTCCCGGAGAGTCAGATGGGCCCCACAGCACCCAGTGGGTCCCTGGCTGCATCAAGGTCCAGCCTGAGAGAACTCTATCTAGTTTTACTAGATGGTAAACCACTCAATCAGTGGTTTCTTGTTTTCTCATATGTGGTTAGAACCTCCACAACCGGGAGTCAGGCTGTAGCGCAGCGGGTTAAGCGCAGGTGGCGCAAAGCACAAGGGCCGGCATAAGGATCCCGGTTCGAACCCCAGCTCCCCATCTGCAGGGGAGTCGCTTCACAGGCGGTGAAGCAGGTCTGCAGGTGTCTATCTTTCTCTCCTCCTCTGTCTTCCCCTCCTCTCTCCATTTCTCTCTGTCCTATCCAACAACGACAACAACAATAATAACTACAACAATAAAACAAGGGCAACAAAAGGGAATAAATAAAATTAATTAAAAAGAAAGAACCTCCACAACCCCAACAGATGATTCCTCAATGCCTTCTTTTATTTCAAAGAAGCACAGGCAAAAGGAAATGGGTTTTGCATTTAAAGCCAAATACAACCATGAAGAAAAGCAGAAACAGGCCTCTCTTGGAAAACAACATAATATTGGCTGTTACCTACACTGCTTTTCTCAATGCATTTAGATGGTTCTGTGGCAATGCACATAAAGAGTGCCTACTAGAATTCCTAAGCAGGTTTCTCTATCAAAGTATCTTAAGGTTTCACAGTATCATCAAGTCACTGTGATGGCCAAATACTTTTTGTTCACTAGTATCTTATCTGCAACACAAGTTAACTTAAGACCAAGTGAATAGGAAAAAACAAGTAAAGGAAAACTCTTGATTTTGCCCTCAAAAGTGGCAGACTAATAATTTTCCATCTCTTTCACTGGTGCTATAAGTGCTGAAAGGATCACATCACTTCAGTTTGTACCTTGTTGGGATTTATTAACTGTGATTCAAGCCCCATTTGTGTGCGCACATGCACATGCACTTGTGAATACGTGTGTGGTATGCCTTGACTATAGCCAACACTCCACTAGGGTAACTTAAAACAAAATAGGAATTTATTTACAATAGCAAAGATGTCAAAAATAACAGGAACAATATATAACAAATCCAAGAAATATTTTATGAAAAAGGCAAACAACATATACACATAAAACAAAATCCAAAAGGGCAAACTTATAAATTTTGACTTTGTCTAAACATGGCAAGATGGTGTTTTATGAATACTTAAGTAACATTGGGCCAATTACACACACACACACACACACACACACACACTTTTCAGCCATTCTGTTTGCTCAGTCTTCCTCTGAATTCTACTTACCGTTAAGGAATGTAACTCAGGAGAGGCCATACAAGATGTATGGCATACAGGCTATATGTACACTAAAGTATAATATACTTACTGGCAGGCAGGCTCACACTTAGAAAGGGGAAAATGGAAGGTATAAACTATGTCCCATTTTTACCTGCACATTGTATTTCTTGTGTATGTGTGTGTGTGTAATTTTGTCTACCATAAAGATGTTACACTAATCTTTGAAGTTCCTCAAGTGCTCTAAAAGAGTGCTTCTCAAACTTGAGTATGCATCAGAATCATTTGGAGAACATGTTAATAAGACCCATGTCAGGATCCCAATGCCCAATTTCCTAATTCAACAGGTTTGGGATGAAGCTGAGAATTTGCATTTTTAACAAAAGTCCCAGGTGATTATGTTTCTGCTGCTGCTGGTTGGGCACAATAAAAAAAAAAAAAAATCACCACTCTGGCTGGGATCTGTCAGGCCTGCTATTCCAGATAGTCAGCATGCAATGGTGATCTTGCCTGTAATTGTGGACAGTGAAGCTCAATGTGCTCTTGATCATTCACCTTGTTTTTCTATTGACTATTTTGACTATTCAGCAAGTAACTGTTACTACGTAGTTGAAGAACTGCAGCATCTCATCTTAAAAATCAAAAATGAAGGGGCCAGGTGGTGGCGTACCTAGTTGAGCGCATGCTACAATGTTCGAGCCCCCAGTCCCCACCTGCATGGGGAAAGCTTTGCAAGCTGTGGAACAGTGCTGCAGGTGTCTCTCTCCCTCTCTTATCAATCCTTTCCTTGATTTTTGGCTGTCTCTAACGAGTTAAGATAATGATTTTTTTTTAATATAAAAAATGGGGTGGGAGTAGATAGCATAATGGTTACGCAGAGACTCTCATGCCTGAGACTACAAAGTCCCAGGTTCAATCCCCCTCATCACCATAAATCAGAGCTGAGCAGTGCTCTGGTAAAAAAAATAAAAAATAAAAATCTAAAATGACTCAAGCCTATTTCATTATGATTCTCTTCTTGACTCACGAAAGCTTCTACCTAACTTCTGACTTCTATGACAATGATAAACCTTTAGCATCATCAACCACAGTCCTTCAAACTGGGCATAAAAAGTAACTAACTGTAAAGCAAGGCTTCTGATTAAATATGCTATGAACTGATAATGAATTTTAAGTGCTCTCAAAAACCTCTTAGTGCATGGGAAAATTATCTCAAGGGACTAGGAAATGCTAATAAAGCAAATTCTTTATGAAGGGGGGGGGAGAATTTCCAGGACATGCTCATCAAAAAGTCACCAGTCACCTCCTGACATCTCTGAATTATTACTTATACATTCGGAGGGCTGAGATATTATCAGTATTTGCATCCAAGTCACAAAATTTAAAATGATCAAGCATTTTGCATTCTACTGCTGCATAAAAGGAATTCAGAAATGGGGAAATGAAAATAATCCACTGCTTTTGATGTTTATTAGGCTTTACAAAAACTGTACATTTTTTTCTTAAGAAAAAGCATTAACTTAGTACTGGTATCAAATAAACTAAACATTCATTAACAGGAAAATATTCTGATTTTTATTTTTGCACGTTATTCTCAAGTACACAATTACAATAATGTCACACATCCCTATATGATTTTCTTTTTATGTATTTTACTTTTTTTTACAAAGTATACAGAGGGAGGGACATACAATATTTAATAGGATACTTCTACAGAACAATAACTTATATTATGTCCTTGTAAAAATCTGTACCTCTTTAAAACATTTAACTGAAACATCCATTTTAGCTTTGCTAATCAAAAAATTTTTAAGAATTAAAACTAGGCTGTTTAACTAATGTCAGTACATAACAGTGACTACAATTTCATATTCTTTTTATACAGACAAATACATTTTATTGTATTCACTTGACCAAACCCTTAATACCTTTTAAAGGTTTCAATATTGTGCTTTAAAAAGAAAAGAACTGTGTATGATTCCAGACTTATGTAAGAGAAATATAAAGTGTGAAAAGTGTTGTGTTCCTTATCTTTCAGTTTATTTAAAAAAATATAAATGACCAATTATTTATATTTTCTGTATTAATTTTCTAGGACATTTAAAAAGTAATAAATGTCCACTGTTACGTGTTTTCTTTTACATTTCTAGAAATAGAAATTGAGGAAGATTTTTAAATATTCTCACAAAAAAACGGACAGAGCTTTCAAGAATAGTACCGCAGGGCAATAAATCACACAATTGTATGTTAATTTATAACCAAAGTACATTATAGGGCCTAAGAGGGCAGAGAATTCCCAGTGGGGGAGGCCCAGGCCTTGGCTTTGACTGGCAGCCAGGTTGGAGTTCATAACAGCCTAAAGTACTTGATTTAGAACTAGACTAAATCATACTAGTAGTACTTCAGAGGTTTGCCAAACATCAAATATTGAAATTTCTAACCCTATAAATACAACTCTTGAATACAAATATTGATGGCAAAGAGAAAAGGTAAAAACCTAACAGCACAAGGGGGATGGAGCACCATAATGGAGTGGCAAGGCAGCTACCACCAAGTGGGAAGTAAAACCCCTCAATCACCCGTGCTGGATACTCTTGTACTGACAGCTAACTTAAGGGACTCCAAAAAAACTTGTTTTCTGTTCTCCAAGATTCATCTTAACATGACCAAATTAACTAAGTTCATGCTATGAATTTATAATTCTGATTCAGAATTATTTACCAAAACAAAAACAAACAAAAAACCAAAGTTAACTCTTGAAGAAAAACAAAACTGAAAGACTTAGTAATGTTCCAAAATAAGGCCTCAGATTTTCCTCATGCACTTAAAACACACCTTTATCTTCTAATCAAAGCCAACTTGAGCGTTAAAACAGTTTTTAAGGTTTGCTAACTGGAACTAAGAAGTAACAGAGTAGGCTGAACTTGCCAGGTGTAGGACGTAATTAGCACCCAATCTGGTACATGGAGTCTTTTCTTCCTCAGACCCCCTCACTTGGTAATAGAAAATTCCCTCATTGGCTTCTCAGAGAACTTGAGGGAGTTATGCCAATTGATACTCATTAGCTTTTCAGAAAAATATAAAGGCATGGAGCTGAAGTTGTATGAAAACATTCTAACTAGTAACATCTTAACTTCTATTTTTCAATTACCAAAGATATTTAAAAGAAAATACCTTTACTCTTTAAAAATACTAGTGTCCTTATTTTCCTTCTAATTCTTCACCTGAGTAGTCTCTCTGAAGAGCATAACTTACAAAATGCTCTCTCATGCATCCCTGCATCTTTCATGTTACTGTAAATTTAATACTTTTCATTATAGATTTTAAACAACTACTACTTGGAGTTGTGTGTATAAATATGTAAAATAAGCAATACACACAGATACATGTTATATATATATGTGCATATAGATAATCCAGGGTACATTTACATATATAAAGTTGCAAGAGATCCTATGAGCCACAAATTACCTCTAGGATATTCTGAAATGCAGTCCTCAATAAGTCTCATTTGCAGCACACAACCATTCCAAGACAAAGCAGCACAGACAGAATAATCAAATTACAACAAGATCAAGCAAAAAATTTCAATAAAGTTGTCTAGAAGTTTGCTATGCTGACAAGAGGTGTAAATACTCCAAAGAAACAAACAACAAAAAAGCATATTTTGTCTGCAAAACAAAATGAGAAGTATACAGGGCCCCAAACACTGCTCTTTACTCAGCTAAGCCAAAGAACACAAAGAGCGAGTGTGAACTTTTACTGTCATGTGGCCTGAAAATAGTAAGATAAGTATATGACTTACTTCCATGTTAGGATAGTTAGATCTGACTGTAAAATCTCCCAATAATATTAGTAGATGCCTCTGACAATTTTGTTGTGAGAAATTTATGGGGGGAAATGAGTCCACATGAATACTTCCAGAGTTACCAATCTAAAATTACCTTAACTTTAAGTTAAATGGTCTTAGAAGAGTACCAACAAGGTAAGCAAGGTAAATATATTTAAATAAATATAAAACTTCTAAGATAGAAAAATTCAATATAGAACAAGGGATTACTTTATTAAAAGCAACTTGCTTGTTGCTGCTTTTCCCCAATTATTAAACAAACTGAATAGAATTCAGAACACGCTACTGAACAAAATGTAAAAAAAAAAGTCAACTAGAAGCAATAACTCTATTTGTACACAGCATAAATCAATATACAGTATTGTATGTGAATGAGACTGGCTTTGAAATGACTTTTCTGTTTCAAAGCCAATGTCTCTACAAATGTTTGTGGAAGTACTATTAGGGCAGGCCAACTTCTTTATGATGCCGCATTATGTGTTGGTTCTTTTCAGAAGGTCTTCGGAACCCTTTCTTGCAGTACTCACATCGGTGAGGATAGTCTTTTGTATGAATGGAAATTACGTGCCGTTTAAAGCCTGAGGCATCCGTAGTGCTATACTCACAGTACTCACACTGATAAACTTTTCTGCCACTGTGTGTCTTCATATGCTTTTTAAGCTCATTTTGCTGCCTAAATCCCTTTCTGCATCTCTTACATCTAAATGGCAGATCCTTTGTGTGAACTGAGAGAATATGGCGACTTAAAACAAACGGATCTGCAATCTTGAAGTCACAATGTCTACATTGGTGCATTTTTTTACCCTTGTGGGCAGCCACATGTTTCTTGAGTTCTGAAGGCCTGTGAAAGCCTTTATCACACATGTCACACTTATGGGGATAGTCCTTGGTATGAACTGAAATTATGTGTCGTTTCAAATCACTTGAGTTCGAACTCTTGTGGTCGCAGTGCAAACACTGGTGTGTTTTGCTTTCTTGATGGATAAGAGCATGTTGCTGCACCTCTTTGGTATCTGAGAAAGTCAGAAGACAAATGTCACACTTGAATGGCATCTCTTTACTATGCTTAGTTTTTACATGCGTTTTCAAGTTAGAAGAGTCTGCAGACCTATATTCGCAGTACTGGCACTGGTATGGTTTTTCCCCAGTATGGATTCGCATATGTTTTTTGAGCTCTGATGGGTGACGAAAACCTTTACCGCACTCCACACAAATATGTGGAAAGTTCTTGCTGTGCACTGCCAAAAGGTGGCGATTCAACAACCCTTGTTCAGCTGTCTCATATTCACAAAATTTACACTTGTGCATTTTGTTGGTTCCTTTTTCTTTATGCACCATTTTGTGAGTAAACAAAGCCCCAGCATGAGAAAAATGCTTCCCACATTCATCGCACTCAATGGCCTTCTCCGTCTTGCTGGTGAGCTTGTGACTTTCCAGGTGGTTATGTAAACTTATCTTCTTGTTGGTAGTGTAATCACAGTCAGTACAGCGGTACTTCTTCTTGGTTAGGTGTTCAGGATGGTTTTTCATGTGCCTCTTCAAAAAGCCTCTTGACTTAAATTTTTTCCCACAAATCATGCAAGGATAGACAGTCAAGGGATGTCCATCAGGGCCAATAATTATAGCTAAGAATGAAAAAGAAAGGAGCATGAGTCATCAAACCAAGTTCTGTTTTGATTTCTTCAAGAATTTAAGGTGTGTATTCTGAGCTTCATTGGGCAAGCATGCTCCTAAGTTAGGCTACTTAATAGTTCCTTTACCATTTTTTCAACACAATCCCATCACAAAAAAAAAGTCTGAAATTTTCACTCAGTGTGTCACTTCCTCCATTTATGAATTAAATCAGGTGGTGGCACACCCAGTTGAGCATAAATATTACCAAGCACAAGGACCTGGGTTCAAGCCTCCTGCTCCTCACTTGTGGAGGGGGGGGGGGCGGGGCACGGATGGATGGATGGGACACACGACACTTCTTGGGTAGTAAAACAGGTCTGTAGGTGGCTACCTTTCTCACCCTCTCTCTGTCCTATCCAATTAAAAAAAAGTAAAAAATGGCCGCCGGAAGTGGGAATGGTGGAGTCAGTGTTGGCACAGAGCCCCAGTGATAACCCTGGTGGCAATTTACAAAAAAAAAAAAAAAAAAAAAAAAGGAGAGAAATCAGTGCAAGATTCTTCATAAAAATCAAGTTTCGTAATAAAATTTTTTAAATTTGGCTATACAAAAAGAAATTTTATATCAATTCAGTTAAAGTTTAAATATACCCACAAAATATGTAAATTGATATAAGAATAGACAAGAATGAACTGATGTATTTCTCCTGCTTCTTTGTAAATTATGCTGGCTTTATGCTGACATAGCCAGATTCTGTAAATAAATGTATTCATTTCGTTTTCAAAAGGATGAATGTCCAAAAAACATTTAAGGGAGTTATTTTTTTCATCTCCACATAGAAATCACCAGAGTGATTTGAGTTTTTTTTTTTTTTTTTTTTTTTTTGGTATTATCTTTATTTATCTGATAGAGACAGCCAGAAATGGGAGAAAAGGGGGTGCTAGAGAGGGAGAGACAGAGAGACACCTGCAGCCCTGCTTCACTACTTGCAAAGTGGCGGACTGGGGGCTCGAACCCAGGTTCTTGAGTGTTGCAACATGTGCACTCAACCAGGTGCGCCACCACCCAGCCCCGAGTTTTTTGTTGTTTTTTTTAATATTTATTTATTCCTTTTTGTTGCCCTTGTTGTTTTATTGTTGTTGTTATTGGGTAGGACAGAGAGAAATGGAGAGAGGAGGGGAAGACAGAGAGAGGGAGAGAAAGACAAGACACCTGCAGACCTGCTTCACCACCTGTGAAGGGACTCCCCTGCAGGTGGGGAGCCGGGGGCTCGAACTGGGATCCTTACACCAGTCCTTGTGCTTTGCGCCAAGTGCGCTTAACCTGCTGAGCTACAGCCCGACTCCCCCGAGTTTGTTTTTTAACTCATGTTTGATCCATGTTTCTTTTTATGCAAGGAAATCATTCATGAATATCACTGAATTCTTAAAATTATATTTTCAAATTCAATACATAAACACTACATGTAGTCTAGCAGCTAAAATGCTATTACAACACCTCAGAAGATGCATACTAGAGTTTCATCTGAGAGCTCGCAAAACACGCTCCGCTGTGGAACTCGTGTGCCCTCACCTGTTTGGTACTGCCTGGAATCAGGTCTTCTCCTTTTCTTTGGTTTTTGTTTAGCCAGTCTGCCAAGCCCAGCAGACTCATCTATGTGCAAGAGGGCACTTGCAGTGCCATTCCGGTTTTCAATTCCATC
This sequence comes from Erinaceus europaeus, assembly GCF_950295315.1. Classification (NCBI taxonomy): domain Eukaryota; kingdom Metazoa; phylum Chordata; class Mammalia; order Eulipotyphla; family Erinaceidae; genus Erinaceus; species Erinaceus europaeus. The sequence goes on from NC_080185.1 coordinate 112,631,471, forward strand.
AGAATTATTACCTAACAATGCGCATTAAAAAACAAAATTATACAGTATAATAAATTATAAAGAATTAGGGGTGCTTTATTAACTACAACAATGAAAAGTAAGTCATGATACTCATGAATGACAGAAACTCCCCATTCTAGGTAATGGGAGTTATGAGCACATTTATATGGTGAAACTACAGAAAATGCCTAGCTTCCAAATCTTATAAAAAAAAAAAAAAGTCAGCATTTTGCCCCATGGGTACCGTGTTGTCCCCAAACTGTAAAGTCATGGGTAAGATAAAATCAAGACGAAAAGTTTCAGCTTGAGAGCCTGTGGACTTCTTGGATTACATAGACATGAAGGGGATTTCTGTTAAAAAATAACACTAAAAGGAGATTTTATAATCTTCCCTTACTCTTGTTCAAATCAATAACCTTTATAAGATACTGATATTTCAGATTTCTGAAACGTAAGACCACAGAAACCATTTTTCAAACATGGATTCATGTTCAGTCCAAGAACCAACTGTAAGAGCTGAGATTTGACTTACCGTAAGCTGCTGCCCACGCTATTGGCATGAAAGTTTTGATTTCATTGTCATCTATTTGCTGTTCGTGCGCTGCAGCGGCTGCAGCGGCTGCGGCAGCAGCATCCTCCTCCCCTACAATCACTTCCATATAAACTTCATCAGCAATTTCAGCGACATCTAAGTGGAAAATAACGTACACTTTTGAGACCAGGTCTACATGACTACAAGAAATATATTTTATTTGAACTCAGATAACAGGTAAATAGAAATAAGGTTCAAATGTCATATATCTAAAACATAGCTTTTAGGGACGGGACAGCTCATCTGAGCAATCAATACATATTCCTGAGCAAATCATTCATATATTCTTGGCTTTCACCATTATTTGATGCTCTGGTTCTCTTTCTTTCTAACAAATCTTTAAAAAATAAATCTTTCTCCCACAAAAAGGCCACCTACTTACTTAAATCTTCATCTTCTTGCTGAGAGTCGTTGACAGTCATATAAACCATCTTTTCCCTTGGCACACGAATACTGCTATTCTGATCAAGTAACTCAACTCCATGATCATTCTCAGGCTCACTCTCCACAATGTCCACAGTGCCACCTGTCAGGGAAAATGACAGCTCCAAGCATGTATACAAAAACTTAGCTTCCATCTGTTTTCATGTATTATATTTTACATACTATTCTACTGCTATACTGGAATCTTTTTTTTTTTTTAATAAAGTTATCTTCAGAAATTTCAAATGTGCTTAATTTAAACCACCCAAAAGTAATCAGACTGAAGCATCTGGATCAAAATATGCAGATATGCTGAAGGTTTCCTCTTACCTAAGTCATCTTCTCCAGGGTCAGCTTTAAAAATATACACCTTGATGACTTCAGGGCAAGTGCCATCCACTTTACAGGGATCAATTTCTGACTCTGCGTCCATAGTCATTTCAGAGGAACCATCGTGCTCTATTTTGCCAGCATCGTCCACTGAAAAGGGAAGAAACACATTACAATAACAGTAAATACTTAAATAAAAGGTTTGGTTTTTGTTTGTTTTGTTTTTCCCTTTTCTTACCAGAGCACCGCTCACCTCTGGCTTAAGGTGGTTTGGGGGGACTGAACCTGGGTCTTCGGAACCTCAAGCTTGAGAGCCTCTTTGCATAACCATTATACTATCTACCCATGTCCATAGTTTTCAAAATGTCCTTTTTATTGAGAGTCTGTAACTCGATTCACCTAAGAAATTTTTTTATCTAGACAGACATCAGACATGTGAAATGTGGTCAAACCAAAGCCAAGTTACCAAGGGGCTCAGACTTCCTAGTAAAGAAACTTCCAAGTTTCTCAATCTTGTCAAGTGTCAGAAGCTCTTAGGGAACTTAAAAGCCTAGGTCCTCGTCCAGCAATTCTATAGAATCAATATGTCAAGGAGTAGGTGCTGATAAGCACAGAGCTAGAAATAGCTCTCCATCTCCAGAGATTCTGTTCAGAGTTTGAGAACTTTTGCTATGGGAGACTTGTAAGCAGAATCATGACAAGGTCAGATTACCATTTGGCTATGCCACCCTGCTAGCCTTGAGAAACAGTGATCCAAAGGGATCAAGACATAAAGCACAACCGTGATGCAAGTGACAAATGAAAAGGTCTCAAATCAGGACAGAGGTATTACAGACTGAAATGAGCAGAACTTAGCATCTGACTAAAAACTGAACTTAATAAAGGAGCCAAGGATAGCTATGGGGTTTCTGATTTAGGTGACTGAATAGAAAAGGAACATTTTAAGAAATGAGGTAAAGGATCTCTTCCTAAGTGTTTAGTCCACTGATTTAAGGACCAAAGGGTAACAAGTCTAAAAGTTCTCCGAGCTCTTGCCTGTTCCCATCACTCTATGCCTATTGCACCTTTTCGCCTGTTCCTCTCAGAGGGTACAATTCACTGTATCGTTAGTATCTGGGCTTCCCCCATTCATTACCATCAACAGAACAGAACCTGTATTATCAATATTCAGTCTTTTAAGACCGAGTCTAGTAATAGAAGATGAATCAACGATTCAATGGCTGAAAAATTAAAGTCAGCTGCTGGGCATTCAAGTCTAAAAGCTGAAGATAGACACAGACTTAGGGGTCAGTTCTATGGTCACCAAGGCTTGAGTTTACATCATGAGAACTTAGCATAAAAGAGTGGGCTGAAGACATCATGGGGAATGCCACAGTTTGAGAGTCGAGAAGAGCTGGGGCTGGCAAGATAGCTCACTTGAATAGTGTGCTTATTTGGTTATGACCACAACCCAGGTTTGAGTCTGGTTTCCACTACACTGAAGGGAACCTTAATGTTGTGGTGTCTTTCTCTTTGTCTCCCTATCTCTCTGAAAGTGTCAGTCTGGAGCAGTGAAACCCTAGTGACAAGAGGAAAAGGACAGAGGAGGGTAAGGAGCTGACAATAAAACATGAGAAAGGAAAGCTGATTTTGTTAGAAGAAAAACATGGAGGAAGCTAGAGTTCAATATTCCAAGAATCCTAGTAAGGCACATGACAATAATGCAGCAAGTGCACAGGCCAAGGAAGGATGTCTACAATGACTATAGTAAACATTAAGACAGTAGTTTCCAGTGAAGAACAGGACAGTAGAAGCCATCTGGTTGGATCAGAGTAGATAAAGGACTCAGTGGAATGTATGAAATTGTTTAAGAAGTCTAATTCAGCACATGGCGTGAAGTGTACGGACTAGCATAAGGATCCCAGTTCAAGCTCCTGGCTCCCTACCTGCGTGGGGGGGGGGGGGAACGACAAGCACTTCACAAGTGATGAAGCAGGTCTGCAGGTGTGTTTCTCTCTCCCCGTCTACCCCCCTCTCTTGATTTTTTTTCTGTCCTATCCAACAGCAGCAGCAATAACAACAACAACAACAAGGGCAACAAAAATGAGGGGGGAAATGGCCTCAAGGAGTAGTGGATTCATAGTGCATGCCTAGAGGCAAAAAAAAAAAGTTAATTCAGAACAGAGGGGGTAGACAGCATAATGCAAAGAGACTATCATTCCTGAGCCTCCGAAGTCCCAGGTTCAATCCCCAACACCACCAAAAACTAGAGCTAAGCAGTGTTATGGGGGAAGCAGAAAAAAAAAATTCAGAATAGAGAACAAAGGAACACTAATTAGAATGGGTTGCTGTGCCAAGAATGCTTTTGTTTAAAATAGGGATGCCAAAAGATATATAGAACAGTGATGTATGCTCAGCCTACAAATGAAAATATAATAGAAAGTGAAAGGCTACAACCAGAGGCAATGGTGAAATTCCTGGGAGCATGATCTCAGAGATGCTGAAATTAGGAGCAGAGATGAAGGAATTTTCCTGAAATAGGGGAAATGTGCTACCCTTCTGACATGTGAGGAGGTAAACATGGATGAGAACAGAGCTACATTGTGTTAGGGAAGGGAAGAAGCTGGAGGTATTCATGGCTGGTGTCTTCAACTGGAGATATGAAATATGGAACAAGGGCTTTGGTTACCAGTGAAACAGTGGAAGGCTAGTTTAAGAGCTTAGAAGCTAGGGAAAAAGAAAGAGCTGATTCAGGACAAGTTTAATAATAATACGGTTCAATGAGAATAGCTAGTTAAGCTCTTTGTAGTTTGTTTTTACCAGAGCACTGTTCAGCTTTGGCTGTGCAGAGGGTTCAACTAGGGAACTCGGAGTCTTGGGTATGAGTCTTTTTTGCAAACCATTATGCTATCTCTCCTGCCCCGTAGTTTGTTTTTTGTTTGTTCTTTTCTATAAGGCAATGAAATGAACTCAGGACCTCACATCATGCACACATGATACTGCTGAAAAGCCTTCAAGGTCCTTTTCTTTTTCTTTTTCTTTACTTAGAGAAAGAATGAGAAACAGTGAGATAGAAGCAACATCTCAGTAGTGTTCCACTATCAATGGGGTTCCCCAGTACTGACCATGTGTTCCTTATGTGGTACTGAGGCATGAACTAAGGGCCTTCCCTACCAAGTGATCCATCTCTTTGAAGTATGTAAGGAAGAAGAAAAAAGGAAAAAAAAAAAATCAAAGTTCCCTGAACATACCTACATAAATTCAAGTACCTTGAATACGGCTTATAAAAAATGTCTATGGGGGAAAGAGCTGGTAGTATGTTCTACTGAGGCCTGATATGTTTACCCCCTCAAAAAAATCAAAATATTTTCATAACATGCCAAGTTAGTTGAGCCAACTGTTATTTTAAAAGAGGCCAGAGCACTGCTCAGTTCTGGCTTTTGGTGGTGCTGAGGATTGAACCTGGACAGGGCCCAGAGCCTCAAGTATGAAAGTCATTATGGTGTCTCCCCAGCCCACCAATGTTATTTTATTAAATGTAGATTTGGAGGTAGTATTGGAAGGACAAAGATCTCACAAATTAAGAGGGTTTTAAATAAATCTGTTTACATCTTCAGATAACTCATCTCTGAACAGTTTGATGTTGCTGAAGAAGTTTAGCCCCTAGGGGCCAGATGTTGTACCTGGCTGAGTGCACATGTTACAATGTGCAAGAACCTGGGTTCAAGCTCCCAGTCCCCACCTGCAAGAGGAAAGCTTTACAAGTCGTGAAGCAGTGCTTCAGGTGTCTCTGTCTCTCTCCCTCTCTATCTTCCCCCTTCCTCTTGATTTCTGGCTGTTTCTATCCATTAAATAAATATAGTAAAAAATTAAAAAGAAGAAGCTTAGCCCCTTTTGCCAAGGTTTGTTAAAACCGATCCGAACAGATGCTGGAAAATCAAATGTCCTTCTGTACAAAGAGCAAGGTCAGGCCCACTGGTTTTGCATACATTAGTTTGTCAGTACTCCTAAGATAAAAACCTTTGATGACTAGAAAAATCTAATCATTTTGGAGCTTGCAAAATGTCATGTATTTAACTGTAACTTGGAATAAAAGGTCTATGTGCTTTCATAAGTGTGTAGGAAAACACATATCAAATATACAGGCTTACCTAAGCCAAATAATGCTGTTCTAGTATTAAGGAAAAGTAGAATTCACCTTTGAAATTTTCACCCTGAGAATTTGCTCCACTAACTCAGTCAAAGACATTCTGAATATGAAATGTTTGTACAAGTGATTCATTTAAAAACTTTGATAGTCCTTTTAAGTACTCAAAATTTCACTGTGATTTTTAAAGTTACCATTAAAATGAATTTCTAACAGGCAAAGAAAGCTTTAATAAAATTGAGTCCTTGTATGTATGATTTCTGCCTAAGTGCTTTCTCCTGAAGTAGTAATGAAGAACTTAAGAGATTTAAAATAAGGTCTCTCCAAAATAGATAATTTCTGGAAATTAAGACTGCTTCTAATAATAACTACCATTTGCATGACATTTTGCAATTTCCACAGCATTTCTATATACTTTAATTTTATTCTTACCTTTTCCAGAAAAAGAAATAAAAACTCTGAAATGATACATGATTTGTCTAAAGCCAGTAAAGTAGAGAGGGTAGGGAGAATGAGGAGATGCCTATCTTTAGAAACCAGTCCTTTATTTTCATCTTCTAGCTTTTTAAAGAAATACATGCCCACGTGGTCTGGGAGGTGGTGCAGTGGATAAAGTATTGGACTCTCAAGCATGAGGTCCGGAGTTCAATACCCAGCAGTACATGTACCAGAGTGATGTCTGGTTCTTTCTCTCTCTCCTCCTAGCTTTCTCACTAATAAATAAATAAAGTCTTAAAAATAAATAAATAAATAATACATGGCCACTGTAAAAAAAAAAAAAAGGTCAGTATAAGAAAATCACCACTAGTCCTACCAACTAGAGATTTCATCATTATCAGAGTAATTTTCCATCTTAGTTTTTTTTCTTTTTTAAGCACTGACACTACAGTTTCCTTTAGGTTTATATAATAATTATCTTTACATTTCATCCAACTTCAAGCTTTTAAAGTGGACTTATCAACAAACCCATTAATAAAGCAAAACTATAGCAAAATGTAAGTGTACATTAAACTGCTTCAAGGAAGCTTCAGTAAAATTCCCTAAAGACTGAAATTAAGGAATGGCAATGACAACAGATAATATGGTGTCTAAAAATACGCTTCATTAAGATTTCAGAAAACCCAGTAGTTTCTGGAAAATAAAAAATAAAAAATAAATTGCTGGGGCAGAGGGGTAGGGAATAGACCACTTCAACAAACATTTACTAACTACATATACCAAGTGCTAAACAAGATGCCAAGTCCTGAAAACACATAAGCTGTTTACACTTAACAACCTTATGAAATAGATAATACTATCTTGTCTGCCATTCTCTTCTAAGAGTCTAGACAAATTGAATTAAACTTTTACTTTTTTTTCTTTTGGCTATCTTTGGGGCTTCATTGCTCTGGGTTGACTTTTTCAGATAAAAAGACAGAGGCACAGATAATGAGAGAGAGAGAGACACCCCGAGACCACAGTATTGAAGCTTCCTTCAATATGGTGGTAGATGGGCTCAAACCTAGGTCACGCACATAGCCAGGCAGTGCACTAAGCAAGCTATTTTGCCAGTCCTTAATTGCAATTTCTGCCAAGACAGAAAAGATATGGTATTGGATTTGAAGTGGAATAGCACTGCTCAGCTCTGGTTTATGATGGTGCAGGGAAGTATCTGGGACTTTGGAGCCTCAGGGATGAGAGACTCTTTGCATAAACATTATGCTATCTTCTCCACCTGGAACTGTATTTTAAAAAATGTTTTTATTTATTAATGAACAAAGAGAAATCAAGAGGGAAGAAGGAGATGGAGAAAGAGAAACACCTATAGCACTGCTTCACGGCTCATGAAGCTTTCTCCCTATAGAAGGGGAATGGGGGCTTGAACCACTGTCCTTTGCATGTTATAACGTGTGCTTTACCAGGTGCAGTACTGTGCAGCCCCTGTGGAACTGCTTTTTTGTCTAATTAAACATCTTTATCATTTGACCTTCTCTCCCCAGGTCCCCAAACACTCAAGACATTGCCCTCAGTCAGCTTTCCTAAAATACAGATCTTTACTCTTTAGCCCAGAACTGTACCCCAGGTAACTGTACCCCATTTCCTACCAGGTAAAATACAAGTTGCAGCCTAGCATCCAACCTCTGCCCAAACTACCTTCTGACTTTAGTCTTTATTCCCTCAGAAATGCCGTGTCCTGAGCTTAAACTTAACATAATTTCATTCCCTACTTCTTTATTCCTCTCTCCTCCCTCCCACCCCCCTTTCTGTACATGTATTATAAGTACCTCTCGTCTCCATGGAGCCTGTTCAGAGGCTACGGAGACTTTTAAATAGTCGCGACAAGGTCAGATCACCAATTGGTCGTGTTACCTTGCTGGCCTTGAGAAACAGGGATCCAAAGGGATCAAAACAAAGCACAGTCGTGATGCAGGTAGCAGACTGACATGGCCCAAAGCAGGGCACAGGATTTACAGACAGGTAGCTGGATGTGAGTACTATTTGGTCAAGTAGAACTTAGCACTTGACCAAAAACTGAATATATACACAGATTTGCTTGCCTTACAAATTATACAACTTATTATGCAAGAAAAACAAGTTGTCCGAGCAGCATACACATGCACACCCACACACCCCAGTTCCTTGCAGAAACTTCCTTCTAACTCTTGAAGTTTCAAGTCCCAGGGCTTAGTCTTCAGCCTTGGCTTATCTACAAGTACTCCTTTGGTTAGCTCATTCTGTCTTAGAGCATAAATTTCACTAATTGCCAACAAATCTTATGTTTACATTCCCACTCTAGTCCAGTCTTCCAAACTTAGATTTATACATGTCCTTGGTGCCTCTCAGCTATATCTCACAATTAAGTCTGTTCAAGAACAAGAGCCAGGACAGTACTCTGGCACATGTGATGGAATCAAACTCGAGACTTCATGCTCTTAAGTCCAGTACTCCAGCCACTATGCCACCCCTTGGGCTGCTCAAATATTTCAGAAAACCCTGACCATACTTGTAACCCCAAATCCTCTTTATACATCCCCCCACATCTATTATTTATCCTATATCACTTACTTATGTCCGTATACCTTTGTTAGACTAGAAATCTCTATGAGGGAAAGGCATTTTCGTCTATTTTGTTCATTGATATATCCCAAGAGCCTACAGCACTGCCTGACATTTAGTAAACACACCACATTCATTTGTTATATGAATGTTGGTCCTCAAGTCAATTCTTAATTCTTTTTTTTATTTAAGATTTTATTTATTTATTAATGAGGAAGATAGGAGGAGAGAGAAAGAACTAGACTCTGGCACATGTGCTGCCAGGGATCGAACTCAGGACCTCCTGCTTGAGAGTCCAAAGCTTTATCACTGCGCCACCTCCCGGACCACATAATTCTTAATTCTTTGTCTGTCTGTAAGACTTGAGTTCTTAGGGCCAGGTGGTGGTGCACACAGGAGAGTGCACACACTGTTATGAGCAAAGACCTAGGGGGTAAGTGATGCCCTGGTCCCCACCTACAGGAGAAAAGCTTCACAGACAGTAGAACAATGCTGCAGGGATCTCTCCCCTCTATTAAAGGAAAACAGGGGGTGTGGGGGAGGGGATGGGGGAATGGCCACCAGGAGCAGTCAGATCATAGATCATTGAGGCCCAGTCATAAGCTTGGTGGCAAAAAAACAAAACAAAACAGAAAAACCACTGAGTTCTTTACAATATTTCATGTTTCACTGATAACATAATTCAACTTTAAAGTCAACATCTGCTATCATTCTGCTGTGAAAAGATTGTGAAAGTAACGTATTTATATGCCTCCCATTATTCTAGTTATATTTAACTGATTTTTACTGAGAACTGTTCTACAAGGCTGTTGTTGGCTCAGTGGTACAGTATCACACTCCCCAAACGTGAGTCAGTTTTTTATAAAGTGAATCAAAACTCATCACCAATCCTTTTATCAATTTCTCCTTTCTAGAGTCCTTTCATACTGATTAGAATTTGGTTTGTAGGAACAAGTACTGAATGGTCTTAAGCTGCTCTTCAATAAAACCAGACAGTGGCCAGTGGCAAGTAAACATTTTCTATTTGATGGAAAATAAACCATTCCTTTAAAAACAAAAAATTGGTTTGCTAGATTCTAGCATATTATAGTTTACATGGTAATTTTTTTCTTGATTATATTTTTAAAAAATCAAAATATAGCATCCTTTCTTTTTATTTAAAGATATATGTATGTATGATAGATAGAGGAGAGAGAACCAGAGCATCAACCTGGCATAAATGACACCGTAGATCAAACTCTGGACCGAATGCTGGAAAGTCCAGTGTTGTAGCCACTGTGCCACGCCTCCCGGCCCTCGATCATGTTTTACTATCCTCCCCAGCTAAAATTCAATTATGTTAGTTTACTTGCCAAGAATTATCTATTTATGCAAGAGAGGAAGTGAGAACCAGTGCCATTCTGACATATGTGGTGTCAGGAATGGAACTCAGAATCTCCCATTTGTAAGTTCTATGCTGTACTGCTACACCTTTATCTGTATTGTCTTCTAACATATTCTCTGTATTGCCATTAGTTCATCTCTTGAGTTAAAAATAAAAAATAAAAACACTGCAATATCACTGAAGTTGTAGACCAGTACAAACCAATAGCATTTTTTTTTCTTTTCTTTTTTTTAAGCAGAGCACTGCTCAGCTCTGGCTTACGGTGGTGCAAGGGGACTGAACTTGGGACCTTGGAACCTCAGAAATGAGTCTCTTTGTATAACCAGTATGCTTTCTACCCCCACCCTCCAATAGGATTGTCTGTGTTATGAAAATCTTTATCTACACATATACTATTAGCCAGATGTGGCTACTAAGTGTTTGAAGTGTGGTTGGTACATTTACATGATATTTCAGATCAGCAGACCTGTCTCTCTGTGTCTCTGTCTCTCTCTGTCTCAAGATAAAGAACTTATAGGACTAGGAAGGATGCTCAGTGTTATTAAGCATGAATGAGGACATGGTTTTCAGTTCATTTCCTAATGTCATATAAAATAAAACTATATCAGGATAATTAGAAATAGCAAGAAGTCATTGCCTCAAAAGTGGGAATGAACAAAGAGTAGGTAAAATAGGCAAAGGATTAATGCCTTAAAGAACAGCTGTCATAGGTGTGGAGTTTTCAGTTGTGTGATTTCAAGAGTTGGGGGTATAGGTAGTATTAATAGCACAACAATGAAAATATACTTATTGCCACGGAAATGTTAATAGGATGTTATACACATTTCACCAAATTTAAGAGTAGTAAACAAATTAATTAAGCTTTGGGCAGAATTCTACAATTATCGTATTTCCTTTTTTAAACATCTCCCAGGATACAGAGTCATTTTGTCCAAAATAAAAAAATAAAGGAAATAATTGCTTAAAGGGAAGAAACTAAATCAAGGACTTTTCTAAAGAAAAGATGCTAATGAGGTCTCTAGGGGATTGTTGCCTGGTCCAGTTGGTTTTTATTATTAACAGTGAGATAGGAGTTGAGTGCTATCACATGTTTGCAACATGAGTAAACCTTGAAAGCATAATGCTAACTAAGAGAAGCCAGGGAGAAAAGGCTGTATAAAATGCCTCTATAAAACATACAAAATAGTGGTTGCCAAGGAATCGGGGGAGGAAGGAGTTGGGCCTGACTAGTAATTGGTTTGGGGTTTCTGTTTGCTATGAAGAATAAGACAGAGGTAATAGTTATATAACATGGAGAATATACTGAAAAATCAATTATATACTTGAAAATGGCTGGGTGGGAGCTGGGCGGTGGTACACCTGGTAGAGAGCACATGTTACCATGCCTGAGGGCCCAGATTCAAGACCCCATGCCCAGCCTGTAGGAAGGAAGTGCTGCAGATCTATCTCTATCAGGAGGGAAAAAAAAGCCTGGCTGAATTACAGTCCATACTAATACTTTATTTTAGCTGTCCACTGATGAAATTTGTGTTGTCTTCACTATTTTGTCACTTATCATCTAGATCATCAGCTGCTATAAACATCTCTATGCATGCTTTTGTGTGAGCATACATCAATGGCTTGCTTTGTTTTGCACTCTTTTTTTAACATTTTATTTATTCCCTTTTATTGCACCTGTTGTTTTATTGTTGTAGTTACTGTTGTTGTCGTTGTTGGATAGGACAGAGAGAAATGGAGAGAGGAGGGGAAGACAGAGAGGGGGAGAGAAAGACACCTGCAGACCTGCTTCACTGCTTGTGAAGTGACTCCCCTGCAGGTGGAGAGTCGGGGCTTAAACCGGGATCCTTAAGCTGGTCCTTGTGCTTTGCGCCATGTGCACTTAGCCCGCTGCGCTAGCGCCCAACTCCCTGTTTTGCACTCTTAAAATGGTGTCCTTGCATCTGCTGATGACACTTATATCATGGAAAATACTAAGTCTTTAGAAATATCTAGAAGACCTGTAAGATGACGGCTAGTAAGATAATTCACCTGGGAGGGTGGATGATCCAGGTCTAAGTCAAACCCCCACTATACAGGGGGGAAGCTCTGGTACTGTGTATGTCTCTCTCTGTCTAAAGATAAAGGACTTACAGGACCAGGAAGGATGTGGTCTTTTCTTTTCTCCCTCTTGTCTCTGTCTCATTGTCTAGCTAAAAAAGTCAGCCCAGAGCAGTGAAGCTGTGGCAAGGAGGAGGGCAAAAAAAGTGAGGGATGGGGGTAGATAGCATAATGTTTATGCAAAAGAGACTCATGCCCGAGGCTCCCAAGTTCCAGGTTCAATCCCCTGTACCACCAAAAGCCAGAGCTGAGCAATGCTCTAAAAAAAAAAAAAAGACAAGCTGAAGATAAGAAATGATCTCTTGGAGCCGATTGGTGGCACACCTGGTTGAGTACACATATTACAATGTGCAAGGCCCCAGGTTCAAGCCTCCTGCAGGGGAAAAGCTTTGTGAATAGTGAAGGGGGGGCAGGTGCCTGCCTGTCTTTCTCTTCCTCTCTATCTTTGCCATCCCTCTTTATTTCTGCCTGTCTCTATCCAATAAATAAAGATTAAAGGAAAAAAATAAATAAATAAAAGAAGAATGAAAAAGAAATGATCTCTTAACTGTGGCCCAGAAAAGAAATCTCAAAAATATCTGTTACTTCAATTTAAGGAAAAGCTAAAGAAAATTTTAAGTATAGTTAGGGCCATTAAAATAAAGTAAAATCTTGGGGCCGGGTGGTGGCGCACCTGGTTGAGTGCGCATATTACAGTGCACAAGGGCCTGGGTTCGAGCCCCCGGTCCCCACCTACAGGGGGAAGGCTTTACCAGTGGTGAAGCAGGTTTGCAGGTGTCTCTCTGTCTCTCTCCTCCTCTCAATTTCTGGCTGTCTCTATCCAATAAATAAATAAAGATTAAAAATTTTTTAAAAAAATAATAAAGTAAAATCTTTTAAAATAAATTTTAAGATAAACTTTATTGTTTAAATCATATGAAAGAGAATTGCATACAAGAGAAAGAAGTCAAAGTACCACCCCAGCAAATGTGGTACCAAATGTTGAACTGGGAACATCCCTTGGGCATGCAAGTTTTTTTTTTTTTTTTTTTTTTGCCTCCAGGGTTATTGCTGGGGCTCGGTGCCTGCACTACGAATCCACTGGTCCTGGAGACCATTTTTCCCATTTTGTTGCCCTTGTTATTGTTGGATAGGACAGAGAGGAATCAAGAGAAGGAGGGGAACACAGAGGGGGGAAGAGAAAGATAGACACCTGTAGACCTGCTTCACCACTTGCAAAGCAACTCACTGCAGGTGGGGAGCTAAGGGCTTGAACCGGGATCCTTACACCAGCCCTGGCGTTTTGGGCCGTATGCGCTTAACCCGCTGCTCTCAGGCACGCAAGCTTTTAACTCACTCATCTAAGTTACTCTGTAGTCCAAAATCAAGTAAAATTGCTTTAAAGATTTTTTATTATAATTTTTTATTTATTAATGAAAGATTTAGGAGGAGAGAAAGAAAACCAGAGCATTACTATGGTACAGGTGTTGCCAGGGACTGAACTCAGGACCGCATGATTGAGAGCCCAACACATTAGCCACTACGCCACCACCTGGAACACATCAAGTAAAATCTTAACACTGCAACTCTGCCAAATTTCAACAGAGTTTTTTTGTTTGTTTGAATTATTTATTTGCTAGGACAGAGAGAAGCTGAGAAGGAATGAGAAAGACAGAGACACCTGCAGTACTGTTTCACCACTTGTGAAACTTCCCTCCTACAGGTGAGGATAAGGGCTTGAACCCACGTCCTTTTGCATGGTAACATGTCCACTTATCCATGTGTGCGACTGCCCAGCCCACCTCAATAGGAATTTTAAAAGTTTTGAACTAGAAGTTAGTGACCCTATGAGATCTGAAATCAGCTAATTTCAAAGAAAAATAAAGATGCTTTCACCTCCTCAGTAAGTTACTTCAACAGGAAGGTTGAAAACACAAATCTTTCCTAAAGGTTTAACAAGATTCCCAGGTGTGAATATTAGGCTTGAAGTCAAGGAGGTAAACCAAGCCCCTTATAAAACCATATTCAGAAATGCTGTCACACAGAAAGTCAGTTCTTCAAATCAGAATACTTATTCTGACAAGTCCAGAAGCCTTACTACTTAGTCACCTCAATTTTGTGGCCAGGTTGGCTATTTAACAATGGAAATATGGACAAATTTCTCTTGAAAGGGTACTTGAGCTCATGAGCATCTGTAACAGGGGGTTTCTCTATATTTTATTTTATTTATTTTTTTTTTTTAATTTTATTTTATTTATTTATTCCTTTTTGTTGCCCTTGTTGTTTTATTGTTGTAGTTATTATTGTTGTTGTCGTTGTTGGATAGGACAGAGAGAAATGGAGAGAGGAGGGGAAGACAGAGAGGAGGAGAGAAAGATAGACACCTGCAGACCTGCTTCACCGCCTGTGAAGCTACACCCCTGCAGGTGGGGAGCCGGGGTTCGAACCGGGATCTTTATGCCGGTCCTTGTGCTTTGCGCCACCTGCGCTTAACCCGCCGCACTACAGTCCGACTCCCCTCTCTATATTTTATCATGAAATCAGGACAGCAACTCCATGATCCAAATGTTTTATCTCCACTTTACAGATGTAAAATAAGAGCACCTAAAAGAAAATTTAGCTTGCAGGAACATTCTGCCAATGAGGTAAATGTTCTAATACATCAATTATACTTGATACTTAGCATTTAGGATTCCCCTTTCTTATCCTCAAGAAATTTATTCCTGGGGTTAAAATTCCATCTTTTTTATTATATAGCCTATAAAATATTTCAAATAATTTGTTACACTCTCATCTTTAATTCTTGAAACTCTCCTGTAAAGAGTCAGAGGTTTAATGAAATTAGCCTCATTCTATAGAGAATTAAAGGGTTCGAGACATTCAAGTGACTGTCTTAAATGACAGTGATCTCTAGGATAGTGTCAGAGATGTAATTAATGAAAGAAATTTGCCAAATTGCACTGACCAGGGCTGAAAGCATGGTTAACTGACCTAGTAAACCAAGAAATGATTTCTTTCATGCTATAAATTCATAAGGAAAACAAAACAATGACCATTATAATCCCACTCTGCCTGCTCTTAGTCAAGAATTTCCTGATGGAACAAGTGAAACTAGTCCAGAGCTCATCTTGCCAGCTGAAAAAGACTCTAGGTGACGCTAGCAATGGCTAGCAGATACCGACAGGCAGACTCTGCACTGGACACCTGATGGATGTGCTCTCACTACCACTCTGAAAGTCAGGTAGCATTTCACAAATAAGAAAATTAAGGGAGGGGCCAGGCAGTGGCGCACCTGGTTGAGTGCACACACTACTGTGTGCAAGGACTCAGGTTCAAGCTCCTGGTCCCCACCTGCAGGGGGAAAGCTTCACGAGTGGTGCACGTGTCTCTGTCTTTTCCCCTCTCTATCTCCCTTTCCCCTCTCAATTTCTCTCTGTCTCTATTCAATAACTAAAAAGTAAGCAAAATATTAAAAAACAAAAGAAAATTAAAGGCAAAAAGAAGTTAGTAACTAATGCAAATTCACACAGCTAGTGAGTAGCAGGGTGAGTCTCCAAAGGAAGGGTAGCTAACTTAAGGTGCAAGTGTTGTTAAGACTCAGAAAGGAAAGGCTGCTCTCTCTCTCCCTCTCCCTCTGCCCCCACTTTCTCTCTCTCCCGCTTCCTGACACCCAATTATTCCACAAAGTAATTACAGATCTGTTCAAAGGGCAAGTTGCCAGATGATTTTGACTAAGTCTCAAGCAAATAAGCAGCAAATATGAGTCACAAGACCCATCTGAAGCCCTGTTTATAAGATTTTCAAGATACATTCTTTTTTACCCAATCTATTTTGTGGTGGTAAGAGAAGGTTATCTTTACCTTATTTGAGCATTTTATTCTTGACAAAAACTTCAAGAAAGTATTTTGGGAGGCAGGGTGGTTATGCGCACATAGAGCAAAAACGCAAGGACCGGGAGTTGGGCAGTAGCACAGCAGGTTAGGCACAGGTGGCGCAAAGCGCAAGGACTGGCATAAGGATCCTGGTTCGACCCCCTGGCTCCCCACCTGTAGGGGAATCACTTCACAGGCAACTTTCTCTCCCCATCTTCCCCTCCTCTCTCCATTTCTCTGTCCTAACAACGACATCAATAACAACAATAATAACTATAACAACAATAAAAAACAACAAGGGCAACAAAAGGGAAACTAAATAAGTAAAATATTAAAAGGGCGTAAGGAACACGGTTCAAGCCCCCAGTTCCCCACCTGCAGGGGTCACTTCACAAGCTGTGAAACAGGTCTGCAGGTGTTGATCTTTCTCTCTCCCTCTCTGTTTTCCCCTCCTCTCTCCATTTCTCTCTGTCCTATCCAACAACAATAGCAATGACAACAATAACAACAAATACAACAAGGCAAAACAAAAATGGGGAAAAATGGCTTCCAGGAGCAGTGGATACACAGTGCATGCACCAAGCCCCAGCAATAACCCTGGAGGCAAAATAATAATAATAATAATAGTAATAATAATAACAATAACAACTAAATAGAACTCCACACTCATTACCATCAAAAAGTTTTATAAAATTTATGGGCAAAGTAAATTTTCCAATTTTATAATTAGCATGTTAAAAATGACAATATACTTTTACTTAGGCAAACTAACTTAAAAGACCAAGTTTAAATTATTGTAATTTTTCTTAATTTGTTCTTCCTTCTGCACCACAAAAAAAAAATTTTGGTCCATACTCCCAAGAGAGGGTGCAGGCAATGGTGTACCCAGTTTAGCACACATATTAATAACTGTAAGGGCCCAGGTTCATCCCCTCCCCGAGTCCAGCTCCCCACCTGCAAGTGGGATTTGTTTCATGAGTGAAGCAATTAGGGAAAGATGACCAGAGAGCACTAATCCCCAATCCCTAGGGGACCCAGCACTTTGTGACCAGGAATCTTCTTTTTTTTTTTTTTTAAATATCTATTTATTTATTTCCTTTTGTTGCCCTTGTTTTTTTGTCTTTCTTTTCTTTTTGTTGGTTAGGACAGAGAGAAATGGAGAGAGGAGGGGAAGAGAGAGAGGGAGAGAAAGATAGACACCTGCAGACTTGCTTCACCGCCTGTGAAGTGACTCCCCTGCAGGTGGGGAGACGGAGGCTCGAACCAGGTTCCTTACACTGGTCCTTAACCTGCGCTTAACCCGCTGCACTACCGCCTGACTCCCAGAACCTTCGTTTTTTATACCATTACTGAAAGGGAAGAGAATCTAGAAAACACCAGAGGAAGTCAGGCACTGTTTCCCTTATCTAAGAGGAAAGAAGTAAAAGGAAGAACAACTGTAAATAGTAATAAGTGTGAAGGTACCTTAGAAAGGAAGTGTTAGATTATCTAGACCTGTGAGAACTATGGCAGTTTCTGGGGAGGGAGAGAACAGCAATGAACTCTGGTGGTGGAAATAGTGGGGAATTATACTCCTATTATAATTTAGTAAATTGCTTTAAAAAAAAAAAGACATGGAGAT
The DNA here is from genome assembly GCF_950295315.1 of Erinaceus europaeus. Lineage (NCBI taxonomy): Eukaryota > Metazoa > Chordata > Mammalia > Eulipotyphla > Erinaceidae > Erinaceus > Erinaceus europaeus. Next base: position 112,648,931 of record NC_080185.1, read on the forward strand.
GACAATAAAACCTAAAGAGTAGCATCTTCTTAACATCAGAGACATACAAAGAATATTATTTCCTGCAGCTATTTATAAAGCAAAGTCTGACTCATCATCACCAGATCTTCTCCACCTTTCCCGTGGTATAAATCGATGTTTCACAAAATAGCATCTTTGCTAGCCAGCTGCAAAGTGGAAACGTCAGGAGGTTTAAGACACTACAGCGCCATTAGGGATGTCTGGCAGTTGTCTCAGATTAAAGGAGAACTAAGAAACAACTTGAGACACAAAATTCCGAAGTCCTATAAAAGCAGCATGACCTTCTCTAGCCTGATCAGAACCAAGTAAGAGTCCATAGCTTCTGGCAGCAGTGGCTTGGGTGAAGCATAACATCCAAAGACTTTCAATTATTGCTTTTATAGGTTCAACAGCTATTTCTTTGACAAGCTGCAGAAATTGCATATTGGTTATGCAAAAAGACTTTCATGCTTGGGGCTCCAAAATCCCAGCATCAATCCCACACACAACCAAAAGCCAGAGCTGAGCAGTGCTCTGGTATCTGTCTCTCTCTTTCCCAGTATCCCTGTCATCAAAGCAAATGAAAATATAAGGAAACTATAGTGTCACAAAGATTATTTGTACGTATACACTACCAATGTGTGTGATCTACTCGGTGGGTCTCCTACCACACGTCCCCCACTCGTTAGTTCCTTCTTTACCTTTACTCCCACTCTGTCACTCACTAACACACACCAACTGCCAAATGCTGTCCAATTATCTCTTCTTTCTGTCCCTTCACGAACCTTCAAGAAGGCAATGTGTACTAACCACTTCACCTAGTACACTTCCACCAGCTTCTCAATCTGTATGGCACAGCTCCTCTCTTTCCTAGCTCCTCTCCTTCAGCCCATGCATTTGTGAGACTATTCTAACTAGGATACCAATGTTCTTCTAAACTGCCCAATGAAATAGCCAGCTCTCTTCTCAGTGGCTGACACTTCAAGTGAAATCAGCATGTTCTGGTTCTCTCTCTTCATCCTTCTCTATCATTAATAATAAATCTTGAAGAAAAAAAAGTGAGGGAGATAGCATAATGATTATGCAAAGACTGTCACAACTAAGGCTCTGAAGTCCCAGGTTTAATCCCACAGACTACCAGAAACCAGAGCTGAGTAGTGCTGTGGGGAGTGGGAAGGAGGGGACACCTCAAATTTGACATAGGACACTATTTTTTCCTATCAGAACAGCACAAAGTAAAAAGGAAGATAATATCCTGTTTTGGTAGTATAGGTAAATGGACATTCTCATAAGACTGGTCAGAAGAGTTTTATTAGGAAACATACTGAGGCATTATAACCAGACCTGTAAATGTGTGTATCTTTTGATATAGCAATTTTGTTCCTAGCAATCTGTTCTAACAAACAAAAGTACAGAAAGGTATACAAGTACATCCGTTAAGTCCTAAGGTTCTCAGCAAATGTCAGCACCTTTTTTCACATACTATACCATTTGCCTGGAATGTCTGCCTTTCTTCATCTTGTAGAACTAGAATTCATCCTTGAATTTAAAGGTCAGCAACTTCATCTTGTCTCCACAGCAACTTAGTCACAACTCTGCATCACAATGCAGCCTATCTTTCTCTCCCACGGTAGGGTAGACTGTAATCTTTCCAAGGACAATGATTTTATGCATCTTTTTATTTGGTACATATCCACTTCTGTACCACCTACAATGTCTGACACATAGCAAGAGTTCAATAAATGTGTTGAATATAAAGGTGTTTTCTTCCTTTTTATAGCAAGAATTCTCTGATTTTCAAATCCTGAGGTCTTTTAAAAAGTATTACTTAAAATGCTGGTAACAGACAATGTATATTAAAGTCATACATTATAACAGAAATTAAACAAAGCAGAGTCTGTTGGTTTTTTAAGTTTAGTTTCTAAGGTATAAGAATTTCATACTGGGTCAGGATGTGGTCTATACAACTGAGAATTTTATCTCTGGAAGAGGTAACAAGAAATACGTTGTAAGAGGACACAGCTGTCCTCTCAGATGTTAAACATTTAAAGGTGTATACCAAAACACATTTTTCTTCAATAGCCTCAGTCACATAGCTGAAATGTTTTGTAATTTGGTTTTATATATTCCAGAGCTCTTTTCGATGCAATGTCATATAGATAGTATTTTAGATATTACAAGAAGTAAACTAAATAAGTTTACTATTTGATATTATACATTCATGTATAGGGATATTAAGTAGTTTGGCTATCTTTTTTTTTTCCTACAAGTTGAACTCTGTTTCAAGAGGGTTTCTAATTCTAATACGGGCTATTAACAGACTCATCACATCCTTCATGACTTCATAAAGTTCAGTTCTAATGTTTTCCATTTTTCTTTCTAGATTACAGAAACTTCAACTTTCCATTGCATCCCTACAGAAAAACAACTCTTGATTCTGCATCACTTCATTTTTCTTAGTTTTGGGTTCTTTTACAGTCTCCAATCTGGTCTATGAAATTTACTGTAATTTTACAATTACAGAAAAGTCAAAAAAATTTCACATCTGATCTAAGTTAGGAAAGACAGCCTTAAAAATACTTTTGATGGAGTCGGGTGCTAGGTAGCAGCGCAACGGGAAAGCGCAAGGACCGGCCTAAGGATCCCGGTTAGAGCCCCAGGCTCCCCACCTGCAGGGGAGTTGCTTCATAGGCGGTGAGGCAGATCTGTAGGTGTCTTTCTCTCCCCCTCTCTGTCTTCCCCTCCTCTCTCCATTTCTCTCTGTCCTATCCAACAACAACAACAACAATAATAACTACAACAATAAAACAACTAGGGCAACAAAAGGGAATAAATAAATATTCAGAAAAAAAAACACTTTCGATAATCACTATACCCCAAGACTTACAGGAAATCATAAGATAGTCCTCACAGTTGCTTTTGTCATCATCTTGCTGGTCCACAGGGATCCCATTGGCATCTATGACTGCTTCAGAGGCACAATCTGCTACCAGCACCTCTTCTGAAACTACATCGCTTGTCAGAGGGTCAGTGACGATTTCTGCTTCCACTACACTATCATGAACCACGTGCTCAACGTCAGACACGTGTATTGATTCACTTGTCAAGACGTGTTCTGGCATAGACATTGAGGCTGAAGTAATGTCAGAAGCTAACACATCGTCTGGGACTGTGCAGTGTGTTAAAGAAACTTCTTCAGTTACATCTGAGTCCAACACTTGTTCAGGAATGATGACTGTTTCAGAAACATCAGATTCTTCCATGATATCTGTGCACTGAACATCTTCTATAACAACGTCCTCAATAACATCTTGGATTACAACTGAGTCAGGATCATCAGGAACAAAGTTATGCACAGTTATGTCTGAATCCACAACATCTGAAACAAAAACAGTTTCTTGTACTTCCACAACAATCTGATCACCATCCATGTGTGTAACATCAGCTCCTTTAAAAAAAAAAAAAAGTACAATTTCAGGTCAGCAAGCATGACCACTTCAATTACTATGTTATTTAACTTCTACCAGGAAAATAGAATAGCTCCTTGGTTTTCTCAAACACTGAGACAGATTAAAGAAATAATTTAAAAAAAAAAAAAAAAAAGACAACCTGTTCTTTAGTTAAATCAGAGATAAAAATTTAATATAAGAATCTTTATACCCATCCCGATCAATTAATACATGTGGAATTAATACAAAACCAAAGCCTTTAAGGGAGTCACAAAAGAAAACCATCACTGAAAGTAGAATTCTGAACAAAAAGTAAACCCAGCAGTTGGAGAGATGGCTCAGTGGGTACAGCATAGAACTCGGATGTATAAGGCAGCCCTAGGTTTGACTCCCAACATGACACGTGCTAGAGTACTGCTCTACTCTCTTTCATAAAATGAATAAGTCTTTTTAAAATTTAAATTCAACCAAGAGACTAAAGTGAACACATATGCCTGGGTACCTAAGGAATGGTATTAAAATTAATAAAGAAGTGGGGGCAGATAGCATAACCGTTATGCAAAGAGACTCTCATGCCTGAGGCTCCAGAGTCCCAGGTTCAATCCTCCGCACCACCAAAAACCAGAGCTGAGCAGTGCTGGTTTAAAAAAAAAAAAAAGCCAAGAATACAATACTAGGTGACAGTTTTCCCTCATATGTTTGTTCTCTCTTCCTTCTCACTCCATCTTTCTCTCTCCCTTCCTCCCCTCAACTAGTACTTTTCTTCTTTTCACTTCTTTTACTTCACTTCCATTTTATTCCTTTCACCTTCTTCCCTTTAGTTCTGATACATTAACCCTATCAATACCCTCCACTTATAACTAAAAAAATTAAAACATTACCTCTGAATCTAGGCTATAAAAGAAGCTGGACCGGGAGTTGGCGATAGCACAATGGGTTAAGCACACGTGGCATGCAGTGCAAGGACCAGCTGAAGGATCCTGGTTCGAGCCCCTGGCTCCCCAACTGTAGGGGAGTCGCTTCACAGGTGGTGAAGCAGGTCTGTAGGTGTCTATCTTTCCCCCTCTGTCTTCCTCTCCTCTCTCCATTTCTCTCTGTCCTATCTAACAACAATAATAACTACAACAAGAATAAAAAAAAACAAGGACAACAAAAGGGAAAATAAAGAAATAAATAAAAAACAATAAAAAAAAAAAAGAATATGGACCAAGGAGTGCCCAAAAGGAGGAAAGACAACTGGTTAGAGCCTCTTCAGTAAAGAATAAAAGTGGGGGACCGGGGGAGGTGCAGCAGGTTAAGCACACATGACACAAAGCAAGGACCAGCGTTAGGATCTGGATTCAAGCCCCCGGCTACCCCCATGCAGGGAAGGATTGCTTCACAAGCAGTGAAGCAAGTCTGCAAGTGTCTTTCTCTCACCCTGCTCTCCCCTCCTCTCTCGATTTCTCTGTCCTATCCAACAACATCAACAACTACAAAATGGAAAACATGGCCACCAGGAGCCGTAGATTCGTAGTGCAGGCAGCGAGCCCCAGGGATAACCATGGAGGCAAATAAATAAATAAATAAATAAAAAGAATAAAAGTGCAACTTCTCAGAAGAGGTGGTAGGTGAGTTCAGTTTGGAGCAAATGTACCCAACTTCACCAAGGTCCTCTGCCTCCGTCTAGCCTCCTCCCAGCCCCTCCAACCCTAAGCCTCGGTTTCTCAAAATACAAAAGCCCTACTCTGATCTACACTGCAGTTAAAGAGGTAAATGAATTGAAACCCAGTGAGATTCAATGATTTCACCAAGATCACACAATTTGTCCAGATTATGGTGCTCTGAATGCCCCAAATGGAAACTGAAATCAGCTATTCTTGCCCAAAATATTAACAAGATAAAATAAAATTCAATCCAGTATCTTAACCTCAGATCCAGAGAAAAGCAAAAGAAGTTTTATAGTAAAAGTCTTACCTAAAAAGCGACTTAGTAAATTAGTACTTCTGGATATGACTCAGAACAGGCCAAGCCAGCCAGCTGCCTAACTCAATGACTATGTGTCACTGGCCAAAACCTCAAAGAGATACATGGCTTTAGCAAACACAAATGATCTAAACCTTTAGGGCCAAGTCCTTAAAAATGTAGGATTTTTTTTCTTCTTTTATTTATTTATTTATTTATTTATTTTTGCCTCCAGGGTTATTGCTGGGGCTAAGTGCCCGCAGCACAAATCCACTGCTCCTGGAGGCTACTTATTTTTTTACTGTTTGTTGCCCTTGTTGGTTTTTTAATCATTATTGGGGTTATTATTATTGTTATTGATGTCATTGTTGTTGGATAGGACAGAGAGAAACAGAGAGAGGAATGGAAGACAGAGAGGGGGAGAGAAAGAGAGACACCTGCAGACCTGCTTCACCGCTTGTGAAGCCACTCCCCTGCAGGTAGGGAGCCGGGGACTTGAACTGGGATCCTTATACTGGTCGTCTTTGCCACCATGTGTGCATAACCTGCTGCACTCCTCCCCCCCCCCCCTTTTTTTTTTAAACCAGAGCACTGCTCACCTCTAGCTTGCCGTGTTGCGGGGGAATGAACCTGGGACTTTGAAGCGACAAGCATGAGTCTCTTTGCATAGCCATTATACTATCTATCCCCACATAAGGATGGCTTAATGATGGCTAATATCCCTTTTAATTACATCTAGAAATACTAACAATACTTGTTTGCTTTAATTTCTATGTAACTTCTAGAAAGATGGCTTGGACTCATTTGTATCCAATATTAATACCAATAATAAGCTGTGTAATCTTCACTCTGCAGATACGGAGGTGAAAGCATTTAGTGGCAAGAGTACTGGCTACAAAATCCAAAACAGAAAACATCTGGACACTAACAGTTTTGTGACCCTGGGCAAGTCATTAAACTTCTGAGTTGTGTTTCCTCATCTGTAAAATAAGGACAGTAGTTATCTGCCATGCATACGTCACAGAACTGTGGTGAAGATCAAATGGGAATGTATAGGACGTGTTCTAAAAAACTGTAATGAGAGGTTTCATTATTAGGGCATATGACAATGGAGGCTCCGGCAGATGAACACCATAATGTTAACAATCAGGGCTAAAATGCGCTCCCAGAGGGCTAGAGAATGGGAAAGGTACCATGGAAGGGGGGGGATTATGGGGATTGGGTGGTGGGAATTGTGTGGAGTTGTACCATATGTTTTTGTTCACTAATCCTTTCTTAAATAAAAAATTTAAAAAAAAAAAATGCAACAGTGCTCTAGTCTACCATTTAGCTCATGTCGCAGACTTACTTCTGGCAAGATTAAGTCAGCAAAGAGTGTGAGCTTTTATCCAAAGAACTCAGGTCCTCTTTCAAGCACATTACATTTCATGTTCAAACTTAGAAATGATTAAGACTTTGCATTTACCATTATTGAAGTTAAATTACCAAATGTGAATCAAGACTATCCCAAAATGTTAACAAAAATATACACAGGACTTGGGAGAATAGCACAATGGTTTGCAAAAAGACTCCAAATGGTTAAGCTCCAAAGATCCTAGATTCAATCTCCAGCATCACTATAAACCAGAGCTGAGCAGAATATATATCCCCACTAGAGATTAAATAAACTTTTAGATTTAAAATCCTAAAAAGGTTATTTCTTTTTTTAAAGTATAGTTTTCCTTTTTTAAATTTGTATTTATTTATTATTGGATAAAGACAGAGGGAAACTGAGAGGGGAGAGGGAAAAAAAACCTGCAGCCTTGCTCCGCAGCTCGTGAAGCTTCCCCCCCCCACACACACACACACACACACACAAACCCCTCACAGGTGGGGATGGGGGCTCAAACCTAGGTCCTTGCTCTCTGTAATGTGAGTGCTTAACCAGGTGTGCCAACACCCCAGCCCCCGTTATTTTTTTTGTTTTTTTAATTTTTTATTTTTGCCCCAGGGTTATCGCTGGGGCTCGGTGCCTACACTACAAATCCACTGCTCCTGGCGGCCATCTTCTCCCATTGTTGTTGCCATTACTGTTGTTGCTGGAAAGGACAGAGAGAAATTGAGAGAGGAGGAGAAAACGGGGGGTGGGGGTGGAGAAAGATAGACACCTGCAAACCTGCTTCACAGCTTGTGAAGAGACCCCTCTGCAAGTGGGGAGCCAGGGGCTGGAACCAGCATCCTTACGCCGGTCCTTGAGCCCACCCAACCCCCCATTATTTCTTTAATATAGTACAATATGATCATTTCAAGTCCACCTCAGGGAGGTGGCTCAGTGGGGAAAGCACAGGACTTGTATGAATGAGACCCTTGGTTTGATTCCCAGACATGGCATATGCTGGTGCTCTGATGTGTGTGTGTGTCTCTCAAAAAATAGAGGGCCAGGCAATGGCACAGCAGATTAGGTGCACATGGCGCGAAGCGCAAGGACCGGCACAAGGATCTCTGTCTTCCCCTCCTCTCTCGATTTCACTGTCCTATCCAGCAACAATGACAACAGCAATAACAACAAAAATAAATAAACAAACAAACACGTTTGAAAATAAGGTATAAAGGAGCCAGGCGGTGGCACACCTGGTTAGGTGCACACATTATAGTGCACAAGGATGCAGGTTCAAGCCCTTAGTCCCCATCTGCAGGAAACTTTCATGAGTGGTAAAGCAGGGCTGCAGGTGTCTCTCTGTCTCTCTTCTTCTCTATCTCCCCCCCTCTCAATTTCTATCTCTATCCAATAATAAATGAAAATCAAAAAAAGAAAGTCTAGTAATATAAAGTCAAATTACATTATAAAACCCAGTACAATCAATTTACAATGCTATCTTTTTTGCCTCCAGGGTTATTGCTGGGGTTCAGTGCCTATACCATGAATCCACTCCTCCTAGAGGCCATTCTTCCCCCCTTTTGTTGCCCTTGTTGCTGTAGCCTTGTTGTGGTAATTATTGTTGTTGTTAATGTCGTTCGTTGTTGGATAGGACAGAGAGAAATGGAGAGAGGAGAAGACAGAGGGGGGAGAGAAAGACAGACACCTGCAGACCGGCTTCACTGCCTGTGAAGCGACTCCCCTGCAGGTGGGGAGCCGGGGGCTCAAACTGGGATCCTTACTCCGGTCCTTGCGCTTTGTGCCACATGTGCTTAACCCGCTGCGCTACTGTCCGACTCCCTTACAATACTATTTAAGCAGAACTATGACAAATCCATAATCTCAAACAATTTTTTTCTTTCTTTAATAAGCTGGGACATCTCAGATGTATGTGATTTCACCACTTATATGATCCCCCCCCCCCAATTCAGGTATTGAGACAAAGAGAAAGAGATACCATAGCACAGAGCTTCCTCTGGTGCCACAGCACCTTTTGTGTAGTGCTGGGGGCTTGGACCTTGTCTGTGTGCCTGGCAAGACATGTGCTCTACCAAATGAGCTATTTCTTTGGCCCTAATTTCTATTTTTAGAATTCACTGATTAAATTTTTCTTGTACAGTGGTCAGTAAAGCTGTCTTCCTGAAGCAAAGGGCTCTCTTTGTCAACTTGTGAGAACAGAATGTAGGTCTTGGATTTTTACTTATAATGGAAAATAGCATGATCGTGTGCTATTTTATGATCAGCACTCTGGCTGGTGGGCTAGATAAGAGATTAAGGGTAAAGAAAATAATTTAGAAGTTATTGCAGACTAAGATGACAGAGCCTGTCTCTGGGGGAGGAAGTATAGAGAATGTAGAAATGTAAACAGTGACCATTTTCAAGAGAAAACTAACAAGACTCAGTGCTATATAACATGAGATGAGAATAACTGAGGGGGACACTTAAGGCTTGGATATTGTTACACAATAATAATAATATGAGTTGGTTGTGAGGGACTTCGATTTTTAGGAGGGCAATGATAATGTGCTCACTTTAACAGTGGTAGGCTTGATGGGATAACTAGGTGTCTAAGTGTGAATACCAATGTGACAAATTTGCGGCTAGTTGAGAAGTAGAACAACCCAAGCAGTTATACCTGTGTCAAAAAATGAGTGTGGCTCTTGTGGTTGCAATTCAAGTCCATCTTCATCCATGGCCTTTAATTCTCATCAGTCACAACTCCTAAATGGGGGGGGGGGGGGGGGAAGCGAATATTACTTTATCTCATGCATTTAAAATGTCACCTTGACACCTACATTTCTAAGACATTCAAAATTATTTGAAAGAAAAACAACTGTTGAAAAAATCTGTCTAAAAATAAAAAGAAAATTGATTTCCAGTGGTATTTGGGCAGCTATATGACAAGCAAAGACAGATAAATAAGTCAACTTTACCTAGACTTTTCATGTAACTGAGAGGTTGTTTACATCACACACACACACACACACACACACACAAACACACACAAACACACACACACACCCCTTGATGAATTTCAACACATGTGTGACCACTACACTGCCCCGACCTTCAACACACTCTGTAGCTTAGTGGGGGAAGGGGTAGTAAGTATTCAATTTTCATATTATCTGAGCTTAATGTAGTCAGTTATCTTTCAGCCAATATATTAGACAAATAGTAAAAATTCAAAGTGTAAAATTGTACTAACCACCCTTTGCTGTCTTCCTAACTAACAATGAATGACCTCTCTTAACTAACCCACTGATCTAGAGAAATAAAATTCCCATTGTATTTATAGTCTCCCTGGCTATAGCTGATTGACATTAGTTATAAAATGGATTTTGGGGGGGGAAGGTCTTTGAGCACAAAAATAATTTTTAAAAAAGTTCTGTCCCTGAGAATGTGAAACCAAGGAAGTCTCAGAATCTGTCTTCCTCCTTCCCACTCTTGCTCCCAGAACTGTAACATAGGAGTCATTTTTCAACTTCAGTTTAAAACTGAGATAAAGTTTACAAATAAAAAATAAAGAGAATCCAGTGAATGCTCTGAGGGACAAAACAGAGGAGGCCCAGTGGCTGAAACATTGGGGTAGAAGGGGTTCCCAGTTTTGATACCTGGCATCACACATGCCAGAGCAATGCCATAGTAGTTCTCTCTTCCTCCTGCCCTATCTCATCATAAAAAAAATTGTCCTTTTTAATACATAGGCTGAGTCTTTGATACATTGACTCTCTCAAAAGCCTAGACCAGGGAGAACAGAAGCAACCGGTAGCACAGCTATATACAAAATGCTGGGTATTATACCCCAAACCCTAACAAAGGGACTTTTCAAAATTAACCCAATCACCAAATAATGTGATGATAACAATAACTATGCATTGTCTTCTTGAACCCTAAGACAGCAGGAACCTCACATTTCCACTAGAGAGCCTATATTTCCCCCAGTCCTGGAACCTTATGGTGGGGCCCACTTTCCTGCATGCTTCTCTCAATTCAAATCAAATAATACTGCATCTGCGGATCGCAACCCAATCAACACAACGAGTGCCACCCCAGCATGCTTCACTTCAGACTGTGTCCAGAGACTTCAGGTGTGGAATGACAACCCTTCAACTTCAACACTCGGGTGAGACCTGTTCTTTCATAGTATTCTCTAATTCCATTCCAAGTGTTCCACTCCCCAATAAAGTCCCCAAACCTAGATACAGTCCAGGTCCCCTGAGATAGAGCATATGTTCACACATGCCCATAAACTAGGGGAAAATATATACCTGAAAGCTGAAGTAAACAAGAGCCTGCAGGAAATACCCCCCAACACCTCATCTGCACTATTCCAGCCTTTAGGTCCATGACTGTTCAACAATTTGTTTGGCTTTGTATGTTAACTCTCTTTTCAGCCACCAGGTTCCGGATGCCAGCACGATGCTGACCAGACTTCCCTGGACAGGCGACCCCACCAATGTGTCCAGGAGCTCTGCTTCCCCAGAGACCCACCCTACTAGGGAAAGAGAGAGGCAGACTGGGAGTATGGATCGACCAGTCAACACCCATGTTCCGCGGGGAAGCAATTACAGAAGCCAGACCTTCCCCCTTCTGTAACCCACAATGACCCTGGGTCCATACTCCCAGAGAGGTAGAGAATGGGAAAACTATCAGGGGAGGGAATGGGATATGGAGATAGGGTGGTGGGAATTTTGTGGAACTGTACCCCTCTTATCCTATGGTTTTGTTAATGCCTCCTTTCTTAAATTAAAAAAAAAAAAATCCCTGAGCCAGGTAGATAGCATAATGGTTATGCAAAGAGACTTATGCCTGAGGCTGGCTCCAAAGTCTCAGGTTCAATCTCTGGCCAGAGCTGAACAGTGCTCTGGTTAAAAAAGAAAAAAAAATCCCTTTTAAAATCTAATTTATTATTGAATAGAGACAGTGAAATTGAGAGGAGAGTGGGAGACAGAGAAGGGAAAGGAGATAGGCAGACACCTGTGGCACTACTTCACTGCTTGTGAAGCTTTCCTCCTGCAGGTGGGAGCCAGGGGCTTGAACTGGGATCCTTGTGCACTATAATGTGTGCACTTAACCATGTGTGCACAGAACCATCTTTCTAAAGCACCATCTTGGTGATGTCATTCCCCTATTAAATATTTATGGCTTTCTATATCTCTAAATAATGTCGAATTCTTGCTATCTCCTAAGTAAGTTCCAACCCCAAACTATCTTTCCATTATTCTCCTTTTCCTTCCTCCTTCCACCATATAAACGTTTCAGCCAAACAAAATCCCGTGTCCCTGTAACACCCTGATTCTGCATTTGGTTCAGGATTTCTTCTACCTGGAACACTTTTTCCCCATCATCACTGTTTTGATCTTTTCCCCAAATCATATCCCCCCATGAAAGAAAAAGCTGAAAATAATTTCTCCCTCCTCTATATTTCCACATCATTTCATCCTCTCCCCTGTTCCTTTTATTTAACTAGAACACTGTTCAGCTCTGGCTTATAGTGGTGCTGGGGCTTTTGATGCCTTGGGTAGGAAAGTCCTTTTACATAACCACTGTGCGATCTCCCCAGCCCCACTTTTCTCTTGCTAAACTTGTTTTCTACTTATTAGTAAACTTATATATACATATTTCTTAAAGAAATCCTCATGACTCTTCCCTCTCTATCACCCACTACACCCTCTCAATTGCTCTTCTCTATCCAATAATAAATAAATAAAAATATTTAAAAGAAGATCCTCATGAGGGGCAGGAATACATAGCATAATGGTTATGCAGAGTCTCATTCCTGAGGCTCCAAAGTCCCAGGTTCAATCCCCCGCACCACCATACACCAGACCAGAGCAGTGATCTGGTTAAAAAAAAAAAAAAAAAAGGCAGGCTGGCAGGCAATATTCATGAGAAACTCACATTAATAATGGTCAAATCATCAACTCTGAGACTACTGCATTCATCTTCCCCCCAAAAAACAATGTTTTGTGTTATTTATTCAAATTGCTTTGAATTAAAAATACCAACCAGAGATGGAGTTTTAAAAAAAAACAAGAAAAACCAACCAACAAAAAAATGTTCAAGCATTAAAAATGGAAAGAGTTCATGCCCAGTATAGGTTGCCACTGCCCTCACGCTACCAAAATCACTTCTGGCTGTATAACAAGTGGCGTGCGAGCAAACACACAATTATAAAATGATAAGCATACTAATCTTCCAAGCATAATGGCATAGTAAACCAAATTAAGAAGACAATAAATGAGATTTGATAAGGTATTTAGGGCCAATTCCCACCATTTATCTGAATAAACCCAATCTATCAGTTCTAGCTCTCAAACTACACAGTAACTGCTTTTCTCAGTATTCATCCTGGGCTTTTCTAGTAGAGCTTGACTGATTATCAATTACTTTAATTTTGAAGTTCTCTTCTTCCTCAGTTTCCTGAAGTAAGATCTTAGTTCTCTCCCCACCTTCCAGACTGCTTACTCTGCCTCCTCTCTCCCCTCACTGCCTTGCCCAGAGTGATGCACTCAGCCCACTTGTCTTCAGCTTTCTCTTTATTATCATGGTTTCAATTACCATCTACCCAACGTGATTCTCCAAATCACATACCAAGCACTTCTACCAAACTGTCTGCTAAATATTTTCACCAGCCCTGCTTTCTCTCCTGGTATGTCTATGGCCTTGTATTTTTTCTCTGCTCGAATTCAGTCAGACTGCCAGATCTTGTCTGTTCTTTCTTCACATATTTGTGGGAATCTGTTCCTTTTTATTCCCACCGTCATCATTCACTCTCAGCTTCGGATTTCCTGATTCTCGGAGGATAAAAATAGCCTCTTGACTCTCCTTTCACTCCTTTCTACTATTCACACAACAAATGACCAGGAACCCTAATACAAGTCTGGGCTGGTGCCAAATGCAGAGGCATTCCTGCAATAGGTGGGCAGACTAATCCTCCTGATCATGGCAATCACTGCCTAGCTCAGAAAGCTTCACCAATTCCCCACTGTTCAGGGTGCTCTAAAATATTAATCCTAACTACACAAATGGACTTATTTACTGTTATTCCCCTCATTTCACAACATATATACTTTCTTAAAGTCTGTATGTGGTTTTTTGGTTTGGGGGTGCTTTTTTTTTTTTTTTTTGGTCTTCACCACTCCAGGCCAACTGTTTAGATATAAAGGCAGAGACAGAAATACCACAGCACAGAAGCTGCCTTCAGTGTGGTAGAGGCTGGGCTAGAACCTGACTCATGACAAAGCAAGTGCTCCATTCAAGTGAGCTATATTGCAGGCCCTATTCAGTTTTGGTTTGTGCTCCAAAGCAGAGATGACTATCGTTCAAGTTGGTAACTCCTATGAGAAAAGAACTAGACTAGACAATCAGAATAAAATCATGTTCTTAGAATGAAACCTAGAAAAAAAAGTTTTGGGATCACGTACAGGTTAAGAATGTGACTGCCAGGAGTCAGGCGGTAGCGCAGTGGGTTAAGTGCAGGTGGCGCAAAAACCATCGTAAGGATCTGGGTTGGAGCCCTGGCTCTCCACCTGCAGGGGGATTGCTTCACAGGCGGTGAAGCAGGTCTGCAGGTGTCTATCTTTCCTCCCCCTCCTCTCTCCATTTCTCTCTGTCCTATCCAACAACAACAATAATAACTACAACAATAAAGGCAACAAAAAAGAATGAATTAAAAAAAAAAAAAAAAAAAGAATGTGACTGCCAAAATACCTGAATGTGCCTGTAACCAAGCAGAATATGCAGAAACCAAGCAGAGGTCAGTTGGATATAAAGACCAATAAGCAGGGCTAGGGAGACAGCATAACGGTTCTGCAAAAGCCTTTCAAGCCTGAGGCTCTGAGGTCCCAGGTTCAATCCCCAGCACCACCATATGCCAGAACTGAGCAGTGTTCTGGTCTCTTTCTCTCTCTCAGTATCTTTTCCTCTGTATTTACTCTTTCTCATTAAAATAAAATAAGTAAAAATAAAAAAGACAGAGAAGGGAAAAATATAACGTGTTATATATTTTTTAACATTATAAATATGTAATTTAGGTAAGCACACACTAAAATTAGTCTGATTAACAAATAAATCTAGGGTCCCATTCCCACTTCAAACTCAATTTCACTTCCCAACTGCAGGAGTCATGATTCTAAATATGCTACGGAAGAATTCAGTGGATTAAAAAAATATACATATGTATATGTAAGACTGGGGAAACATCATAATGGTTCTGCAAAAGACATTCATGCCTGAGGCTCTGAGGACCCAGGTTCAATCGCCAACACCACCATCAGCCAAAGCTGAGCAGTGTTCTGGTCCTTCTCTGTCTCCCCCTTAATTAAATATCAATTCTCCCTTAAACTCTACATATGATCAAAATCCTAACGCATTTCTGTTGCATATAAATTGACTATATATTGATATATGTGTGTGTGTGTGTGTGTGTGTGTTTTTAGACTATATTGTTGGTCAATCTGGCTCTGTGCTCATTATTTTAATAACTATAACTTTATAAGCTTTTATATGTGGTAGTATACGTCTTCTAACTTTTTTCAAGATGGTCTTTGTTATTTCTGACCCTTTGGACTTCCAAATAAATCTGGGACCTGGTCTATTAGGAAAAAAAAAACAAAAAAAAAAAACCCTGGCAGCCCAGTAGGTGGCACAGTGGATCGATAAAGCATTAGTCCCTCAAATATAAGGCCTAGTTTAATGTGCCAGAACAATGTTCTGGTCCGAGAGCACATTTTGAAATATGTTGGTGGCTGATGAAACAGCTCACTTGGATAGTGTGCTGCTTTGCCATATATATACAGCCCAAGTTTGAGCCCAGCCCCCACTGGTCTCTTTCTCTGTCTCTCTCTTTC
This sequence comes from Erinaceus europaeus, assembly GCF_950295315.1. NCBI lineage: Eukaryota > Metazoa > Chordata > Mammalia > Eulipotyphla > Erinaceidae > Erinaceus > Erinaceus europaeus. Next base: position 112,664,575 of record NC_080185.1, read on the forward strand.
TCTAAAAAAACAAAACAAGGAAGTCGGGCAGTAGCGCAGTGGGTTAAGCGCAGGTGGTGCAAAGCGCAATGACCTGCATAAGGATCCTGGTTCGAGCCCCCAGCTCCCCACCTGCAGGGGAGTCGCTTCACAAGCGGTGAAGCAGGTCTGCAGGTGTCTCTCTCCCCCCCTCTGTCTTCCCCTCCTCTCTCCATTTCTCTCTGTCCTACCTAACAATGACATCAATAACAGCAACAACAATAACTACAACAAGGACAACAAAAGGGAGTAAATAAATATTGAAAAAATAATAATAATAATAATATATTTTTTAAAAATCTGCTGGGTGCACCTCAGGAGATGGCACAGTGGATAAAAGATTGGACTCTCACGCATGAGGTCCCAAGTTAAATGTCCAGCACTGCATGTACCATTAATAAATAATACTTTAAAAAAATCTATTGGGGGTAGGGGGTGTAACACAACAGTTACGCAAAGACTTTCATGCCTGAGGCTCCAGTCCCAGGTTTAATCCCCAGCACCACCATAAAACAGGTCTGAGTAGTGTTCTGGTAAACAAACAAATAAATCTATTGGGGCTGTGATCAGAATTGCATTTAATCTCTATGTATCAGAACTGACATCTTGAGTGAGGAGATAGCTTAATGTGTTAGAGAACAGAAACTGCATGCCTGGAGCACCTCAAGTTCCAACTTTAATCCCTGGCCATAAGTGAGAGTTGAGTGGTACTCTGATCTCTCATAAAAATAATTCTTAAAAAAAAAAAAAAAAGTAACTGACTTTCTAATGATGAACCTTCAAATTCATAAACACATTATCTTTCTCCATTAATTTAGCTCTTCTTTCATTTCTCAGTAATACTTTAATATCTAAGCAGGCTTTATTCCAAGGTTGGATGTTTTCTGAATTTAGTTGCACTGACTTTTAAATTTGATTTTCAAATTGTTGCTAGTATAAAAAATGGACCATTTTATACATCATTAGTCCCCAACTATAAGGCATATTAGAATGTCAAATATAACAGCAAAAGAAAAATCACAAATTTGAAAATAAAGCTCTAAATAAGACAATGGGTAGTAAGCAAGAGAGCTCACCTGAAAGAGTGTGCCTGCTTTGTCTTGTGGACAGCCCAGGCTCCAGTCCAGTTCCCACCACACTGGAGGAAGCTTCAATGCTGATATCTTTGCCTCTCTCCCTCTGTCTGTCTCTATCTCTATCTATCTGAAAGGGAAAAAAAAAAAAAAAAGTCAGCTTAGCCGTGAAGTCCCAGCGGTGACTAAAAAAAAAAAAAAAAAAAACAGTCCAATGGACAGTAAGAAAATTCAAAAAATCACAACATATTGAAAACTACATAAAACCAGGCCAGTGAAATAGCTTTGGGAAAAAAGTGTGCTGCTTTGCCATGTGTGCGAGCCAGGTTCAAACCCTGTCCCCTCCACACGAAGGAAGTGTTATGGTCCCTTTCACTTTCTCTTCCTCTTTCACTCTAACTCTATCTTAAAATATAATTTAAAAAAATATTACAATCAATTCACATAAAAATCACAACATACAATTATAGTTCAGAGGAAAATCACATTTTAAAAGGGGTATGAGTAGATCAAATACTGATACCTAAACCTCTAACTTAAAATTGTAAAACATCAGAAATGCAGAAAAATTAGTAAAAAATATTAATATGTGAACATGAATAGAAAGTACAGAGCTACTCCATAATCTTAGCACAGGCAAGTTATTGGTTGTGCAGACCAGGAAAAAAAAAAAAAAAATCAATGAAGTTAACTACTTTAGTCATTAGAGAAAATTAGTATTTTAACTAGTATATCTGAAAATTTTAATTTTTCTAAAATAGTTTTTGTATAAAAAATACCTCAAGAAAAAGACAAAATTACTTGTTATCATGAAAGAAACTATTAAGTAAGTCAACTCACCAAAGGACACCAGGCACTTTCAGACAAATTCTTTCAAGAAACAGGCAGTCTCTTTTAAGTACAACTTGTTTCAAAAAGAATACTCCCCCAACTCTGAGATTAGCATAAGCTTGTTATCAAAGCAAAGGCTGGGGGGGGGGGGGGTATGACAAAAACAAAGGGATGCACAAATCCAGGAAATCATAAAGATAGTTTAAAAGAGAACATCTACTAAAGCAATTTATCACACCAATTATATACAGCAAATGCACTAGAAAAATCAACTCCTATTAAAACTCCAAAATGATGAGTAGAAGAAAACTGAGATAGTATCTACTTCTGCCTACAAAACCTACTACAAATATTATATTTAGTGATAAAATATTGAAAGAAAAAAGCTCATTAATGGGCCGGGGAGACAACAGTTGGTTATGAGAAGATTTTTGTGCATGAGGCTCTAAAGTTTCAAATTCAATCCCTGGCAGAACTGAGAAATGCTCTGGTCAAAAGCAAACAAAAAATAGTCCAGGTGGGGGGGGGACAGCATAATGGTTATGCAGAGACTGGGGGGGGGGGGGCGGCAGTAGTGTACATGGCGCCAAGCACAAGGACCTGTGGACCTGCGTCTGGTTCAAGTCCCCGGCTCCCCACCTACAGGGAGGGTCTGCTTCGCAATCAGTGAAGCAGGTCTGCAGGTGTTTATCTGTCTCTCTCCCTATCTTTTTCGATTTCTCTGTCCTATGCAGCAGTAGCAACAAAAATGGGGAAAATAGCTGCCAAGAGCAGTCACCAAGCCCCAGCAATAATCCTGGGGGAAAAAAAAAGTTTTAATTCAAAGAGACTCTCATGCCTGAGGCTCCAAAGTCCCAGGTTCAATCCCCCACACCATCATAGCCAGAGCTGAGCAATACTCTGGTTAATATATATATATATAATGTATGTATGTATGTATACACACACGGATGTCCTTTTATCAATGATCCTAGTCAGTACTGGGCTAGAGACTGATCAGTGCAGTAAAAACCCAAACAATGGAGACGGGCCAGATGGTGGCTCACCCAGTAGAGAGTACACAATGTCAGGCAAACATTTTGAATTAAAGTGATGCTATACTTTATTATCCAGAATTTCCATTTTTAACTTAGCAAGACTATTTTTAAATCATATTTCAGGGGGAGGGGGTAGACAGCATAATGGTTATGCAAAGACTCTCATGCCTCTCAGGCTCCAAAGTACCAAGTTCAATCCCCCCAAGCCCCACCATAAGCTAGAGCTGAGCAGTGCTCTGGTAAAAATAATATTAATAATAAATAGATAAATCATATTTTGGCATATTTAAAAAGAAAATTATGAGAAATGGGTAGGGTGTTCCTAAGACTATATATTCAGGATCCTACTGTAAATTGCTTTTCTACTCAAAGCTACTCCATCTTTGCAAACAATGTTGTCTTCTGCCAACAAGACTATTGGAATTCTTAAAATGTACCATTAGCTTTTTTTAAAAATTTTATTTATTAATGAGAAAGATAGGAGGAGAGAGACAGAACCAGACATCACTCTGGTACATATGCTGCCAGGGACTGAACTTGGGACCTCATGCTTGAGAGTCCAGTGCTTTATCCACTGCACCACCTCCCAAACCACCCAGTAGCTTTTATTATTGTAAATCAAGAATAAATAAACTTACAAGGGACGGTGAAGACAATCACTTGAATAGTGTGCTGATTTGCATTATATATAGGTGACCTAGGTTCAAGCCTGGAAGGATATTTGGGTACTCTGGTCTCTTTCATTTTCTCCCTTAGCTTCTATCTAAAAATCATAAAAGAAGCTTTAAAAAGGGGTGGGGGCTCTAGCAGCTGAGGTGATGGCTCAACAGCTAGTGTTGGACTGACACTGCAGTTCAATCCCCAGCACCACATAAACCAATGTGATGCTCTGACTTCTCTGTCTCACTGAAGCTCTAGCTCATATGCAATAAATCTTAACAAAAAACGAAACTCCATTATCACCTATGGCATTTTTTCTTCCCAGTCAGACACCCAACTTGACAATTCTGCCTTTAGTTGTGTTGTCTGGCAGGAACTAACTCAACAATGTAAAAAAGGGTTCTGCCCAAGCTTGTGCAAGTGCCAGTAATGAAAACGACATTATGGCTACTGCCCAGACAACGCTGTCTATCTCTCCTTCTCCAGTTCTCTCTGTATCATATGCACCCTCTGTTAGGAGGAGGAAAAAAAAAAAAAAAAAGGCCACCAGGAGCAGTGGAGTTGTGCCAGTACCTAGTACCAGCAATAACCTTAAAATAAGCCAGGGGAAAAATAACTAAAAATTCTGAAGGGGGGTTGTCAGACACAACACCATGTACAAGGACAAAGGTTCAAGCCCCTGCTCCCCACCTGTAGGGGGCAAAGCCTTATGAGTAGTAGAGCAGTGCTGTAGTTATCTCTTTCATTCTTCCTTTCCATCCGCTCCCCTCAAATTCTCTGTCCTATAAAATATCTATCTATCTATATTTATTTATATAAAATAATTTTCTGTCGAAGTGGTAATAGATGTAGAGATGACTTAGAAAGGAAGTGAAGGCAGGACCATTGAAAAAACAGATTGATATAGTTACAGAATCAGCCCATATCTGTGACCTTGGGAGAACTACTATAGTTTCCAATGGAAGGGGATGGAGACACAGAACTCTGGTGGTAGAAACTGTATGGAATTATATCCCTTTTTAAATCACTAATTTAAAAAAAAAAAAAGAAGAATTTTCTTAAGAGGCTGGCAAAATAGCTCACTTGGGACTTTTTTTTTTTTACCAGAGCACTGCTCAGCTCTGGTTTAGGGTGATGCAGGGGACTGAACCTGGGACTTTAGAGCCTCAGACATGACATTATGCTGTTCCCCCCAAAAAATAGCTCACTTGGCACGTACATGGCCCAGGTTCAAATCTGATACCCACTGCATTAAAGGTCTCTTTCCTTCTCTCTTGATCTTTCTTTCTTTTTTTTTTTTTTTTAATATTTATTTTATTTATTTATTCCCTTTTGTTGCCCTTGTTGTTTTATTGTTGTAGTTATTATTGTTGTTGTTGTTGTTGGATAGGACAGAGAGAAATGGAGAGAGGAGGGGAAGACAGAGAGGTGGAGAGAAAGATAGACACCTGCAGACCTGCTTCACCGCCTGTGAAGCGACTCCCCTGCAGGTGGGGAGCCGGGGTCTTTCTTTCTTTTTTAATTTATTCATTTTTTGGATAGAGATAAAGAGAAATTGAGAGGTTAAGAGGAGACAGAGAGGAAGACACATGTGAGTGGAGGTAGATAGCATAATGGTTATGCAAAGAGACTCTCATGCTTGAGGCTCCAAAGTTCCCAGTTCAGTCCCCCACACCACCATAAACCAGATCTGAGCAGTGCTCTGGTAATAATAAATTAAGTAAATAAAATTAAATTTAAAAAAAATTAACACAAGTAGAACCTGAAATGTAATTTGCATATCGCACCAAAGTAAAAGACTCTGGGGTGGGTGGGTGGGTGGGGACAATACAGGTCCATGAAGGATGATAAATGACATAGTGGGGGTTGTATTGTTAAATGGGAAATTGGGGAATGTTATGCATGTACAAACTATTGTATTTACTGTTGAATGTAAAACATTAATTCCCCAATAAAGAAATAAATTTTTAAAAAAATTAAAAAGAGAGATAAGAGACACCAGCAACACTGCTTCACTGCTTTGTGAAACTTCCCCTCCACCTACAGGTGGGGACCAGGGGCTTGAGTCTGGATCCTTTAACATTATAATATATGCACCCAACCAGGTGCACCACCATCTGGCCCCCTTTTGATCTTTCTATCTGGAGGGAGGGGAAAAAAAGAATAAAAACTCTAAAGAAAAACAAACACATTTAGTTATAAAGTGATCAATCATTAGATCAGCACAGTACAGGTATAAAGACAGTCAATCATATCAATGAAATCAGAAGAGACCAACTAGAACAGATGTGTCTACATGAGACCATGCTACACCCTCAGGGGAGAAATGCTGAACCACTGGGCAAACCCATATAAACATATATAATTAGATCCCTACATCATACAATAAAAATATTCCAGATAAATTAATGACCTAAATTGAAAACAGTATCATTATAACCTTGGGGTAAAGGAATAATTTCCTGCAGTCACAAGAATACATAAGCCATAAAAGAAAACAACAGTTCTACTCAGTTGTCCGGGAGGTGGCACAGTGAAAAAGCTTTGGACTCTCAAGCAGGAGGTCCTGAGTTCGATCCCCGGCAGCACATGTGCCAGAGTGATGTCTGGTTCTTTCTCTCTCCTATCTTTCTCATTAATAAATAAATAAAATCTCAAAAAAAAAAAAAAAAGTTCTACTCAGAACAAGCAAAATCAACTCTTTAAACAAAACTAAAAAATAAGCACAGATTGGTAAAAGGTAACTCATATTTTGGATAATAAAAGGATATTCATAAACCAATAGAAAAAGGTAGCAAAAGAAAAAAGACCAAGGATAGGTAGAAACAGTCCATAGAAAATGCAAATGGACAAGAAATACAGTGTGTGTGTGTGTGTGTGTGTGTGTGTGTGTGTGTGTGTGTGTGTACCTCAGTGATCTAAGAAAAGGAAGATAGACAGTAAAGACACACCATTTATATGAAACAGACTAGAAAAAAATTGCTAATTTTAATCTTTTGGCAATAGTCTGGAGAAACAGAGGCTCAAACACAGTTGGTGGAAGTGTCAAATGAAACACAATTTGGCAATTTCCAATGAAGTTGATAAAACCACCAAGTCTTCAATGCAGTTATTCTACTTCTATAATCCTAAAACAGAAGAATCCTCTATAAGGATAATCACTGCGGTGATGTTTGAAATTGCAGAAAACTGCAAAGAATTCATGGTCCTACCACAAAACTAGATAAACAACAGTATATTTTATAAACTTGGAATACAATAAAATAAAAGAACTACATTAGCAGTGTTCAAACTTCTTGGTCTTGGGTCTCTTTACCATTCTTCAAAATTGAAGACTGCTAACACCCAAAGAGTTTTTGTTTGGGTGGGTTCTACCTATAGGTAGACATTTTTTTAAAAATATTTATTAGCAGCCTGGGAAGAGGCACAGTGGATAAAACACTGGACTCTTTTTTGAGTGTGAGGTCCTGAGTTTTCTCCCCATCCAACATCAATGTGCAAAAGAGTGCTACTCTGTTCTTTTTTTAAATAAAAAAGTAAATCTCAAAAGTATTAATTCATTAAAAATGATAAACCCACTATATGTAATGAGTAACATTAATTTTTAAATGCCTTATCTTTCAAAGCAAAAGTACTTAGAAAAAAGAATGCTATTGTTCTGTATTTTTGAAATCTCTTTAAAAACAGGCTTAATAGAGGACATGTGGATTCCCATAGCTGCTTCTTGTTCAATCTATTGTGACACTGAGTGTCACAGAGCCTCTGTTACATATTCTCACAATATAGAGAAGAACGCAGCAGGAAGAATCCTAGGAATTCCTGGAGCACATTTTGAGACTCACATATACACAGCACTGAAAAAACAAAAACAAACAAACAAAAAAAACCCTCAAAGCCACACCAGGCTGAGTGAAAAATAAACGTAAAAGGGGCCGGGTGGTGGCGCACCTGGTTGAGTGTACATGTTACAATGCACAAAGACCCAGGTTCAAGCCTCTGGTCTGGTCCTCACCTACAGGGGGAAAGCTTCATGAGTGGTGAAGTAGTGTTGCTCGCTCTCTCTCTCTCTCTCTCTCCCATCTCCCCCTCTCTCCCCTCTCTCCCTCCCTCCCTCCCCCTCCCCTCTCTATTTCTGGCTGCCTCTACCAAATAAAGATAATACAAATAATTTTTTAAATAAACGTAAAATAGAACACACAGTAGATACCACTTGTGTTAAGTTAAAACACACAAAGCAGGGGGTCGGGCGGTAGCGCAGTGGGGTTAAGCAGACATGGCACAAAGCACAAGGACCGGTGTAAGGATCCGGGTTCAAGCCCCCGGCTCCCCACCTGCAGGGGGGTCAATTCACAAACAGTGAAGCAGGTCTGCAGGTGTCTATCTTTCTCTCCCCCTCTTTGTCTTCCCCTCATCACTCCATTTCTCTCTGTCCTATCCAACAGCGACATCAATAACAACGATAATAATAACCACAACAATGGTAAAACAACCAGGGTAACAAAAGGGAAAAAATGGCCTCCAGGAGCAGTGGATTTGTGGTGCAGGCACCGAGCCCCAGCAATAACCCTGGAAGCAAAAAAAAAAAAAAAAAAAAAAACACAGAGCAACACTTGATATTGTTTTTGCTATGTACATACTGAGGACAGTGGAATGATTCTGTCAAAGAAAAGACTGGAAGGGAATAAGGACAAAAAGTCAAAGTAGTAAATAAGTAATAAAATATCTAGACCTGTCAAATCTGGAGATACTTTTCAGTAATTCTGAAATATTTCATTATTCAAGATTTTTAAAAATATTTTAGCGGGGTAGATAGCATAATGGTTATGCAAACAGATGGTCATACCTGAGGCTCCAGAGACCGAGGTTCAATCCCCGCACCACCATTAGCCAAAGCTGATCAGTGTTCTGGTTAAAAAAAAAGAAAGAAAATATTTTCTTTGCTTTATTTTAATGAGAGCGATACAGAGAAAGACAGAGACCAGAGCATTGCTCATCTCTGGCTTATGGTGGTGCTGAGGACAGAACCTGAAACCTCAGAAGCTCAGGCATGAGAATATTTTGCATAACCATTATGCTATCTCCCCAGCCCCACTATTCATGGCTTTTAAATATATAGTCTTTTTATTATACCTCTCCTACATTGACATTACTGCAACCCAAAGTCAGGTTTCTTCAAGTGTTCTAATAACGCACATTATAGCAAAGTAAACCAGTTGGAACAACAACAACAACAAAAAAAATCATGCCTCCTCTTTGACTAAAAATAGGTGATCAGGGAAATATCTCAACTAATACAGCATCACACTTTCACGCCTGAAGTTCCCAGCACTTTATGTCTCTGTCTCTTGTGAAGCTCTCTCATGTGTAATGAAGATAAATCATATGTAGCTAGCTAGCTAGTTTTAAGATACTTGGATATTACATAGTGTTCCTTGGAGGGCAGACAAAACAGTTCACTTGGATAGTGTGCTACTTTGCCACATGTGCAAGCCAGGTCACATTAAAGGAAGCTTCAGTGCCATGGCTTCTTACCCCCCCCTCCATATGATAAAGTCAGTCCAGAACAGTGAAGTCCCAGAGATGACCAAAAACAAAGAGGAGGTGGAGGGGAGGAGAAAGAGGCCAGATGGTGGCTCACCTGGTTAAACACTTACATTACAGTGTGCAAGGAACCAGGTTCAAGCTCCTGGTCCCCACTTACAGGGGAAAAGCTTCAGGAATGGTAAAGCAGGACAGGAGTCTCGCTGTCAATTTCCCTATCTTCCCCCTCTCCTCTCAATTTCTGTCTCTAAAAACATTTTTAAAAATTTTAATAAAAAGGGGAAGAAGGAGAGGGAAAGTAAGTTATTTGGGAAAAAAAAAAATAGCATGCCAGTGGCACAGTGGATAAAGTGTTGGGCTCTCAAGCATGAGGTTCCGGGTTTGATCGCATGTACCAGAGTGATATTCTGGTTCTCTTTCTCTTCTATCTCTTTCATTAAAAAATAAATGGGGGGGGGGGGGAGTCGGGTGATAGTACAGCAGGTTAAGGGCATGCGGCGCCAAGCGCAAGGACTCTCCTAAGGATCCAGGTTCGAGCCCCCAGCTTCCTACATGCAGGGGGTTGCTTCACGGGCAGTGAAGCAGGTCTGTAGGTGTGTATATCTTTCTCTCCCCCTGTCTTCCCCATCTCATTCCATTTCTCTCTGTCCTGTCCAACAACGACGACATAATTTCAACAATAACAAGAAAATAACAAGAGCAACAAAAAAGGGGATAAATAAATATTTTAAAAAATTAAATTAAATTAAATTAAATTAAGGAGTCGGGCGGTAGCGTAGCAGGTTAAGCACACATGGTGCAAAGCGCAAGGACCAACTTAAGAATCCCGGTTCGAGCCCCCGGCTCCCCATCTGCAGGGGAGTCGCTTCACAGGTGGTGAAGCAGGTCTGCAGGTGTCTATCTTTCTCTCCCCCTCTCTGTCTTCCCCACCTCTCTCCATTTCTCTCTGTCCTATCCAACAAGGACAGCAATAACAACAACTACCACAATTAAAAAAACAAAAAGGGCAACAAAAGGGAATACATATTTTTAAAACTTTAAAAAATAAGATTTTTATTTTTCTATTTTTTTAATTTTTCATTATTTATTTTCCCTTTTGCTGCCCTTAAATTTTTTTATTTTTAAATTATCTTTATTTACTTTTTGGATAGAGAGCCAGAAATTGAGATGGAAGGAGGAGACAGAGAGGGAGAGAGACAGAGAGACACCTGCAGCCCTACTTCACCACTCGTGAAGCTTTCCCCCTGCAGCTGGGGACCAGGGGCTCGTACCTGGGTCCTTGGGCATTGTAACGTGTACTCAACCAGGTGTGCCACCGCTTGGCCCCGATAAAAGTTTTATTTATTTATTTATTTATTTATTTATTTATTTATTTATTCATTCATTCATTCCCTTTTGTTGCCCTTGTTGTTTTATTGTTGTGGTTATTATTGTTGTTATTGATGTTGTCATTGTTGGATAGGACAGAGAGAAATGGAGAGAGAAGGGGAAGACAGAGAGGAGGAGAGAAAGATACCTGCAGACCTGCTTCACTGCCTGTGAAGCGACTCCCCTGCAGGTGGGGAGCCAGAGGCTCGAACCGGGATCTTTACACCGGTCCTTGTGCTTTGCGCCACGTGAGCTTAACCCACTGCGCTACCTCCTGACTCCCCCGATAAAAGTTTTTTAAAAAGAAAGAAAAAGAACACAACAGGCGTAGGAACAGACTTGCCATATTCCAATCAGCAAAGGGTGAGGCTACCCTGGGGACTACCCAGCTCTGTGGTATGTATACCGGTATGTATAGCCCACACCTTGGCCAAAGAACAGTGACTACACATCTGAAGAGCTCAACACTTTTCTACTACAGCGCCACTCCGTAACCAGTAACCAATATTATTACTTTTAAAGATAATGACCACGTGCCAGGTAATGCTTGGGAACAAAATGAGACTGCCTACATCCACAGTTTAGAAAAGACAAAAATACCAACAGTTAAAATATAATAGATTAGATGCTAAATTGAAGATGTTCACATTGCTATGCAACCGAGAAGGAGAGGCCTGCAAAAGTGGTAGCATCACCGCCAGAATGAAAACAAGAAGCAATTTTTGTTTTAGGGGCTCTGGGTTGAAAAGAAAAATGTGTTGTTGTTGTTGTTGTTTTTCACTAACTAGTACTAGGCAGCTAGTAAGTAATTAATACTTGATTAATTTGGTTAGAGCCCTGCTAAGACAGTAAGATACTAGGCAGAGATGGTCAATAGGCAACTGAAAATGCTAGACGAGAAACTAGAAGCAAGGGAGGAAGGAAATGAACGCTGAAATTAGGAAAGAAATAAGAAAAAGAGGACAGAGGGTTGACCTTGAGGCAAATTCCACTACAGAAGACAGAGAAGGCACCGCCAAGTTTCTGTAACACAGAAGAGTTTTAAGAGACACACCCACTGACATGCTGGGAAACCATTTCCCAATTTGGAGCAATGCAAGACTTAGGAGTACATGGGATGAGAGAATAATATTGGTGAAAGGAAGAGATGGCAGGTGAGGTCTGAGTAAGATGAGCAAACCCAGGAATGTTTATAAGGAGAGAGAGGGAAAGACAGCAGCAGTTAGAGAGCAGTGATGCAAGCAGCTGAATCACAGGCAGCTCTGTCCTCCATCCCAGAGGACAGGCGGGGCTCACACTCAGAGCAGCTGTGCCTGAAGGCAGCCAACCTCCTCCTCTGCACCCCACCCTGGGAAGGGGCAGAGGGAAAGCCTAGGTAGAGACAGAAACAAGGGGAAGCGGAAGGAGAGAAACAACTGCTTTTAAGCAGGTCTTCTATTCTTCAGGCTCAATTAAGAGATTAGGTAATCTGCTGAGGGTGAGTGGTTTCAAGGAGCAGATGAGAAGTAGCAGTGTAAAAAAGAAAGTCTAGAAGCACCAGTGTGCACAAACACTAATAATGCAAAGTCATCAGTGGCAGCACAAATTCAAAAAGCAATCTGAAAATTTCAGAAAGCAATCTGAAAATAAAAAGTAACTTCACTGTGAGCACATTTTAAAAAGAAAGCTTACATTTATCTGAAACAAATAGGAGCTAAAAACTGACACCTCATATAGCCCAGATGCTGCAGCAATAAGGTATTCCACCAGTTTCCGGAACACCAAGGTCTATGCTCGTAGGCAAAAAGCATTTGATAGTTCATTGCTTCAAACAGAAACCCTTCTAAGCCATACATTATTTTCTTAAATTATATAACTTGAATGGAATTTAACCTTAACCTCGAACACCCATTCTCACTGCACCCAAACATCTATTCCTGCTGCACTTGTATATGCAGCAAAACAATTCTCCCCCTTTTCAGAGCTCGTCTGTGTCTTTCCCGGCTGTTAAGATAGAAAGCAACTGGTTCTTCTAAGTTTACATTTGCCCTCAACAACCACAGGTGGCCTTAACTTCTAGTTGGCCTCCTATAGCTGTTTTTCCAACTTTTCTGCACCAGGGTTGATCATAACAAATGTGAGAATCACCAGTTCCTCCCCTCCTCTCATGGAACATCACTGCTCTGACGTGCTGCAGTGCAGAAAGAGACCAGAACAAGTTTAGAGGATTTACTCTACCTACAGGTTTACATAAAATTCCAGGAACTGCATTCCCATGTGTGCAGCAACGATGGTCAAAATACCAGCAGAAGGGCAGTGAAATAGCTCACTTGGATACCATGCTGCTTTGCCGTGCATGCGACCCAGGTTCGAGCCTGGCTCCCACTGTATTGACCAGAGTTTTGGTGTTATGGTTCTTTTTTTTCCCCCTCACTCTCTGCCTCTCTGTCCTATTTCTGCTAGTAAAAATAATAATAATAATAATAATGATAAATATAAAGCAGAAAGATTGGCACAGTAAACAGCATTAGCTGCTCTCTCAAACCAAAAGGTGGACATTCTCATCTGGGAGAACAGGACCAAGTAAAGTCCACTGCTTTTAAAAATAATCACTCTAGGGGGAGCAGGCCGTAATGCAGCGGGTTAAGTGCACATGGCATGAAGCTCAAGGACCAGCATAAGGATTCCCTCGGCTCCCCACCTGCAGGGGGGTTGATTCACAAGTGGTGAAGCAGGTCTGCAGGTATCTATTTTTCTCTCCCCTTCTTCCCCTCCTCTCTCGATTTATCTCTGTCCTATCCAACAGCAGCAATAACAAGGGCAACAAAATGAGAAAATGGCCTCCAAGAGCAGTGGATTCTTACTGCAGGTACTGAGCCCCACCAATGACCCTGGAGGCAATAATAATAGTAATAATAATAATCACTCTACTAACCAGCTTTTCAAAAAACTGAGTTCCATGGGCATACTTACATGTTCATTCCTCACTTTGGTAACTCCCAGCTCTAGTCCTATAATTTTCAATAATGGTAAAATCAAATGCTAGGAACTTCTCCCTATTTGCCTACTACAAAAATTATAATAACTTTGGGTAAGAAGGTTATTTGGGGTAAGACAAGGGTAGGAAAAAAAAAAAAAAGGAGCAGCTGTCTAAGAGACCCATCATTCCAAGAGTAATGAAACTAGCTTAACTTTTAAATAGAATATTCAAGATAACCAACCATTCAAGTAATGAAAACATGGGTCAATGTACTACTCATTATTTCTTTCCCCCACCCTTTGTCTTCTGGTCATCATGACTTTTTCTGATAGAGACAGAAAGAAGCAGAGTGAAAGAAGTCACAGCACTGAAGCTCCCTTCAATGCAATGGGGGCCAGGCTCTAACCTCGCTGTGCACAGGACAAAGCAACATATCATCCAAGCCAGCTATTTTACCAGTCCCTATTCATTATTTCTCAACTCCTCAAACATTTGTGAACTCAAGGGAACTACTAAATGAATATAAAGCCCAGTTAAGGTGTGTCATCACCTGTCTCTCCTGCCTTCCCACTCCCAAGGAGTGTAAGCCTGTCCACTCAGCTACTTTTCCAACATGGACACTCTCTAGTCTGAATTCTCACTACTCCCCTACCTACACTATATAATATATATAGTATATGTATACCTATACTATATATAGTCAAGACCGGTTTGTTTTTTTTTAAGAAGCTTCACCCTTGACATATCCTTTCTCCATCCCTACCTCCACCCAATGAAGTCCTTCCTAACCTCCAAAGAGCATGTCCATCAGGAACCTTGCCTTGTTGTCATCAGCTGAAACCCCAGTAAATGGCTGGATTGTCCCCACAGCACTTTAGTGTATTGCACCTCCCTTCACCGATCGCTGGGGGAAAGAAAAAAAAATCGAACTTAAATGCTCTGTCTGCATTCCAGAAACCTTCCCCCCCTTTTTGTTACCCTTGTTGTTTTATTGTTGTAGTTAATTATTGTTGTGCTTGATGTCGTCATTGTTGGATAGGACGGAGAGAAATGGAGAGAGGGAGAGAGAAAGGCAGACACCTGAAGACCTGCTTCACCACCTGTGAAGCAACTCTCCTGCAGGGGGGGACGGGGGGGGGGGGGGGCCTCGAACCGGGATGGGATCCTTAAGCTGGTCCTTGCGCTTTGTGCCACGTGCACTTAACCCGCTGTGCTACCCCGCCCAACTCCCCCCAGGAACATTTTTAATCTTTCTTAGCACCTAGCATTGCGAACTTTGGGCTGTAGAGCTGGGTTGCATGGATTCATTCAAAACTACTGTAAGGGAAGGACTCCCATCTTGGAAACTTTTCAAATCAAGGAGAGAATCTAACTACCATGACAGTCACATACACAAAATATACTGCAGACTGGGGAGACAGCATGATGGTTATGCACACGACTTCCAAGCCTGAGGCTGAGGACTCATGCTCAATCCCAAACACCACCATCAACCAGAGCTGAGCAGTGCTCTGGAAACACACACACACACACAATGCATCGCACACTGCATCGCACACACATACACACACACATACACACACACACACACACACTGCATCGTACTGTACTGTCTTTTAGTGTGACAAACTTTCTACCCTTTTCTTACTGCTCCAAATCATCAACCACCACCAACAGATCACTAACTCAAATAATCCTTTTTTCAAAAGTTGTTTTCCAAATAAATGACCGAAAAAACTGAAAAAACCCTCTTTCAAAATGTCATTCCTCTGCCTTCGGGCTGTGCGTTTTGCACTCTTTCCTCTATCGGTGAGACCGCATTTTATTTGCTATGTCTTTATTCAGATACTGGAGATGGCAGTGATTGTTGGGCAACGTCATTAAGGAGACCCCAAAAGGCACCTCTAACTTTGCTCCCGTGAAGAGAAAATGGGCGAGGGTTCCACTGGCCTACTGCCATCCGCCCCGCCAGCCTTCGAGAAGCTACAGCGCCGGGAAGAAGCACCGGGTGGCGGGTGCTGAGGGAGCAGCAGATGGCCCCGGCGGTTGTCTGCTGCAGCTCAGTTAAAACGCAGCGGAAGCGGCAGCCAGTCACGGGGCTGAAGGAGGCAGGGCAGGAAGGTGGCGCTGCCGCGGAGTTGCCGCAGCCCGAGCTCCCATCATGGCGGCGAGGGCAATGGCCGCCGTGGGGAGCGAGCACGCCCCCCTTAGCGCGCACACGCCGCCGTGCCGGGCTTCCAGGCTCCGTCACCGGAGCCGCCGCCGCCGCGAGCTCTCCGACCCCCCCTCACGGGCTGTAGCGGAATTTTCTCTGCAGACGCCGCCTTCAAGATGGCGGCTCCCCCTCCCGGCAACCCCCTCAATCGTCCCCTGCAGCAGGCGCCGAGCCGCCGCCATCTTTTCCCCCGTCCCTCCCCCCCGCCGATATTTACATAGCGAAAATCGGCCCGGCCGGCCTGCGGCCTTCACCTCATGCCTGCAGCCTTCGCCTCCTCGCCAGGCCTCGCCCCGGCGCCGTGCCCCTCACCGGCCGCGGGGCAGACATGAAGCCCCTCGGCCGCCTCCCGGGCCAACGGGCAACCCTCTCCCAACCCCCGCCCGTTTGCGAAGCGCGCCTCCGCCGCCACTCGGGGCAGCCGGGCTCCTCCCCGGGCCTAACTGCGGCCTCCTCGGGGCCTGCTCGGCGCCGCGCGCCAGACCGCCCGGCCTAGTGCGGAAGGGGCGCCTTGCGGGCCGCCGACCAGGCCGGGACCAGGCCGCTGCGCGCGCGCTAGGCCCCACGGCCACGGCAGCGCCCGGAACTCACCGGACGGGCGTGCAGGCGGTCGCCGACGGTGGCGGGTGCTGCAGGCCGGCCTTTCTCTGGAGCACTGGGCCGGGCTCCGGCTGGTGGGGCGGGCGGAGGGAGGGAGGAGGGGCCGAGCTCGAAGCTGACAAAAAGCGGCCCAGCTCCCCGGCACGGGCCCGCCGTCAGCACGTCACGTCACCGCCCGGGAGAGAGACCCAGGAAAATGCGGAAGGGTAGATAGGCCCCCTCCTCCGCCCGGTTGGTCCCCCCGGCGCCCCGGGTCGGCGCCGTTCACGCCCCGCGGCCGGGGATCCCAGTGGCCTCGCTGCGGCGGGGTCTCCGGCGGCCTGAATCTCCGTTACAGCGCCCCCCTTCTTTCCACCTCCTCCGCGCTCCCGCCCGCCGCCGCCGCTACACACGCGCGGCTGCCGCCACCTCGGCCGTAAAGCCCGCGTGGGGCCGCGGTCTGCGACCCCGAGGAGCTGCAGGCGGCCTACCCCGGCCGCCCCTCACCGTCGCCCGTGGGCCGCGGCCGCCCCCCGGGCCCTCCCCGGAGACCTACCGCCTCTCTGTGCCCGTTCTGGCCGAGGCGATGGCTCGAGTTGTTTGCAGGCCCTCAGACCCCCGCCCGCAGTAAATGTGTTTTCTTCATCCCTGTGGCTGGAGAAGATAAATTTAGCAACCCCCGCCGTCCCCTGCCTTGCTTACCCAAAAAAAAAAAAAAAATTTAATTTCCTTGAAATGAAATGAAAATAGGTTTGCCAACCTAAGTGGTTATGTGGGCAAGAGGAAGGGGAGAAGGGTTATCCCAGAACAACTACCAAAACAAACTACAAAACGTTTCGTTTTGTTTTGTTTTTAAGCACTCAGAGAACCTAACAGATTTTGTTACTTTGGGGTGGGCGAGTAGTACAAGAAAAAAGGTTACACACATATGGACACTGGTTTCGTACACTGCAGTAAGGAATTTCTCATATAGAGGTTCTATAGTCTGTTTCCGAGTTTGGATGCCTTATGAGACCTAAATCTTAGGTAATTATTTCATAAATAATGGGTTTTTTCACATTCTATAACGTAGTGAGAGGTAACAGAATTGGGTATGGATGGTCTGTTTTGGTTTTCGAACTATTTATAAGCCTTTCAAAGTTTAGGAAACACCAAGGAAAGGGAAATTACGTATTTGATTAAACAAAGCACCAACAATTTTCTGTTAATTGGTTTTGAAATTTTCAACTCCTTCCATGATGAACTTGGAACCCAAGCTGTGTTTAAAAGGGGTCAAGGAGATAGCTCACACATTTTCTTGTGTGAGAACCTCCCCAGCCACCACATAGGAACACCATGTACAGGGAAAGTGTCACCATCCCTGCTGTGGTGTCTTCTCTCTTGTCTCACCGGCTATTCTAGGGAAGAAAAAACAAAAAAAAAGTCCCAGAGTCCTGGGATTCTGCTGGCTATAAGCAGCAGTAAAGCCCCTGCAGCAATAACAACAAAGACAAAAAGAAAGAAAAGAATTACTAATTAATCAAAAATCTTCAACTCAACACTAAACGTTAGGTAACACTTTTAAAGAGTAAAAAGCACAAATAGTATAAAGCAAGCATGTAGCATACTGGGTATAAACTATCTAGAAAATGGAGTCGGACGGTATTGCAGCAGGTTAAGCGCAGGTGGTGCAAAGTGCAAGGACCAGCTTAAGAATCCCTGTTCAAGCTTCCGGCTCCCCACCTGCAGGGGGTCGCTTCACAGGAGGTGAAGCAGGTCTGCAGGTATCTTTCTCTCCCCCTCTCTGTCTTCCCCTCCTCTCTCCATTTCTCTCTGTCCTAACAATGACTTGAATAACAACAACAATAAAAAACAAGGGCAATGGGAGTCAAGCTACCGGTAGTGCAGCAGGTTAAGCGTAGGTGGCGCAAAGGGGAAGGACCAGTGTAACGATCGGGGTTCAAGCCTCTGGCTCCCCACCTACAGAGGAGTCGCTTCACAGGCGGTGAAGCAGGTCTGCAGGTGTCTGTCTTTCTCTCCCCCTCTCTGTCTTCCCCTCCTCTCTCCATTTCTCTCTGTCCTATCCAACAACAACAATAATAACTGCAATAAGGGCAACAAAAGGGAATAAGTAAATAAATAAATATAAAAAACAAGGGTAACAAAAGGGAAAATAAATATTTAAAAAATTAAAAGAGCAACAAAAGGGAATAAATAAATACTAAAAAACAAAATCTAGAAAAAGGTCATATATTTTAGTTGCCTGTCTTAACTTTTAAAGCTCCTATGCTACAAGTTGTCTTTGCCCTCAGACATCTATAAAAAAAAAATAGAGAGGGTCGCACTGTAGCGCAGCGTGTTAAGCAAGTATGGCACAAAGCACAAGGACCAGCCTAAGATTCCGGGTTCGAGAGAGTCGGACGGTGGCGCAGTGGGTTAAGCGCAGGTGGCTCAAAGCGCAAGGACCAGCGCAACGATCCCAGTTCGAGCCCCCGGCTCCCCACCTGTAAGGGGGGTTCCCTTCACAGGCAGTGAAGCAGCTCTGCAGGTGTCCTTCTCTCCCCACTGTCTTCCCCTCCTCTCTCCATTTCTCTCTGTCCTATCCAATGACGACATCAATAACAACAACAATAATAACTACAACAATAAAACAAGGGCAACAAAAGGGAATAAATAAATAAATATTAAAAAAAAAAGAATCCAGGTTGGTGATTTGTAGTGTAGGCACTGAGCCCCAGCAATAACCCTGGAGGCAAAAAACAAACAAACAGAAAAAATACAGTTATAATTTATTTATGAAAGAGAGAACCAGAGCATAGCTCTGCCATATGCCATGCCAGAGATCAAACTCAAGATTTCCTGCTTGGAATCCAATGCTTTATTCACTGTGCCACCTCCCAGGATGCACCCTCAGACATCTTATCAATTATAAAATACTATCAAAAATGTTTGATGTACAATTAAAATACAGGCAAAAAGGCTTTCATGTGTAAGGCTCTTAAGTCCAAGATTCAATCCCCAGCACCACCATAAACCAGAGCTGAGCAGTGCTCTGGTCTTTCTCCTGTATCTATCTCTCATTAAAATAAAATATCTAAAACATTTTTTAATCAAAACAAGTGACTTTATTTAAAGAAGTAGAATACATGAGAATGTACTGGATGATCACTTTCCTCTCAAGACTTTAATTTTTTTTTCCAAGCAGTTATATTTCCTTTCAAAGATGATAAATGACAATGTCTTCATCATTTCTAGACAGTCCTATTAAGGGACTGGGAAATAGTTCACCCATACAGTGAACACTTTACTAGTCTTGAGGACCCAGGCTCAAGCCTCCAGCCACCTCACAGGAGCATCTATACAGGGAGGGCACTAGAGCAGTACTATTGTGTCTCTACTCTGTCTCTCTCTCGTCCTCTCTGCCTCCCAACCTTAAAAAGAGAGAGAGAGAGTCCACCAGGAGTGGTGGGATCCGGCAGAAACAAAGTCCCAGTGATAGCCTGGTGACAAAAAGAGAAAAGAAGGAAGTAAGATGTGTTCCATCAGGATGTGACTATTTAGAAGAAAATAAGTAAATAAAAGAGTAATTTTTTTCAAGTTACAGAAATAACTCATATTAAATAAATCCTTATTTTATTTATCAATGGCAGAGAGAATGAACCCACATTAATATAATTCACAAAAAATGATGACCAATGATTATGTACTTTCCAAAAGCAACTATTTAATGCTATGGTATATGAAGATGGAGTCTTATCAATGCAACTGTAAACAGAATGAACACAAAAACCTAATGTCAGCATTCTTGCTGTTTCTTCCATGATTACTATCAGTCCAGCATACTAAAGCACTTAGTGTGTCAAGGAACACAAATAAAAAGGATGTTTCCTCTATTTAAAAAACCAAAGTAAAGGATGGAGAAGGGGGCCGGGTGGTGGCGCACCTGGCTAAGCGCACGTATTATAATGTGCAAGGACCTGGCTTTGAGCCCCAGGTCCCCACCTGTAGGGGCAAAGCTTTCCAAGTGGTGAAGCAGTGCTGCAGGTGTCTCTCTGTCCCTCCCCCTCTTTATCACCCTCTTGATTTCTGGCTGTCTCTATCCAATAAATAAAGATAATTAAAAAATTAAAAACATTTTTAAAAAGGATGGAGAAGATAACATAATGGTTATATAAAGGACTTTCATGTCTGAGGATCTAAAGTCTCAGGTTCAGTCCCCAGAAACACCATAAGCCAGAGCTTACCAGTGCTCTGGTAAAAAGAAAGGAAGGAAGGAAGGAAGGAAGGAAGGAAGGAAGGAAGGAAGGAAGGAAGGGAGGGAGAGAGAGAGAGAGAAAATGAATGAATGAAAGAAAGAGAAAGAAAAGGAAGGAAGAAATACAGATATTTATATTATTATAGAGTCCTTTGCAGGGGCCAGGCAGTGACGCACCTGTTTAAGCACTCACATTATAGTGCGCAAGGATCCAGGTTCAAGCCCCTGGTCCCCACCCGCAGGGCGAAAGTTACACAAGTGGTGAAGCAGGGCTGCAGGTGTCTCTCTGTCGCTTTCCTTCTCTATCTCCTTCTCCTCTCAACTTCTGTCTATTCACTGACAAATACATTAAAATGTTTTTTTAAGAGACCTTTGCCATTCTTCTTCTTTCTTCCTTTCTTATCATTACTTTTCTTTTTTAAAAAAATCATTTTTTAAAATTTTTTATACCAGAGCACTGCTCAGCGCTGGCTTATGGTGATGCCCCTAGGGGATTGTACCTGGGACATTGGAGCCTCAGGCATGAGAATCTCTATGCATAACTATTATGCTATCTACACCCACTCATTACTTTTCTTACATAAAAAGACTATCAACCACAGCAAAAGAAACTACTACCCAAACCAAGAGACCCCTCACAGAATGGGAGAAGATCTTTAGACGCCATATATCAGATAAGAGTTTAATAACCGACATATATAAAGACCTTGCCAGACTCAACAAGACAACAAATAACCCCATCCAAAAACGGGGGGAGGACTTGGACAGTATATTCACCACAGAAGAGATCCAAAAGGTTGAGAAACACATGAAAAAATGCTCCAAGTCTCTGATTGTCAGAGAAATGCAAATAAAGACAACAATGAGATATCACTTCACTCCTGTGAGGATGTCATACATCAGAAAAGGTAACAGCAGCAAATGCTGGAGAGGGTGTGGGATCAAAGGAACCCTCCTGCACTGCTGGTGGGAATGTCAATTGGTCCAACCTCTGTGGAGAACAGTCTGGAGAACTCTCAGAAGGCTAGAAATGGACCTACCCTATGACCCTGCAATTCCTCTCCTGGGGACATATCCTTTTTTAAAAAAAAAAATTCATTATTTTTTTTTTATTTTTGAGAGAGATGCAGAGAGAGAGACACACATTGAAACACCAGAGCACTGCTCAGATCTGGTTTATGGTGGTGTGAGGGATTGAACCTGGGATTTAGGAGCCTCAGGCATGAGAGTCTGTTTGCATAACCATTATGCTGTCACCCCCATCCCCCTGGGGATATATCCTAAGGAACCCAACACATCCATCCAAAAAGATCTGTGTACACATATGTTCTTGGCAGCACAATTTGTAATAGCCAAAACCTGGAAGCAACCCAGGTGTCCAACAACAGATGAGTGGCTGAACAAGCTGTGGTCTATATACACACACAATGGAATACTACTCAGTTGTAAAAAATGGTGACTTCACTGTTTTCAGCCGATCTTGGATGGACCTTGAAAAATTCATGTTATGTGAAATAAGTCAGAAACAGAAGGATGAATATGGGATGATCTCACTCTCAGGCAGAAGTTGAAAAACAAGATCAGAAACGAAAACACAAGTAGAACCTGAAATGGAATTGGCATATTGCACCAAAGTAAAAGACTCTGGGGTGGGTGGGTGCGGAGAATACAGGTCCATGAAGGATGATAAATGACATAGTGGAGGTTGTATTGTTAAATGGGAAACTGGGGAATGTTATGCATGAACAAACTATTGTTTTTACTATTGAATGTAAAACATTATTCCCCAATAAAGAAATAAATTTAAAAAAAAAAGACTATCAACTGTGGCCCAGGAGGTGGCACAGTGGATGAAACATTGAGGTCCTGTGTTCAATCCCCAGGAACACAAATGCCAGAGTGATGCTCTGGTTGTTGTTTCCCTCCTTTCTTTCTTCCTCTCTCTCTCTCTCTCTCTCTCTCTCATAATGCATCATATAGATATTATAAATATTATTAATAATAAAGAAAGAGAAAGGAAGCAGAAAGACAACAAATAATGTGTTGAATAGTGTGTTACTTGACCATGTGTGCGACACAGGTTCAAGCCCAGCCCCCATCTTACTGAAGGAAACTTTAGTGCTGTGGTCTCTTTCACTCTGTCTTTGTGGAAGGAAGGAAGGAAGGAAGGAAGGAAGGAAGGAAGGAAGGAAGGAAGGAAGGAAGGAAGGGAGGAAGGGAGGGAGGGAGGGACAAAGGGAGGAAGGAAGGAAGGAAGGGAGGGAGAGAGGGAGAGAAAGAGGAAGGAGGGAAGAAATCATTCCATGTTATGTTGAAATACAAAATACAGTACATGAAAATATTTATAAAAGAACACAGGACTCTTACAATGACCCTAACCCTATAAGCAAGCACTACATGATTGACCACCTGACAATGTTCAAATAAAGGACCTACTACAGCCTACTTTGTATCGATACCTTTGTCATTGTTCTAGTGCTAGACCTATAAACAATTCCTTTTTTAAAAGTTTTTTTATTATCTTTATTTATTGGATAGAGACAGCCAGAAGTCGAGAGGAAGGGGGAGATAGGGAAGGAGAGAGACAGAGAGACACCTGCAGCCCTGCTTCACCATTTGCAAAGCTTTCCCCCTACAGGTGAGGACCGGGGGCTCGAACCTGGTTCCTTGTGCACTGTAACATGTGTACTCAACCAGGTGCGCCACCACCCGGGCTCTATAAACAATTCTTAGCACAGGCAGTAAAAGATTCAGTTCTTCCTCTTGAGGACTCTAAATAAGGTGGTTGTGTCTGGCAAAATTCTTAAGTGCTTTCATTTTCTCACATAAATACACGATAAAGAGAAATTTTACTTAGGGAGATTTCCAGCAGAACATTTCAAAGGCATAAGCTAGGAGGAAAATATAAAATGTGAACACAAAATAGTTTCAAAGCAGTCAAGGGGATTTTGGCCTATACTTAAATTTGTTTGTTCTGTCAGTACTGTTAATGTATATCAGATAGTTAAAAGCATATGCTCAAGGCTTTGACAGTGTTTTAATAACTTAACGAAAAATCCCTGACATGTTTATAGGTCCTTGAGCCAGAAATAATACAAGGCCTTTCAATCATTTCTCCAGAAAAAAAGATTAGTCAGAAAAGAGGCTGTTGTGAAAGAAAGAAAGAAAGAAAGAAAGAAAGAAAGAAAGAAAGAAAGAAAGAAAAGGTAGGTAGGTTGGTTGTTGATTTTTCACTGACCAGTAGAAGTACAAATAGGAAACAATATATCATTAGCTTATGAGGAAAATGACCTTCTTGGGTCAAACTGTAATAATTCATTATTTAATTTCCTAAAGGTTAACAATATCTAACCCCCCCTAATAAGATCCTAGTTTTATTGAACTAGACATACCCTATCAAAACTAACCATTTATCTAATACTTGATACTTAGAGTGATCATCTTATTTTTATCTTAAGATGAGCAAGTTGCACATGTTGGAATTCAGCTGACTATAATGCTTATAAGAGCTTTTTTTTTTTCCTGTTGTTACCAGGGCTTCATTGCTCCAGGTCAACATTTTCAGATAGGGAGCCAGGAGAGAGAGAAAGAGGTCACAGCACCAAAAGTTCCTTCAATGTTTTGGGGGCTGGACTCAATCAAGTAAGATTTTTTTTATTTCTTTATTGGATAATTAATGGCTTACAGTCAACAGTAAAATAAAATACAATAGTTTGTACATGTGTAATATTTCTCAGTTTTCCACTTTACACATAACAATTCAAACCCTACTACGTCCTCCTCTGTCTTCTAGGACCTGAACCCTCCCCCCAACCCCAAAGTCTTTTTTTTTTTTTGGTGCAATACACCACACGTAAGAACTTTTAATCTGCTTACATAGTACTCAAGGATCAGGGTTTGAGCCCCGGCTCCCCGCCTGCAGGGAGGACACTTCACGAGTAGTGAAGCAGGTCTACAGGTGTCTATCCTTCTCTCTCTCTGTCTCAATCTCCCCTTCCTCTCTCAAATTCTCTCTGTCCTATCCAATAAAATGGGAAAAATGGCTCAGTGGTTCTTGTGTTTCAAGATTTTATTTTTCATGTTATTTTAATTTTGTTATTGATTTAATTATGACCAACAAGTCCATTGATTAAGAATGGTACAATTCCACACAATTCCCACCACCAGAGGTCTGCATCCCATCCCCTCCATTGGAAGCTTTCCTATTCTTTATCCCTCTGAGAGCATGGACCCAGGATCATTATGGGGTGCAGAAGGTAGAAGGTCTGGCTTCTGTAATTGTTTCTCCACTGGACATGGGCATTGGCAGGTCAATCCATACTCCCAACCTGTTTCTGTCTTTGCCTAGTGGGGCAGAACTGTTTCAAGATTTTAAATCTGGAGCCTCTGGAGCCCCAGGCATGCAAGTCCTGTGCTCTGCCATAAGAATAATACTGAATGACAATTAGGTGACTATTTTTTTTTCCCTCCAGGGTTATTGCTGGGCTCGGTGCCTGCACCATGAATCCACCGCTCCTGGAGGCCATTTTGTCCCCCTTTTGTTGCCCTTGTTGTTGTAGTCTTGTTATTATTATTACCATTGTTGATGTTGTTCGTTGTTGGATAGGACAGAGAGAAATGGAGAGAGGAGGGGAAGACAGAGAGGGGGAGAGAAAGATAGACACCTGCAGACTTGCTTCACCGCCTGTGAAGCGACTCCCCTGCAGGTGGGGAGCCGGGGGCTCAAACCGGGATCCTTACGCCCGTCCCTGCGCTTTGCGCCACATGCGCTTAACCCACTGCGCCACCGCCCGACCCCCTATTTTTAAAATATATTTATGTATTTTATTTTGGATAGAGACAGAGAGTAGTTGAGAGGGAAATGAGGGGAGAGAGAGACACTTACAGCACTATTTCATGGCTCCGGAAGCTTCCCCCTGCAGGTAGGGACTGGGGGCGTTCACCATAATCCTTGCCCTGCCTCTCTATTTCTTTTTCTTAATATTTTGTTTTAGGGGCTGGGAGGTGGCACATCTGGTTGAGCACACACATTACAATGCATAAGGACCCAGGTTCAAGCCCTTAGTGCCCACCTTTGGAGGAAAGTTTCATGAGTGGTGAAGCAGTTCTGCAGGGCCCTATCTATCTATCTATCTATCTATCTATCTATCTATCTATCTATCTACCTATCTCTGTTTCTATCTCTAGCCCTCCCGTCCCTCTTAATTTCTGTTTCTATCCAAAAATAAATAGATAAATAATGTACAATAAATATTTTAGTTTAGTTCAGTGAGAGAGAGAGAGATACAGAGAGAAAGACACAGAAAGACCAGAGCACTGCTCAGCTCTGGTTTATGGTGGTGCTGGGATTGAACCTGGGACCTTGGAGCATCAGGCATGAAAGTCTTTTGCAGAATGATTGTGTTGTCTTCCCCAATCCAGTTGTCTCTAATTTTCTTTTGTCATTATTTAATTAATTTATTTATTTTTAATGAGAGAGAGTCATTAAAGGACCGGCTCAAGGATCCTGGTTCGAGCACCCGGCTCCCAACCTGCAGGGGGGGTCACTTCAGGGTGGTGAAGCAGGTCTGCAGGTCTCTCTCTCCCCTTGTCTTCCCCTCCTCTCGCAATTTCTCTCTGTTCTATCCAACAACAGCAACAGCAATGATAACAATAACAACAAGGGCAACAAAATGGGAAAACTGGCTTCCAGAAACAGTGGATTTGTAGTGCAGGCACCGAGACCCTGCAATAACCCTGAAGGCAAAAAATAGAGAAATAAAAAGAAAAAAATAAAGAGAAAGAGAGAGAGAGAGAGAGGAGAAGGAGAGGGGCCAGGTGGTGGTGTACCTGGTTGAGCATACATGTTATAATTCACAAGGACCTAGGTTCAAGCCCCCATCCCCACCTGCAGGGGGAAAGCTTTGTGAGTGGTGGAGCAGGGCTGCAGGTGTCTATGTTTCTTTCCCTCTCTACGACCTTCTTCCTCTCAAAGGGCTGTCTCTATACAATAGAGATAAGAAAGTTAAAAGAGAAAGAGAAGGAGGGAGAGATAAAGACACTTGCAGACTTGCATCACCTCTTGTGAAGCGGACCCCACTGCAGGTGGGGAGTGGAATCTCAAACCCGAATCCAAGCTTCGTACTATGTCCTTAATCGGGTGCACCACCACCCGGCCCCAAAGAACTCAGTTTATTAGAGCACATAGGACCCAGAGGTCCCTAGTTTAATTCTCAGTACCACATTATGCCAGAGTTGAGCAGTATTCTGGTCCCTATCCTTAGGCTTTTTTTTTTTTTTAAGTGTTATTTTAGGGAAGGGGAGATACTGTAAATATTATGCCTCCAAAGTCCTAGGTTCAGTCCCCCACACCACCATAAACCAGAGCTATGCAGTGCTCTGATAAAATAAAGTGTTAGTTTTTATTTTTCTATGTTTCAAATTTGTGGACAGAGGCACAGAGAGAAAGTGAAAGAGAGTGGTCTGGGAGATGGCGCAGTGGATAAGGCACTGGACTCTCAAGCATGAGGTCCGGAGTTCAATCCCCAGCAGCACATGTACCAGGGTAATGTTTAGTCCTTTCTCTCTCTCCTCCTATCTTTCTCATTAATAAATAAATAAAATTTAAATCTAAAAAAAAAAGAAGAAGAAGAAGAAGAAACTGAAAGAGACCACAGTTCTAAAGCTTCCTTCAGTGTGGTAAGGGTTGGGTCTACCCTCATTCTTTCTCAACCATAAAATAAATATGGGGCAGGGGGAGATAGCATAATGCTCATGCAAAGAGACTCTCATGCCTGAGGCCCAGAAGTCCCAAAATGAGTCTCCCACACCACCATAAGCCAGAGCTGAGCAGTGCTCTGTTAAATAATAATAATAAATAATAATAATATATAATATGGGGTCAGGGGAGACAGCATAATGGTTATACACAGGACTTACATGCCTGAGGCTCTGAGGTCCCTGGTTCAATTTCTAGCACTATCATAGGCCAGGACTGAGCAGTGCACTGGTAAAATAAATACATAAATCAATAAAATAAATATAACAAATCTTTTTGTTAAATAGGTAGAAGATTTGAACAGGCACTTCTCCAAAAAGGACACACAGATGGCTGACAGGCATATAAAAAAATGCTGATCATTACTGATTATCTGTGAAATGCAAATCAAAACCACAATGAGCTACTACCTCACATCTGTGAAATAGCTTACATCAAAAGGAACAATAACTAGAGTTGGAATAGGAAGCCTTGTGCACTGTTGGGGGGGGGAGGGGCATAAACTGGAGCAACCATTTGGGAAAACATGCTAAAATATAGTTCTATGCTAAAAATAGAACTACCATAAGATCCAGCAATCCTACCTCTTGGTATCTGAAGAATATGAAAACATTAACACAAAAATTTATATCCATTCCAATATTTATTGCTGTGTTATTTACAACAACTGAAATATAAAGATGTGGCAAAGCTAAACAAAAATAAAATAAAAGATGAAAATTTGCCATTGGCAGCAAAAGGGAAGGAGCTCGAGGTGAATGTGAAACAAAATTACGTCAGGAGAGAAAAAACAATTAGATGATTTCGCCTAAGTGTTCAATACAAGGATATAACAGCTATGAACAGCAGGAGGTGGCACAGTGAATAAGGCATTGGACACTCAAGCAGGAGGTTCTGATTCTATAACCACTATCACATGCGCCGGAGTGATGCTCTCGTTAGCTTCACACCCCCATCTTTCATAATAAAACAATAAATAAATCTAATAAATGAATAAACCTTTAAAATAAATGAATAGATAAAGCAAAATTGACAACATAGCTAAAGCTACTTGAGGAGAAAATGGCAAGGGTGGGGAAAAAAGTAGCAGGGGAAGTAAGAAAAGGTGGCAAGTTTATTTGTTTAGAGACTGAGAGGCAACAAAGCAGAGAGAGAAAGAGTGAAAAAAACACATCATGGGAGGGGGGATAGTTATGCAAAGAGACTCTCATGCCTGAGGGTCCAAAGTCCCAAGTTCGATCCTCCCACAGCAAGATAAACTAGAACTGAGCTGTGCTCTGCTAAAAAATAAATAAATAGGGGCCAGGCAGTAGTGCAGCTGGTTAAACGCGCATGGCGTGAAGCTCAAGGATCTGCGGTAAGGATTCGGTTCAAGTCCCCGGCTCCCTACCCGTGCGGGGTGGGGGTGGGGTGTCATTTCACAAGCGGTGAAGCAGGTCTGCAGGTGTCTCTTTCTCTCTCCCTCTCTGTCTTCCCCTCCTCTCTCGATTTCTCTCTGTCCTATCCAACAACGACAGCAATAACAACAATAATAAACAAGGGCAACAAAACGGAAAAAATGGCTTTCAGGAGCAGTGGATTCATAGTGTAGGCACTGAGCCCCAGCAATAACCCTGGAAGCAAAATAGTAATTTTTACAATTAAGATTAAATAAATACATAAAAATAAAAGAGACCACAGTACCAAAGCTTCTGTCAGTGTTGTGGGATCAGACTCCAACCTGAATCATGCACATAGCTATGCAGTACAGTATCCAAGTGAGTTTTTTGCTGGCACAGATTTTACTTATTAATTTTTATTATTAATTTTGTTGTTGTTTCCAGGTCTTCACCACTCTGAACCAACTTTCTTGGATAGAGAGAAAGGGAGAAAGAGAGAAAGACAGTGACAAAGCTTCCCCGGTGCCATAGTATCCTGATATGGTGGACCTTGGTCAACTTGTATGAGAAAGCAGGCAATTCCATGTGAGCGATTTGGCCAGCCTGGTATTATTTATTCTTTTTTTTTAACTGGACATGGGCTGCACACATGCTCAGTTTCACTGTTCCATGACCAACACTGCTTTGCCATGTGGAAGACCCAAGGTTGAACCCGGCCCCCTGCTGCACTGATGGAAGCTTTGGTGCTGTGGTCTCTTTCCCTCTTTCTGCTGCCTCTCTGCCTTACCCTTAATCTGTTTCTATAAATAAAGTAAAATAAAATAAAATAAAGGAAAATCAATAGAGAGAAAAGATTTAAAAGACATCAATTGTAGTATATAAACTATTGCAATTTTGAGTCAAACAAGTGAGAAAATGAGATAACTAGAGAAGGTAAACAGGGTTGTTGTCAGCACTGACTATTTATTGACAAACATATTAGTTTAGGTTATGTGTAATAATGATGTATCATGCCTGAGACTCTGAGGTGCCAGATTTAATTCCCAGTCCCACCATAAGTCAGAGCTGAGTAGTGTTCTGGTCTTTCTCTCTCTCTCTCTCTCTCTCTAAAAATAATGGTATGGGGAGAGGGAGAGGGAAGCAAGTTGAGATTTCAAAGTAATTGGGACTTCCAGAGGCTGGGCTACAGAGCAGCAACAGCTGTATTTCTCTCCTCTCCTCTCTCCAGTCAACTAGGAATACCAAAGGAGACCACCTGGGACTGCAACAAGGCAGGACTAAAACGACTTCAGGAACCCTCCAAATCACAGGAGTGAGGGATTAATCTAAGAAGCCTACTTATAGCTTAAAAGCCCTCAGGCTCCCATAGCCTACAAGGAAGAAAAAGAACAAAAGTGGCTTTTGGCCAATGAGCTCCAACTCAGGGATCAAAATAATATTGAAACAACTGTTGATTTCCACAACAGTGAACCCTTTAAGTACCTTACTTAGACACAAGTCAATCCAGACAAGAGTGATCAGTAATTTGAAAAGTTCTGAGAAAGGGAACTCATAAAATACTATATAGAATGGTTAAACCAACAAGAAGAAATATTGGAGAAATGAACCAGGACAAGAGTCCAGCTAAAAACCCCCAAAGGGTGAAGCACAAAATAATGAGGTCAACATCCAAACACTAGTTAAGGAAATAATCATAAGAGTGAGTAAAGAGTTTGAAAGAATTGTCATCACAAATGCAGAAACAACGAATGAGACCCTGGAAGAAAACACTAATTATCTCAAGGTTATTAGAGAGCTGAAAGCTGAAATAGCTGAGCTAAGAACACAACTAGCTGAACAAGCTAAAACAGTATCAGAACAGGGTAACAAAATAGATGAACTCCAGAAAAAGGTAAAGGGCAGAGAGAATAGAATAAATGAGGCTGAAGACAGAATTAGCAAGATCGAGGATGAATTAGAGACAACTAAGAAAGAGATCTCAAAAAGAGATTGTGAGATACTGAAAATAACAACAGAGACCTATGGGATGCCGTCAAAAGAAATAATATACTCATTATTGGTTTACCAGAGGAAGAAAGAGAGGGAGGGGAAGAAAGCATTCTTCAGGACATAATAGCTGAGAACTTCTCTAGTCTAGACAACTTAAAAGACATAAAGGTTCAAGAAGCCCAGAGGGTCCCAAACGGAATTAACCCAGACTTAAAGAAACCAAGACACATCATACTTAGAAAGGGAAAGGAATAAGGATAAAGAAAGGATCCTGAAGGCTACAAGAGAAAAACAAAGAGTCACCTACAGAGGAAAACCCATAAGATTAGCAACAGACTTCTCTACACAAACACTACAGCCAGAAGAGAATGGAAAGATATCTATGAAGTGCTCAATGAGAAAGGCTTTCAACCAAGACTACTGTATCCTGCTATACTGTCATTCAGACTAAATGGAGGCATAAAAACCTTCTCAGACAAGCAACAGTTGAAGGAATCAACTATCACCAAGCCTGCCCTGAAAGAAGTTCTGAAAGGTCTCCTATATGCAGTCAGACCACCATAAATAGGCCATATATATCAGAACACTCTAAAACTCAACAAGAATGACATTAAAATATCTTCAGTCTTTGATATCAATAAATGTCAATGGCCTGAATTCACCTATTAAAAGACACAGAGTAGGAAGATGGATCAGAAACCACAACCCAACAATATGCTGTCTACAGGAAACCCACCTAACTCAACAAGACAAACACAGACTC
Organism: Erinaceus europaeus; assembly: GCF_950295315.1. NCBI lineage: Eukaryota > Metazoa > Chordata > Mammalia > Eulipotyphla > Erinaceidae > Erinaceus > Erinaceus europaeus. The sequence goes on from NC_080185.1 coordinate 112,695,978, forward strand.
AAAGTGAAAGGATGGAAAACTATCAGACAAGCCAATGGCCCACAAAAAAGGGCAGGAACAGCTATTCTCATATCTGACATGATAGACTTTAAAATAAATAAAGTTAAAAAAGATAGGATGGACATTACTTAATGCTCAGAGGATCTGTCAATCAAGAGGACTTAACAATTATTAACATCTATGCACCCAATGAAAAGCCTTCTAAATACATCAAACATCTATTGAGAGAGCTACAGTGTTGGGCAGTACACCAGCTTCCTCCTGCTTAACTCTGCGGTCTATTTACATAATCATTGTTTTCATTGGTTTAATCCCCACTGGTTCATGAGCTTTTTCCTTCTCCCCACCCCCTATCCTACGTACTTCCTCTTCCTGACACTTCCACAAGCTATCAACATATTTGGGACACAGCTAAGGCAGTACTGAGAGGGAAGTTCATAGCTATACAAGCACACATTAGGAAACAAGAAAAATCACAAATAAACAATCTGACTGCACATCTTAAAGACCTAGAAGAAGAAGAACAAAGGAACTCTAAAGTAACCAGAAGGACAGAAATCACTAAAGTTAGGGCAGAAATCAATAACATTGAAAATAAGAAAACCATACAAAAGATCAATGAAAATAAATGTTGGTTCTCTGAAAAAGTGAACAAAATCAACAGACATTTGTGCCACATTTTCAACATTATCACCTAAAACAGCTGCACTATGGTCTAGGAGGCGGCACAGTGGCTAGTGCATTAAAAGCACTGAGCTGAGCTGAAAAGCAGAAGGTCCTAAACTCAGTCCTTGGCATTGCATGTATCAGAATGATGTGCTGGAGTTCATTATCTCTCTCTCTCTCTCCCCCCACCCCCCACCTACCCAGAGCACCGCTCAGCTCTTGCTTATGGTATTGCTGGAGACTGAACCTGTTAGCTTAGAACCTCAGGCATGAAAGTTGTTTGCATAACTATTATGCTGTCTCCCCAGCCCATCTTGATTTCTTTCTTGAGTTAAATGAATGAATAAGTCTAAAAACAAAAACAAACAAGCAAAACAAACAAACAAAAAACCTGACTATACTTAATATACATTCCCTCTAGCAGAAGAGAATTTCTAATTCCCCACTCCCAGGTCCACTCATGTTAGACTCATACATTTTCATTTTTGCCAAGAACCTTACAGAATAACCATTCAGTTAGTAACGTTTGTTAAAACAGCTCTTTAAAAAAAATCCGTCACATTTTGAACAGAGACTTCTTTTTAATGAGTTAACTACTTTTAACCCAGAAATCCGTTCAATAAATATGCTAAAGAAAAGTGGTAATTCAACATTACAGTTTAGAGCAAAAATATTCTCACCAGTTACAGGACACAATTCCTCGCCAGAGACTCTCATATGGAACAAATTTGAACTGTGCTCTGTGTTTACATGAACCACAAATATTCTTGCATACAGACATCAAGCAAACAGAAACAAACACCCCAAATGGAGAACAAAACAGGAAGAAGCAGCTGGTAGAAATGTGGAAAGTTTCCTAACTCCTGAAAAGGTGAGACAAGCCAAGAACACAGCAGGAATCTCAATGAGTAAAACCGAAGTTTCAATAAAGTGAGAATTGAGCATACAAGATTTTGAGGTGCTCTGGGAATAGGGCCCCACTTTATAGTAATTACATTAGTTGAGAGAAGCTTACGTAAAAATGAAGTAACATTAAAGACCTTTTTTTTTTTTAAACCAGAGCACTGCTTAGCCCTGGCTTATGGTGAAGGAGGGGCGGGGCGGGAATTGAACCTGAGACCTCAGAGCCTCAGGCATATAAGAGTCTTTTGCTGACCATTATGCTATGCTATCCCAAGAATAACTTTCTAAAGGAGGAGGAGGAGGAGGAAGAGGAAGGGAGGAGGGAGGAGAAGGAGACCCTTCTGAGCATCTATATACAAAGGATTATGAATAAAAAGGTCAAACTGAGCATGTTCTCTGTGGCATAGCTTCTCAAATTTTAAAGTTAAGGGGGCCAGGGGGTAGTACACCGGGTTAAACACACATAGTGCGAAGCACAGTCACTGGTGCAAAGATACGGGTTTGAGCCTCCAGCTCCCCACCTGCAGGGGGAGTCGCTTTGCAAGTGGTGAAGCCAGTCTGTGGGTGTCTATCTTTCTCTCCCCCTTTCTGTCTTCCCCATCTCTCTCAGTTTCTCTCTGTTCTATAAAACAGCAGCAATAACAACAACAATAACAGCAACAACAACAGAAAAAAAGATGAATTCCAGGTGCAGTGGATTTGTAATGCAGGAACCGAGCCCCAGCGATAACCCTGGAGGAAAAAAGAAAGAAAGAAAGAAAGAAAGGAAGGAAGGAAGAAAGGAAGAAAGAGAAGAAATTAAAGTGCACACAAACTCTCAGAATGTTGTGAAAATGTGCCTTTAGGCCTTGGGAGTTGGCGCAGTAGATAAAGTATGGGATTCTCAATCTCAAGAGCCCAAGTTCAATTCCCAGTACCACTGTGCCAGAGTGATATTCTGGGTCTCTCTTCCCCCAAACATACATTAATACATTATTTTTTTTAAGTTAAGAAAATGTGCTTTCGGGAGCTGGGCGGTAGCGCAGCGGGTTAAGCGCAGGTGGCGCTAACCGCAAGGACCGGCATGAGGATCCCGGTTGGAGCCCCTGGCTCCCCACCTGCAGGGGAGTCGCTTCACAGGCGGTGAAGCAGATCTGCAGGTGTCTGTCTTTCTCTCCTCCTCTCTGTCTTCCCCTCCTCTCTCCATTTCTCTCTGTCCTATCCAACAACAATGACATCAACTACAACAACAATAAAAAGACAACAAGGGCAACAAAAGGGAAGATAAATAAATAAAAATTACCAAAAAAAAAAAAAAAAAAAAGAAAATGTGCTTTCAGTTTCAGCAGGTCCAACTGGGGTCTGCCTCTGCATTTCCAACCAGCTCCTGGGTGAGGTCCACTCAGTAGGGTTTCTGGGAGCCTGCAGCTCTGTTGCTCCTCCCACTGACTGCCTGAAATCTGTCACTGAAAAGTAGCTTACCTGTCAGAACTGCTGCTAGAAAGAGTTGGGGGGCGGGCAGGGAGAACTTCAGGGCAGAAACTCACCCCCTTAGGCAAACTTCATAAAGGGGATGGGCTTGTGACAGCCAATGGGCCTTCCCTGCACAGGGCTGGCTGGGGAAGAACAAAGAGTCAAGTGCTCTGCAGACTAGTTGACCAGCTTCAAAGAACTCAACATTCAGGGATGAGGGAGAGGGAGAGAAGAGTGAAACAGAGAACAATGAGCTCCAGCCTGCACATACATGTGGGTCCAAGCCAGGACATGCAAACCATGAGATATTTCAGAAAAAGGTTCACCTGCACTTACGGAGGATCTAGATCTGCAGGTAGAAAGAGCCTATCACTTTTCAGGGGGAAAACTAAGTATCCTCACATAGACACATTTTTAAACTTCATGGTGAAAAACACACACATACACACCACACACACCACACACACACCACACACACACACCACATACACACACCACACGCACACACCCTTCAATCATGAAGACGGGAGAAAAGAGAGATGGAGAGACAGCAAAATGGCTAGCACCACCACAAGCTAGAGCTGTTCTCTCTCCCTTTCATTAAAATAATTAAATGTTTTTCTAAAAAAGGAAATCAGCATTCATTGAGGCTGTGTTTTGTGCTCAGCATCTCACTGAAGCCTCATAGCTGTGCTGGCTTTTCAAGTGACTGGATTTACAAGGATTTCTTCCAGATCCCTTTGCTCTCCTACCGCAGACAGGCCTCCTCTAAAAAGGACACAGGCAGATCCTGACTTATATTGCCTATTCAATAACCCAAAAGAGTGTCTTCTTCTGCCTTCACCATTGAAATTCTGGGTGTCTTTCCACTGTGTGCCCAATGTTTAGAGCCAGCCAAACAGAAGGAGTAAGATCGCTAACTGGCAGGGGCTAAGTGTGTCATGATTGGAAGTCCTGTCAGAGAAGCTGGGTGATGGAACACCTAGTAGAGTACACACATTACCATGAACAAGGACCTGGGTTCAAACCCCCTGTTCACACCTGTGGGTGGGGAAGCTTCTCAAACAGTGAAGCAATGCTTCAGGTCTTTCTCTCTTTATAAAAAAGGTTGTTATTCTTCTTCTTCTTATTATTATTATTGATAGAGAAAGCCAGAAATTGAGAGGAAGGGGGAGACAGACAGGGAGAGAGACAAAGAGACACATACAGCATTGTTTCACCACTTGTGAAGCTTTCCCCCTGAATGTGGGAATTGGGAGCTTGAACCTGGGTCCTTGAGCATTGTAACACGTAACCGGTGTGCCACCACCCGGCCCCTCTCTCTCTATCCAAAACAATAAATTAAATAAGTATTTAGAAGTCTCACTAGAATCAAAAGGTTGAGACAGAGAAAAACAATAGATACAAGAAAGGAAGGATGGTTTGGGCCATAGATACAAAAGGTCCAGGAGATCTGTAAGTTGCCACACTTTCAGATGAGGACAGTAAGGACTGGAGAGGTCACATAACTTGCCCAAGATCACACACCTTGTAAGGGCCATAGAGCCAGGTTACAAGCCATAGTAGTCTGAGCAGAGGTCAGAACCACCATGCTGTAAGGCAGCAAGTTTCTCTGCATCATGATTTTTCAAAAGCAAATGGATGGGAGCTAGGAAGACAGCATAATGGTTGTGCAAAAAGACTTACATTCCTGAGGTTCTGAGGTCCCAGTTTCAACTTCCAGCACCACCATGAGCCAGAGCTAAGCAGTGTTCTGGTCTTTCTCTCTATATCTCTTTCATTAAAATAAAATAAACAGAGAGTCGGGCAGTAGCACAGCGGGTTAAGCACAGGTGGAGCAAAGCACAAGGACCAGTGTAAGGATCCCGGTTCCAACCCCCGGCTCCCCACCTGTAGGGGAGTCGCTTCACAAGCGGTGAAGCAGGTCTGCAGGTATCTCTCTTTCTCTCCCCCTCTCTGTCTTCCCCTCCTCTCTCCATTTCTCTCTGTCCTATTTAACAATGACGACAACAATAACAACAGCAATAATAAATACAACAATAAAACAAGGGCAACAAAAGGGAATAAATAAATATTAAAAAAGAAAGTCTTTAAAAAATAAAATAAAATAAAATAATAAAATAAGCAATAGTAAAAAAAAATCAAGTGTATCGGAAGGCTGGACAGATAACAATGGTTATGCACACATGATTTTCAAGCCTGAGTCTCTGAGGTCTCAGTCTCAATCTCCAGCACCACAATCAGCCAGAGCTGAGCAGTACTCTGGTAAAATAAGATAAAATAAAAAGCAAATGGAGGGAACCAGGTGGTAGCACACCTGGTTGAGCGCACATATTGCAGTGCACAAGAACACGGGTTCAAGCTTCCGGCCCCCACTTGCAGGGGAAAAGCTTCACAAGTGGTGAAGCAGGGTTACAGGTGTCTCTCTGTCTCTCTCCCTTTCTATCACCCACCTCCATCTCGATTTCTGGCTGTCTCTATCCAAATAAATAAATAAAGATAATTAAAAAAGCAAATGGAGCAACAATAAATAGACATTTGTAAGAAAAAAATTTAGGGGGCCTGGCAGTAGCGCAGCGGGTTACGTGCACATGGCGCGAAGCGCAACGACTGGAGTAACTATCCGGGTTCAGGTCCCCATTGCCCCCACCTGCAGGGATGTCGCTTCATGGGCAGTGAAGCAGATCTGCAGATGTCTTATCTTTCTCTCTCCCTCCCTGTCTTCCCCTCTTCTCTTGATTTCTCACTGTCCAATCCAACAACGACAGCAATAACAACGATAAAACAATAACAATGATAAACAACAAGGGCAACAAAACGGAAAAAATGGGCTCCAGGAGCAGTGGATTCATAATGCAGGCGATAATTCTGGAGGCAAAAAAAAAAAAGAAAAGAAAAGGAAAGGAAAAGGTTTTTTTAAAAATTTTATTTTCTATTGTTATTATTACTGTATTCCCTTTTGTTGCCCTTGTTGTTTTTTATTGTTGTTATTGATGTCATCGTTGTTGGATAGGACAGAGAGAAATGGAGAGGAGGGGAAGACAGAGAGGGGGAGAGAGAGACACCTGCAGACCTGCTTCACCGCCTATCGGGTCCTTGAGCTTTGCACCACGTGCACTTAACCCATTGTGCTACTGCCCGACTCCTTAAGAAAAAGTTTTTTTAACTGCAAATTCATTCACTGCACCAAATGGTCTTTGACAGAAGCTAACAAATACTAAACACACGCTGTAAGACAGGTACGGTTTTAGTGTTGCTAACAGAGTCATTCGCGTCACAGACGGCCCTGTACAGCAGCATTTCTCGTTACCCTCATTTTACAGGTGAAAGCACCAAAGCCAGAGTGGCCAGGGCCAGGAAGATGTCCTGGCAGTCTGGTCATCCGAGCCTGTGCTCCGGACTGTGAGAGTTCACAACATGGAATAACTTCCCATTTATTTGGGTCTCTTTTCCTTTTAGAGACAGAAAGGCAGAGAGAGAAAGAGTGAAACAGACCAAAGTTTCCTTCAATGCAGTGGGGGACTGGGCTTGTTCTTTAATTTATTTTTTAACACTTTATTTATTAATGAATGAAAGTGAAAGATGGAGAATGAGAGAGAGCTGAACCATGACTGGCACACATGATGCTAGGGATCAAACTCAGGACCTTATTTCTAGTAGTGTTTGTTTATTTATTTATTGGATAGAGACAGAAAAATTGAGAGGGGAGAAGGATATAGAGAGGGAAAGATATAGAGAGACACCTGCAGCCCTGCTTCACTACTTGTGAAGCTTTCCCTCTGTAGGTGGGGGCCAGGGGCTTGAACCCAGGTCCTTGTGCACTGTAATATGTACTTTTAACTAGGTGCACCACCACCTGGCCCCCAGGAGTCCAACCAGAGCACTGATAAACTCTGGCTTATGATGGTGTGGGGACTGAACCCGGGAGGGACTTCAGAGCCTCAGGCATCAGAGTCTCTTTACATAAACATTATACAATCTAATCCCTGCAACTTTTTGATTTTATTTTTCAGATTTTTAAAAAAATAGTTAGAAACAGAAAGAAATGGGAAAGGAAGGGAGAGAAATAGAAAGATACCTACAGCACTGCTTCACCACTCACAAAACTTTCCCCCTGCAGGTGGGGACTGGAGGCTTGAACCCTCGTCCCTGTGCATGGCAACTTGTACACTCAACTGAGCAAACCACTGCCCATCTTTTTATTCTTTGATTTCTTAGCAGTGTTTTATGGTTTTTCAACCATCTTTTCTTCTTTTTTTATTTTTTATAAGTGATTTAGTAATGGTTAACAAGATTGTAAGATAACAGGGGTATAATTACAACCATCCTTTCTTAATTTTTTTTTAATACGAATCCACTGCTCCTGGCGGCCATTTTCCCCCACTTTTGTTGCCTTTGTTTTTATTATTATTATTGCTGCTGCTGTTGTTGTTGGATGGACAGTGAGAAATCGAGAGAAGAGGGGAAGACAGAGAGGGAGGAGAGAAAGATAGATGCCTGCTGTCCTGCTTCACCATTTTTTGAAGCTACCCCCCTGCAGGTGGGGAGCTGGGGGCTCAAACTGGGATCCTTATGCAGGTCCGTGCAGTTCGAGCCATGTGTGCTTAACCAGCTGCACTATCGCTGGGTCTGGCATGAGAGTCTCTTTGCATACCCATTATGCCATCTACCCCTGCCCCCCTTCCTGGTACTCTTATGATATGTGTATTGGGATGACTAATGGTATTCCACATATTTGTGAGGCTCTGTTCATCTTTATTCTTTTTTTTATTTCTGTTTTTATGATTGCATTATCTCAGTGAGCTGAGAAGACAGCTTAATGGTTATGTACATGACTGGAATGCCTGAGGCTCTGAACTCACAAGTTCAATTCCCAGCACCACCATAAACCAGAGCTGAGCAGTGCTCTGATTAAAAAACATATAAAATAACCCACACCTATGGGCATCTAATCTTTGACAAAGGTACCCAGACTATTGAATGGGGAAAGGAGAGTCTCTTCAACAAATGGTGTTAGAAAAATTGGATTGAAACATGCATAAAAATGAAGGGGGCTGGGTGGTGGTGCACCTGGTTGAGTGCATATATTACAATGTGCAAGGACCCAGGTTCAAGCCCCTGGTCCCCACCTGCTTCACAAGTGGTGAAGCAAGACTGCAGGTGTCTCTGTCTCTCTCCCTCTCTGTCTCCCCACTCCTCTCAATTTCTGGCTGTCTCTATCAAATAAATAAAGATGAAAAAGAGACATGCAGAAATATGAAACTGAACCATTACATTTCACCAGATACAAAAGTAAATTCTAAATGGATCAAGGACTTGGATGTCAGGCCGGAAACTAGCAAATACTTAGAGGACAATATTGGCAGCACTCTTTTCAATCTCAATTTTAAAGGCATTGTCAATGATATAAATCCAATTGCATGGAAGAATAAAACAAAAATAAACCAATGGGACTGCATCAAATTAAAAAGTTTCTGTACAGCAAAAGAAACCATCACCCAGAGATCCCTTACAGAATGGGAGGTTTTTTGTGTGTGTTTTTTATTTTTGGCTCCAAGGTTATTGCTGGGGCTCAGTGCCTGCACCACAAATCCACTGCTCCTGGAGGCCATTTTTTCCCTTTTTGTTGCCCTTGTTGTCTTATCATTGTTGTGGTTATTATTATTGTTATTGCTGTCATTGTTGTTGGATATGACAGAAATGGAGAGAAGGGGAGAGAAGAATAGACACCTGCAGATCTGCTTCATCGCTCATGAAGCGACCCCCATGCAGGTGGGGAGCCAGGGGCTGAACTGGGATCCTTACTGCCAGTCCTTGCACTTTGTGCCATGTGCGCTTAACCCGCTGAGCTATCGCCTCCCAGAATGGGAGATCTTTACATACCATACATCAAACAAAAGGCTAATGACCAAAATATATAAAGAGCTCACCAAACTCAGCAACAACAACAAAAATGACCCAATTCAAAAGTGAGGAGAGGATATGAACAGACTATTCTTCATAAAAGAGATCTAAAAGGCCAATAAACATATGAAAAAATCCTCCAAGTCATTGTCAGAGAAATGAAAATAAAGACAATGATGAGATACCAGAAGAGGCAGCAACAACAGTTGCTGGAGAGGTTGTGGGGACAAAGGAACCCTCCTGCATTGCTGGTGGGAATGTCAATAGGTCCAACCCCGAGTATGGCACCAAAGTAAGAAAGCAGAAGTATACTAGAGTTTGCAGTGAGTACCTCCCTAATACTTCCTCTCCACTTTTCCAAGCTTTGGGTCCATGATTGCTCAACAATTTGTTTGGCTTTGTATGTTAACTCTCTTTTCAGTCACCAGGTTCCAGGTGTCATCAGGATGCCGGCCAGACTTCCCTGGATTGAAGACACCACCAATGTGTCCTGGAGCTCAGCTTCCCCAGAGACCCATCCTACTAGGGAAAGAGAGAGGCAGACTGGGAGTATGGACCGACCAGTCAACGCCCATGTTCAGCGAGGAAGCAATTACAGAAGCCAGACCTTCTACCTTCTGCAACCCACAATGACCCTGGGTCCATGCTCCCAGAGGGATAGAGAATGGGAAAGCTATCGGGGGAGGGGGTGGGATATGGAGATTGGGCGGTGGGAATTGTGTGGAGTTGTACCCCTCCTACCCTATGGTTTTGTTAATTAATCCTTTCTTTAATAAAAAATAAAAAATAAAAAAAAAATAGGTCCAACCCCTGTGGAGAGCAGTCTGGAGAACTCTCAGAAGACTAGAAGTGGACCTACCCTATGACTCAGCAATTCCTCTCCTAGGGATATATCATAAGGAACCAAACACACCCATCCAAAAAAGATCTGTGTATATCTATGTTTACAGCAGCACAGTTTGTAATAGCCGAAGCCTGGAAGTGAAATTACTCACTTGGATAGTGTGCTGCTTTGCTACGTGTGTGACTCAGGATTGAATTCACACACATCACACTTAAAGAAGCTTGAGTACTGAGGTCACTTTCACTCTGTCTTCCTTCTGTCTCTTGTCTTTAAAAAAAAAAATCTGTCATTCTAACTTGTGTTTTATTCTGTCTTTTGCCAGTTTCAATCTACTATAGACCCTTCTAGTTAATTATTTTTTTATTTTTTTATTATCTTTATTTATTGTATAGAGACAGCAAGAAATCGAGAGGGAAGGGGGTGATAGGGAGACAGAGTCACCTGCAAGACTGCTTCATCACTCATGAAGTTTCCCCCCTGCAGGTGGGGACCAGGGGATCAAACCTGGGTCCTTGCACATTGTAACATGTGCGCTCAATCAGGTGCACCACCACCTGGCCCCTGTAGTTAATTTTTCATTTTGGTTATTGTCACCTCTAGAATCTCTTAGTTCATTTCCCCTCCCTCCCTCCCTCCCTCCCTCCCTCCCTCCCTCTCTTCCTCCCTTCCTTCCCTCGCTTTCTTTTTGTCACCAGGGTTATTGCTGAGGCTAGGTGCCTGCACAATGAATCCACTGCTCTTGGTGACGATTTTTCCTACCCCTTCCCCCTCTTTTTTTCTTTTTTTAATTAGATGAGACAAAGAGAAATTGAGAGGGAAGGGGATGGGGCTTGGGCGGTAGTGCACCAGCTTAAGTGCACATAGTACAAAACACAACTACCTTCGCAAGGGTCATGGTTTGAGCCCCTGGCTCCCCACCTGCAGGGGGAGGGTCACCTCACAAGTAGTGGAGCAGGTCTGCAGTTGTGTATCTTTCTCTCCCCCTCTCTATCTTCCCCTCCTTTCTCAATTTCTTTCTGTCCTATCCTATTAAAAGGGGGGAGGGGAAGAGACAAAAGGAGAAAGAGAGACACCTGCCAACCTGCTTTACTGCTAGCAAGGCTTCCCCTCTGCAGGTAGGGAAGTGGCTGGAACCCTGGTCCTTGCTCCTGATAATGTGTGTGCTCAACCAGATCAGCCTCTGATTCATTTTCATACTGCCTATTTCTTTATTGATACATATTTTTTCTTTTACTTACTTTTTACTATTTGTTTATATATTTATTTATGTGAGGTATAGGAAGAGAGAGAAAGGACCAGACATCACTCTGGTACATATGCTGCTGGTGATGGAACTCAGGACCTCATGTTTGATAGTCCAACCCTTTATCCACGACACCACCTCCCAGACCACTCTTTTACTTATTTATTGTTGGATAGAGACACAGAGAGAAATTGAGAGGTGAGGGGTAGATAGAGAGGGAAAGAGACAGAGAGACACCTGCAGCTCTATTTCACCACTCGTGAAGCTCCCTCCCTGCAGGTGGGGACCAGGGGCTTGAACCTGGGTCCTTGTACACTGTAATGTGAGCGCTCAATCAGGTGTGCCACCACCTGGCACCTGATATACATATTTTTTAATTTTACCAGAGCACTGTTCAGCTCTAGCTTATGGTGGTGTGGGGGATTAAACCTGAGACCTTGGAGCTTCAGGCATGAGTCTCTTTGCTATCTCCCTCTTTATTGCTATTTTCTATTTGGTGATAATTTGCTATCATACCTTCCTTTAATTCTTTCAACATGGACATAGTTATAGTAACTGCTTTGAGGGCCTTGTCTGCCAGTCTAACCCATTGGCTTCCAAAAGCAGATTCTCTTGCTTGCTTTCCCTCGTGGATGGGTCATATTTTTCTTTCTCTCCCATGGCTTATCATTTTTTTGTTGGAAAGTGAACGTTTTATTGACTATCTTGTAGCAATTCTGGGTACTGACTCCCTCCCACCTCCGGGGCTCATTGTTCTTGCTTGTTATTTACTTAGTGACTTGACTAGACCAGTTCAGTGAAATCTGTTTTCCCACGCAGTGTGGAGCTTCTGATGTCATTCCTCAGGGGCCAGTCTTAGGCAGGCATGCAGTCTCCATGGCAACCAAAAGTGCCTGCGGTTACAGCTGGATTCCTTGTTCCTTTTTTTTTTTTTTTTTCCTATTCTGCAGCTGCGTTCTTTGCTGAGTTCCCGGATGATGAAGGGTTTAAGCTTCTGACTTCCGCCTTTATTGGGATCACACCCAGCTGTTAGTCTTCACTAATTGCGATTTGATTGCTCTAAAATTTCAGCATTGCCAGGGGGAATAAATTGTTCTACAGTTGGTCCAAATCAGGCCCCTTTTCTGGGGGCTGCGTGAAGCTTGTTCCAACCCCAGGAAGGCCATTCTTAGTTGTCTTTCTCTATTTCCTCTGTTAAATTCCTTGCTGGTCTGCCATTTCTCTTGTAAGTATCGTGGAGTTTATGGCCTTCCCTTAATTGATCAGTACCAAGTTGTTGTTGTTGTTGTTATTATTATTTTACCAGAGCACTGCTCAGCTCTGGTTTATGGCGGTGCTAAGGACTGAACTTGGGACTTTGGAGCCTCAGGCATGACAGTCTCTTTGCAGAACCATTAGCAATCTACCCCCACCCGTCCAGTTATTTTTGACAATGCTCCTAGGTAGGAACTTTCTGTAGCTCTGTCCTAAAGCAGTTTGTCCTCTGAGGGAGAGCTGCAGAGAGTTCTCTTTTCCTCTCCTCTCCATTCCTGCTCTTCTCTCTCTCTCTCTCTCTCTCTTTGGCTGGGCTTCAGTGCTAGCACTGGGATGTATTGGATCGACCTTCATTCATTGGGGACACTGACGATCCTTCCTAGCCGACTGAATCCACATGGATCCCAGTCACTTTCAAAGCCAGCAACAAGCAGCTCCTGACAGCTTTCAACCTGACCTGTTGACTGGCTACGGAAGAAGGGCAAACGCTAGAAGAAGAAGTGCTAGCACTACGAATCCACTGCTCCTGGGAGCCATTTTTTTCCATTTTTTTTTTAACTGGAGAGGACAGAGAGAAATTAAGATAGGAGGGGAGATAGAGTGGGAGAGAGAAAGACAGACACCTGCAGACCTGCTTCGCTGCTTATGAAGCGTCCCCTTTGTAGGTACGGAGTAGGCGCTTGGATCCAGATCGTTGCATGGGTCCTTGTGCTTAGTACTATGTGCGCTTAACCAGGTGCACCACCAAAGGACCACCTCTTTCTCCTTTATCAGAACACTACTTAGCTCTGGCTTTTCGTGGTGCTAGGGACTAAACCTGGAACTTTGTAGCCTCAGCTATTAAAGTCTCTTTGCATAACAATTGTGCTGTTTCCCCTGCCCCTTCCTTCTCTGGACTGCCTCTCCTCCTCAGCAGAGCCTACCCACTGCTACACCTAATCTGGGAGCAGATAGTGGAGGTCATCACTCTTCCCCGAGTGACACCTCTACTCTATGAGAGGGACACGGGGCAGGCAGAGCACACCCTGGCCCTCTCAGTTCCTTCCAGTGTGGGAACTTTCTTCCCTGTGAGCAAGCTGGAGCAGAAGTCATTGGGCCTTCCACTACAGCCTGCAGCCAGGGCAGTAGAAATCCATCCATCTTCCCTCCGCCCCTCCCTCCCTTTTAAGATTCCTCTTATTTATTTATTTATTAACAGAAATTTCTTCAGGTTCAATCCTTGACACCAGTATAATCCAGACTGAAGAAATGCTCTGATCCCTTGACAACAATAACAATAAATTTCACTTTGTGCTGGGAGATAGCTCACATGGTACAATGTGTACCTTACCATGCACAGATCTGAGTTCCAGCTCCAGTACCACAGGGGAGTACTATGACGCCAGGGGAAGCTGCATGGATGGTTGAATGTAGAAAGATGCTGTGGTATTTCTCCTTCTATCTGAAATAGAAAAATAATTAAAAAGTCAGTCCAGGGGAAGTAGAATCATCCAAGTGTAAGACCCGGACATACATACATACATGCATGCACACATTTTACCAGTTAAATGGTTGTTTAACTGGGGAAGGGTTTTACCAACTTCCGGACCACACCATTCTGGAAGCCTGCTTCAACCAGGGTTTGCTTGTTTGTTTGTTTCCCAGTCAAGGATTTGTGTCTGCATCATTCTACAATTCCTAGAAGACTTTTATCCTTTTTTTTTTTTTTCCAGATTGAAGGTGACAGAGAGAGAGAGAGAGAAGGAGGAGGAGGAGGAGGAGGAGAAGGGGGAAGAGGAGAAGAAGAAGACCAAGTAGTGGTTTACCCAGCTGAGCATAAGGTCCTGAATTCAAACCCCTGCCCACCCCCATAAGAAGGAAGCTTCTTGTGCAGTGAAATAGGTCTGCAGGTGTCTATCTTTCTCTCTCCCCTCTGTTATCACTGTTTCTATCCTATCAAATTAAACAAACAAACAAAAAAAATGGCTGCTGGGAGCAGTGGATTTGAAATACAAACACTGAGCCCCAGGGATAACCCTGGTAGCAATAAAAAAGAGGAACTAGAAGAAGAGGAGGAGGAGGAAATAAAGGGAGGGAGAAAGGAGAAATAGAGAGAGACTACATCTCCACTCTACCACTCATGAAGCTTTCACTTTTCTTGGCACTTTCCTGGGTCCTCATGCATGGTAGTGTGTGCTCTATCAGGTGCACTATCTCCTCAATGCTTCTTTTTTCCCCCTTTTTGATAACACAACATTTTTCGCAACCATTGTCCTTGTATTTTGTGTCCCACACTAAATAAAGTACTTTTTTGTGGAAAAATACGACTTTTTTCTTTTATCTCCTTTTTCAAAAGATTTTTTTTTAATGAGATAGAGATAGGAGGAGAGAGAGAAAGAAACCAGAGCATCACTCTGGTACATAGGCTGCTGGGGATTAAATTCTGGACCTCATGCTTAAGAGCCCAATGTGTTAGTTACTTCATCAACCTCCTGGACCACTCCTTAATGATTTTAAATATATTTTTATTTATTTATTAATATTTTATTTATTGATTGATGAGAAGGGTAGAAAGAGAGAGAGAAAGAGACAGACATCACTCTGGTACATGTGCTGCCAGGAATTGAACTCAGGACCTCATGCTTGAGAGACCAACGCTTTAACCACTGTGCCACCTCCCGGACCACTCTGATTTCCTTATCTTTTTTTTTTTTTTTTTTGCCTCCAGAGTTATCACTACAAATCCACTGCTCCTGGAGGCCATTTTTCTCATTTTGTTGTCCTTGTTGCATTTGTTGTAGTTATTATTGTTATTGTTGTCATAGCTGCTGTTGTTGTTGGATAGGACTGAGAGAAATCGAGAGAGGAGGGGAAGATGGGAGAGAAAGATAGACACCTGCAGATCTGCTTCACTGCCTGTCAAGTGACTCCCCTGCAGGTGGGGAGCTGGGGACTCGAACTGGGATCCTTACTCCCATCCTTGCACCTTGCACCACCTGCGCTTAACCCTCTGTGCTACCACCCGATTCCCCCTTTTATTTTTAATGACAGAGAGATAGAGAGAGAAAGATACACAAAGACAGAGACCCGAACACTGCTCAGCTCTGGCTTTAGTGGTGCTAGGGGTTGAACCTGGTACTTTGGAACCTCAGGCATGAATCTGTTGCACAATCAGTATGCTGTCTCCCCAGCCTTCTTAATGATTTTTAGGGTGAAAAATAAGTTTTCAGGGGTGGAGGAGATAGTATAATAGTTATGCAAAGCAACTCTCATGCCTGAGGCTCCCAGGTCCCAGGTTCAGTCCCCCACACCACCATAAGCCAGAGCTGAGCAGTGCTCTGGCATAATAATGATAATGATGATGATGATGATGATGATGTCAGTATCATAAACTCAAAATTCAGATATGTATTCCAATCCATTGCAGTTATTGATGCTCAAAATAGCCCAGTTTAGCTAGTGGGATATTTTTTCTTTCTTTTCCCAGTGCACAGTTGAGCTCTGGTTTATCATGTTGCTTCGGACTGAACCTGTGACCTTAGAGCCCCAGGCAAGAATGCTGTTTGCGTAACCATTCTGCTATCTTCCAGGCCTGTGAGAACTTTAAATGGCTTCCCAGTCCACAGTCATTGGCTGCTTTCATGCTGTTAATTACCAGGCATGTTGCTTTGCTTGAGCCGACATATCCTGTTGAAAGCTTAAAGGTCACACTTGCCTCTATCAAGAGGAAGTATAAAAGCCTTCCAAAGAAGGTCTTGGAAGAAATAAAAGAAAACACTCCAGAGGGAAAAAGAAACACATTTTTTTAATCATACAAATCAAAATGAAAAGGAAACATTTAAGATAGCACAGAAAATATGACATGAATAATAACACAGATGTACTCATTATTATGACAAATGTAAATGGAATCTACGTCCTTATCAAAAATTATGATTCACACACACAAAAATTAACATTCACAAAATGAATTAAGAATTCATTTCTGGGACTGCTTTTTTCTTTTAAGAACCTCTTTCTTCAGAGCCTCAAGCACAAGAGTCTTTTGCATATAATCATGCTATCTCCCTGGCCCTTTCTAAGACTACATTCTTTTAAAAAATATTTTTATATTTTTATTTATTTCTTATAGGATAGAGACAGAAAGAGATTGAGAGAGGAGGGAGAGGGAGAGAGGGAGAGAGACAGAGAGATACCTGTAGCCCTGTTTCCCCCCCTTGTAAAGCTTTTACCCTGCAGGTGGGGACCAGGGGCTTGAACCTGGGAATTTGCACATTGTAATGTGAGCTCTTATCCACATGTGCTACCACCTGGCCCTCTTAAAACTGCATTCTTTTTTTTTTAAATTTTATTTATTCCCTTTTGTTGCCCTTGTTTTGTTGTTGTTGTTGTTGTAGTTCTTCATGTCGTCGTTGTTGAATAGGACAGAGACAAATGGAGAGAGGAGGGGAAGACAGAAGGGGAGAGAAAGATAGACACCTGCAGACCTGCTTCACCGCCTGTGAAGCGACTCCCCTGCAGGTGGGGAGCCGGGGGCTCGAACCGGATCCTTATGTCCTTGAGCTTAGCGCCACGTGCGCTTAACCCTCTGTGCTACCGCCCAACTCCCAAAACTGCATTCTTAATAATGCCAGCAATAGCACACCAGACTTTCATACCTGAGGCATCGTGGGTCCCAGTTTCAGTCCCTGGTAACACTACAAACCAGAGTTGAGCAGTGTTCTGGTCTTTCATTAAAATAAACAAATATTTTTTTAAAAAAGTATTTTAGATCAGGGGAAACAGCATAATGGTGATGCAAAAAAGACTTTCTTGCCATGGTCCAGGAGGTGACACAGTGGATAAAGCATTGGATTGAGGTCCTGAGTTCAATCCCAGGTAGCACATGTACCAGAGAGATGTCAGGTTCTTTCTCCTCTCTCCTCCTATCTTTCTCATAAAAAATAAATGAGTAAATAAATAGATAAATAAATAATTATTTTTAAAAAAAGACTTTCTGTGGTCTGGGAGGTGGTGTAGTGGATAAAGCACTGGATTCTCAACCATGAGGTCCCGAGTTCAATCCCTAGCAGCACATGTACCAGAGTGATGTCTGGTTCTTCCTCTCTGCGCCTATCTTTTTCATGAATAAATAAATAAATTATTTAAAAATATTTTTAAAGGCTTTCTTTCCTGAGGCTTTGGGGTCCCAAATACAATCCCAGCACCGCCATAAGCCAGGGCTGAGCAGGGCTGTGGTCCCTCCTCCCCACCCATGTCTCTTTTTCATTGAAATAACTAAATAAAATCTTTAAAAAATAGTTCCACTTAAATGAAGCACAAAAATACTAATAATGGGGAGTCGGGCTGTAGCGCAGCGGGTTAAGCGCAGGTGGCGCAAAGCACAAGGACCGGCATAAGGATCCCGGTTCGAATCCCGGCTCCCCACCCGCAGGGGAGTCGCTTCACAGGCGGTGAAACAGGTCTGCAGGTGTCTATCTTTCTCTCCTCCTCTCTGTCTTCCCCTCCTCTCTCTATTTCTCTCTGTCCTATCCAACAACGACAACAACAATAATAACTACAACAATAAAACAACAAGGGCAACAAAAGGGAATAAATAAATAAAATAAATATTAAAAAAATACTAATAATGGAAGGGAAATACATAAAACGGAGGCAAATTAAGAGAGCTCAAAGACAGAAATACTTAAACATTAGTATAATTAGCCATAAAAGTTGTTTTGAGGGACTGGAAAGTTAAATTATCATTATTTGCAGATGACATGTTGTAATACCTAGAGGACTCCAAAAACTCTACCGAGAAAACTACTGAAAATCATCAATAAATTCAGTAAAGTAGAAGGATTCAAAATTAATACCCACAAATCTGTGGCATTTTTTTACACAAAAGATGGGCTAGAGGAAAGGGACCTGAAAGAAGAAACCCCATTTATAATTGAACCCAAAAAGATAAAATGCCTAGGAATAAATCTAATGAAGGATCTTTTCAATGAAAATTATAAGTTATTGTTAAAAGAAATAAGAGGAAAGAAATGAAAAAACATCTCCTATTCATGGATTGGAAGAATTAACATCATTAAAATGGCAGTCCTGCCAAAAGTGATTTATATATTCAATGCAATCACTATAAATATTCCAGTGGCATATTTCAAGGAACTTAGCTAAAAATTCATGTGGAACTATATAAAACCATGAATAGCAAAAGCTTTCTTGAGGAAGAAGAAGAAAAACAGAGGCATCACAATCCCAACTTCAGTTTATGCTACAAAACAATACTAGTTAAAACAGTGTGTTATTTGAACAAAGTGGACATATGGACCAATGGAACAGGATAGAGACTAGAACTGAACCCACAGGTGTACAGGCAAATTATATACAATAAAGGGGCCACGACTGCCAAATGGGGAAAAGAGAGTCTCCTTAACAAATGCTGCTGGGTTATTTGGACAACCACATATAGAAAAATGAAACAGACCAGTACTTAACATTATGACAAAATTAGGCCAAAATGGACCAAAGATCTGGATGTTAGACCTGAAACTAATACATAGAAGAAAATATCAGTGAGACATTTTAGGACTTTATGCAAAGAGACTCTCATGCCTGAGGCTCTAAAGTCTCAGGTTCAGTCCCCCGCTATACCATCAGCCTGAGCTGAGCAGTGCTCTGGTAATATATATATATATATATATATATATATATATATATATATATATATATATATATAAAATAAAATTGAAAAGCTTCTGCACATCAAAAGAAAATTCCACAAGGATAATCAGGAAACCCAGAAAATGGGAAAAGATATTTGTACACTGCACCTCAGACAAGTGGTTGATAGCAAACAACTATGAAGAACTCGTACAGCAAGAACAACCCAAGAAAAAGTGGGCAGAAGATATGCATAGATAGTTCTCTAAAGAAGAGATACACATGGCCTGCAGACACATGTGGAAATATCCCAATTCACTCATCATCAGAGAAATGCAAATGAAAACCACACTGAGCTTCCATCTCACACCTGTGAGAATGGGCTCCATCAACAAAACAAGAGAAGACAAGTGTTGGAGAGGATGTGGAGAGAGAGGAACTCTTATTACACCGCTGGTGGAAGCACAAACTGGTAAGCCATTATGAAGAATAGTATGGGAATCTGTAAACAAATGCAAATGGAAATACCTTATGATCCAGCAATTCTACTCCTAGGCATTTACCCAAAGGGTATAATAACACTGATTTGAAGGGATATGTGTCCTCCCATGTTCACAGCAGCATTATTCACAATAGCGAAAATATGGAAGCAACCAAAATGCCCTTCAACAGATGACTGGTTTAAAAAGTTATGAGGCATATACCCCAAGGAATACTACTCAGCAATAAAAAAGACGATATAAGGGGCCAGGTGGTGGCACACCTGTTTGAGCGCACATGTTACAGTGCTCAAGGACCCAGGTTCGAGCCCCTGATCCCCACACGTAGGGGGAAAGCTTTGCAAGTGGTGAATCAGTGCCTCAGGTATCTCTCTCCCTCTCTGTCACTCCTTTCCCTCTCGATTTCTGGCTGTCTCTATCCAATTAAACAAAGATAATGCAAAAAAACTTAAAAAAAAAAAAAGATGATATGGTGTCCTTTGGGATAAAATGGATGAAATTGGAGATTATGCCTAGTGAAGTTAAGTAAGAAGGTAAAGGATAACTACAGGATGGTTTTACTTACACGTAGAATATAGAGAATTGAACAAATGAATGTGAAAGAAAAAAAAAGTCAATCCATATCCAAGACTGTGGGAGAACTATAGTGGTTATCTAAGGGGGTGGTGGTGGGGACACAGGCCTCTGGTGATGGAAGCAGTGAGAAATTATATTCCTAGTGAAAAAGAAAAAAGAACAACAACAAAAAAGAGATACAGAAAACTGAAAAATGTTATGCATGTACCAACAACTGCATTTATTGTAAACCATTAATATCCCCACTGTAAAAAAATTCCCAACACGGGGCCAGGTAGTGGCGCACCTGGTTGAGTGCACATGTTACAGTGCACAAGGACCCAGGTTGGAACCCCCAGCCTCCACCTGCAGGAGGAAAGCTTCATAAGTGCTGAAGCAGTGCTGCAGGTGTCTCTCAATCTATCACCCCCTTCTCTCTCGATTTCTGTCTCTAGCCAGTAAATAAATATAATTAAAAAACATTTTAAAAATTCCCAACTCAAGACCCTCAATGTAGTCACTTCTGAAGAGTATTTTTGTTTGCTTTTTGCCTTGATAGGCAAAATATTTACATATATCAGGTATTACACTATGGACTTTTTTGGTGAGGGGGGATGATTATTCTACATAACACCTGAGGACTTCTTGAATGGCAAAGGGTGCATTCTACTGAGTGAGGTATCTCCTATACCCCCACCCCACCCCCCCCCCGCTTTTTTTTTTTTAACGAGAGCACTGTTCAGCTCTGGCTTATGGTGGTGGTTCGGGGATTGAACCTGGGACTTTGGAGCCTCAGGCATGAGTCTGTTTGCATAACCATTATGCTGTCTACCCTCCACCCACCATTTTTTATTAGTGATTTACTATTGATTTACAAAATTGTAAGATAATAGCGACATAATTCCATATAGTTCCCACCATAAGAGTTTTGTGTCTCATCCCTCTACTGGAAACTGTAATAGTTCTCCCAAGGTCGCTGTTATGAGCTGATTCTAGTCTATCTATTGATCCATCGATGGATACAGATATTCCCTTGTTTTTTTCAGTGGTCCTGCCTTCACCTCCTTTCTAGTTCAACCCTACGCCTATTTACTACTTCCAAGAGTCTTTCCTTTTTTCCTCTTTATTTTTTTTAATTTTTAATTTTTTTTCCTCCTCCAGGGTTATTGCTGGGCTCAGTGCCTGCACCATGAATCCACCGCTCCTGGAGGCCATTTTTCCCCCCTTTGTTGCCCTTGTTGTTGTAGCCTCATTGTGGTTATTATTATTGCCACTGTTGACGCAATTCGTTGTTAGATAGGACAGAGAGAAATGGAGAGAGGAGGGGAAGACAGAGAGGGGGAGAGAAAGATAGACACCTGCAGACCTGCTTCACCGCCTGTGAAGCGACTCCCCTGCAGGTGGGGAGCCGGGGCTCGAACCGGGGTCCTTACGCCGGTCCCTGCGCTTTGCGCCACATGCGCTTAACCCACTGCGCCACCGCCCGACCCCCGCCTTTTTTCCTCTTATCTCTCAGCTAAGTGAAACCGTGCCCGGTTTCCTCTGGTGTTTTCCAGATTCTCTTCCCTTTCGTTGGTGGTATATTAAAAAAAAAAAAAGATTTCTGGTGACAAATGCTTTGGGTCCTGGCCCCTAGTCTTATAAATTTTCTCAAGCGATTGATACTTACAAAATAAAACTAGAAGAACATGCACAAATATAAAAAGAGTATGTAAACACAAAGATTTTTTTTTAGTTTGACGCTAAGCACACTTAATTGCAGACATTCTGATATTTCACTACTCAGTATTTTAGTTTGATTGCCCTAATGTGGATTTTTCTGTGACACAGTCTCACACACACACACACACGCACAATCATAGACTGGGGAGATAGCTCACTTGGTAGGCTAAGTGCACACAGTCTAGGTTCAAGTCCCAGCACCACAGGAGAATGCCATGGCATTGGGGGAGCTCTTCTGGTGCTGTGGGCTCTCTCCTTCTCTCTCACTGTCCCTCTTTCTGAGTGAAAAAGTGGCTTATGACCAGTGAAATAGTGAAACTATGCACTCCTAGGAGCCCTCCTCCCCTTAAAAAACAAAACTAGGAGGGCTGGTGGTAGTGCAGCGGGTTAAGCGTGCAAAGTGTAAGGACCGGTGTAGGGAACCCAGTTCGAACCCCCAGCTTCCCCACCTGCGGGAGGGGGGGTCACTTCACAAGTGGTGAAGCAGGTCTGCAGGTGTGTCTGTCTTTCTCTCCCCCTCTCTGTCTTCCCTTCCTCTCTCCATTTCTCTCTGTCCTATCCAACAATAACAACAATGATAAACAAGGGCAACAAAAAGGGAGAAAAATGGTTCTAAGGTCCCAGGTTCAATCTCTAGCACCCCTATAAACCAGAGCTGAGCAATGCTGTGGTCTTTCTCTCTGTGTATCTTTCATTACGAAAGGAAGAAAAGAAAGAAAGAAAGAAAGAAAGAAAGAAAGAAAGAAAGAAAGAAAGAAAGAAAGAGGTTTAATTTTACTTTATATAAGAGAGTTTCATTTCACCTTTTCCTTTTTATAAATAAAATAAAAAAGAGTTTCACTTTGAGGCAGAAAGAGGTAGAAGGAAACCAGAGCACCACTCCAGTACATGTAGTGCTGGGGATCAAAGTAGGAACCTTAGGCATAAAAGTCCCTAACACCAAAGCTTCCTCCAGTGCCATAGCACCTTCCAAGTGGTGCTGGGGCTCAAACCTGGGCTGCACACATGGCAAGGCAAACACCCTACCTGGTGAGCTACCTCTCTGACCCAATAACCAGATGATGATGATGATGATGATGATGAAGATGAAGGAGGAGGAAAGGGGAAGGAGGAGAAGAAGGAGGAGGAGGAAGAGGAGGAGGAGGAGGAGGAGATGGTGAAGAAGGAGAAGAAGAATTTTTTTTTTTTACCAGAGCACTGCTCAGCTCTGGTGTAGGGTGTTGAACCTGGGACCTCTCATGTGCCAAGCATGAAAGTCTTTTTTTTTTTTAGCATAACAATTATGCTGTCTCCCTCTCTCTCCCCCTCAATAACCATTTTTTAAAAAATTACAAAGCTGCAGAGTGCTGACCTGGTGTAGTGGCTCTGTACATGGGCTCTGAGGCAGAGAAAGCTTCAGGTTCAAATCCCATTCTCACCAGAAGCCAGTGGCTCACCCCTCTAGGGAAAATAAAATTACAGATCCAGCAATATAGCTCACCTGGATAGTGTACCTGCTTTGCCATGCACATAATCCAGGTTTGATCCTGGCCCTCACTGCACTGAATAAGCTTCAGTGCTGTGATATCTTTCCCTCTCTCCTATGTCTCTTTCTTAGTCTTTATCTGCAAAAGTTGTGAAGTCCTGGCAGTGATAAGAGAAAATTGCATACTTTCAGGAGCATGCCCTCCTATGGGTTTTGTCAGTTGCAGTCCTACATCCACACCTCTGTTGTGTAACCCACTCTGTACACAGCCTTTCCCTCTCTCCCAATCCCAGAGAACCACTCACCTGATTTTCATCTTGTGATAGATTAAATAATGACCTCCAAAAATATCCATGCCCTAATTCCCAAAACCAGTGAACTGCTACTTCCATGGCAAAAGAGACTTTGCAGATGTGATTAGGGATCTTGTGATGGAGACATGGCACTGGACATCTGCTTGGTTCCTAAATCTACTCATAGGGGTCCATAGGGGGCCATAAGAGGGCACCAAGAAAGTCAAAGGAGGAAGTAGGAGACATGAAGACAGACAAATAGAAGGTTGGAGTGATGAAAGGAGGGAGTTGCAAGTGAGGGAAGCAGGTAGCCTATAGACACTGGACAGGGCACGGAAATAATTCTCCTTGAAAGCTTCTAGGAGTCAGCCCTAAACACCTCGACTTCAGCTTAGGGAGACTAATTTTGGACTTCTGGACTCTAGAACTGCGAAATGATACATTTATGTTGATGTAAGCCACCAAGTTTGTGGTGATTTTTTTTTGGTTTTTCTTTTTCTTTTTTTTTTGCCTCCAAGGTTATTGCCGGTGCTCGGTGCCTGCACCACTAATCTACTGCTCCTGGAGGCCATTTTTTCCGTTTTGTTATCCTGGTTGTTTTACCATTGTTGTGGTTATTATTATCGTTGTTATTGATGTTGTTGTGGTTGGATAGGACAGAGAGAAATGGAGAGAGGAGGGGAAGACAGAGAGGGGAAGGGAAAGACACCTGCAGACCTGCTTCACTGCCTGTGAAGCGACACCCGTGCAGTGGGGAGCCGGGGGCTTGAACCGGGATCCTTCCTCCGGTCCCTGCGCTTTACGCCACGTGCGCTTAACCCACTGCGCTACCGCCCGACCCCCTGTGGTGATTTTTAGATGTACTTATTTATGATGAGAGAGAAAGCGCGCGCGCACGCGCAAAGCAGTGCACCACTCTTGTCAATATCTAACGACCAATGTGGAACTCAGGGCTGCATGTCTGTGAGTCTAATGCTTTCTCCACTGCACCACCTCCTGGACCACTATAGTATTTACTTCCTTTACAGCAGAAATAGGTCTCTAGGTTTTTTTTTTTTTTATTTGTTTTGTTTTGTTTCTAAAGATTTTATTTAGAGTGGGGGTAGCTAGCATAATGGTTATGCAAAGAGACTCTCAAGGTTCAATCCCCCGCACCACCACATACCAGAGCTGAGCAGTGTTCTGGTAATAAATAAATTTTATTCAAGAAGAAGATAGGAGGAGTGAGAGAAAGAACCAGGCATCACTCTGGTACATGTGCTGCAGAGATTGAACTCAGGACTTGATGCTTGACAGTCCAGTGCTTTATCCACTGCCCCACCTCCTTGACCACTAGTTCTCTATAGTTTTACCCTTTCAAAATGTCATGCATGGAATCATATAATACTTTGGGCTCTTGGGGACCTGACTCCTTTCACTTGGAAAAAATGCATTTAAGATTCAGCCATATTTAGGGCTGGGGAGATAGCATAATGTTTATGTAAAAAGACCTGCCTGCCAGAGGCACCAAAGGTTTCAAATTCAATCCCATGCACCACCATAAGCCAGAGCTGTGCAGTACTCTGGTAAAAGCAAACAAATAAGTAAATGAATAAATAAATAAAATGAAGCCATGCTTATGTTGTTTTTTCTTCACAAAAAAATGGCTCATCCAAAGCTAAGCACTGCTCTGAAAAAGAAGGAAAGAAGAAAGGAAGGGAGGGAGGGAGAAAGGAAAGAAGGGAAAGGAAAGGGAACTCATGGGGGGTTGCAAAAATATCTCACTTGGTGGGACCAGGTGGTGGTGCACTGGAAAAATACACAGATTAACACCTGCTGAGACGGAGCTCAAGCCTCTGGCCCCCACCTACAGGGGGTAAGCTTCGTGAGTGTTTGAGCTGTGCTGCAACTGTCGCCCTTTTTTCCCCTTTCTGCCCATCTCTGCCTGTCTCTCCTCTATAAAAAGAAAGGGGGGGGGAGAGGAGAAAAAAAAAAACACTGTTGGGAGCAGTGGAGTCATTGTGCAGTAATCCCGGTGGCAAAAATCAAACAAATAAACAACTCAGTGTGCTGTTTAACATGTGTGCAACCCAGGTTTGAGCCTGGAATTAAAGGAACTGAATGAAGCTTGTGTTCTGAGACTTTTCTCCTTCTCTCTCTGTCTTGCTCTTTCTATTTGAAAAAAGTCAGCCTGGAACAGTGAAGCCCCAGCAACAAAAAAAGAAAGAAAGAAATAGCTTTTAGGACATAGAGAAGTCAATTTAAATATCATTACTTGGGAAACAGATTATTAAGAAATAACAGAAAAGAACTGCAGGATTTTTAAGGTCAAGGTTGCATTCACAGAATATGCCAGAAGTTCAGAGCTCCAGATGGATTATAACTCCTTTTGTTACAAATAACATTTTCAAGGACATTGTAAGATATCAAGAAAAAAAGCATCTTATTTCTGCTGTCAAGAGTTCTTACACAAGCAGTTTGGAGGACCTGTGGTTTTCAAGACTGACTGCTAAAATTTCATATTTTAGAACTGAGAGAAATAAAGACAGACTAAGAAGACTTAGACACACTATGAAAAGGAAAGAAAAATAAAATTATAAATAATTGGAATGTGACCATGTAATGTTACCCATCTACAGTGTGAATAGAAAAAAAAAACTGACTATGAATATTAAATTTCTGGTTTATAATATTGGCAATCACTCTCCCCTAGTTTTTAGTCCTTTTTGCTGTGAAACTTTGTCAAGTAATTTCATTAAAAGTTACCTATTTTTTTCCAACAGATGTACAGTGACACTTCTGCCAACGGAGTTTTGCCTGAGCAAAGAAAAAATAAATCATTCAAACATAAAAGTGGAAAAATGTTTTCCTGGAAGGACTAGAAAAACTACAGAGGAAAAAGAAAAACTATAGAGGAACAATTCTGAGTTATATCCCTCAATGTGAAATCAGGTACAAGTCACATAATAGCCAAAAAGTTTATAAAACCAACTACAAATTTATTTATTTTTCCCTTTTGTTGCCCTTGTTTTTTATTGTTGTTGTAGTTATCACTGTTGTTGTTATTGATGTTGTTGTTGGATAGGACAGAGAGAAATGGAGAAAGGAGGGGAAGACAGAGAGGGGGAGAGAAAGATAGACACCTGCAGACCTGCTTCACCGCCTGTGAAGCGACTCCCCTGCAGGTGGGGATCTGGGGTTCAAACCGGGATCCTTAACCCATCCCTGTGCTTTGTGCCACGTGCGCTTAACCCGCTACACTACCGCCTGACTCCCCAACTACAAAAAAAAATTTTTTTTTCCTAAGATTTTATTTATTTATGAGAAAGATAGGAGGTGAGAAAGAACCAGACATCACTGCACAGCACATATACTGCCAGGGATGGAACTCGGGACCTCATGCTTGAGAGTCTAAAGCTTTACCACTGCGCCACCTCCCAGACCACCCGACTACAAATTTTATGACTTATTTGCATAGAATTTTCTCTAACTCACGAGCTACCGAGTTAGCCTGTTACCATTTCCTGAGTATCAGAAGCAAGTGAACCTCAGTGGTGTGTATGCATCAGTTCTCCACCTTCCCAAGTCCAACTTAGGCCCTGAAGAGGGGTTCAGATGGACACACTATGTCTGCTACACATATTTGTATCACAGCCAACAATAATGGCCTTAGGAAATTCACATCTGTTACACAATACTGTTCTTTAGGTCAGTAGATAAAGCCTCATTTCAAGGTAGGTCTCTGTGTACACAGCCCTGAGAAATGGCCCAGATAGGGCTGGAAAGATAACACAGATGTTTATGCAACATATTTTCTTTCTTTTTTTTTATTTGGGTAGCTGGACAGTGGTGCACCTGGCTGCATGAGCTCATTATTATGCGTGAGGACCTGGGTTCTGCTCCCCACCTACAAGGGGAAGCTTCTCACAAGCAGTGAAGCCGGGCTGCAGGTGTCTTTCTCCCTCCTGTCTCCCCTCCCCTCTCAACTTCTCTCTGTCCAATCTAATAATTAAAAATAATAATAATGGGGGAAAAGGAAGAAAAGTGGCTGCTGAGAGTGGTGGAGTAGTCTTTCAGGCACTGAGCCCGGCAATAATAGTGGTGGCGATAAATTTAAACAATTAATTAGTTAATTTCACATCTATTTTGCATAGAAATAGAGAGAAACTGAGAAGGACAGGAAAGATAGAGAAGGGGGAAGAAAGATAACCTGTAGCACTGCTTCACTGCTTGTGAACCTTCCTCCCTACAAGTGGGGACCAGCAGCTTGAACTTGGGTCTTTGTATATGGTAACGTGTTCTCTACTGGGAGTACCACACAGTCCCTGAAACACGTGTTTATTTTACTTTATTTGTTTTATTTATTTAATATTAATATTATTTTTTTACCAGAGCACTGTTCAGCTCTGGTTTATAAGGTGGTGCTAGGGATTGAACCTGGGAGCTCAAAGCCTTAGGCATGAAAGTTGTTTGCTTAACCACTATACTGTTTCCCCAGCCCTGCAACAGACTTTGATGCTTGAGGCTTCAGAAGTCCCAAGTTCAATCTCCAGCACCCCCACTAGCCTCTCTCTGTATCTATCGGTCCTTCCTTCCTTCCTTCCTTCCTTCCTTCCTTCCTTCCTTCCTTCCTTCCTTTCTCCCATCCTCCCTCCCTCCCTTCCTTCTTCCCTTCCTCTGTCCCTCCTGCCTTCTTTTCTTCCTTCTTATCACTAAAATAACATAAACAAAATATAAAGAAGGAGGAGACAGAGACAGAGATAGAGAGAGAAGCAGCCCAAGTAAAGAGTGGTCCCAGCCTTGCATTCTTGGCATACCCAACAAGAGCACAAGAGGGATCTCCCAGCTGTAGCAGATGGCATCTCCTAGTAATCTTGTGTCCAGAAAGAAATAGGTCCTCACTCCTTCCACAAGAAATGAACAGTATGTACTTATGTACTGCCCAGTGTTTTGATCCTTGAAATACTTGTCTTCACCACTGTCTTTCAGGGGCTACAATATAGGTGCTACCCACCTTTAGCTGGTAGCAAAACAAAACAAACACAAAAAATGATCCTGAATAAACAAGTCTGAGCTCTTTCTGCTGGCCCTGCACAGAGAACTCTTCCTGGCAGCCATAAATGTGGTGTAAGGGAGAAGTCAGTCAACAGAAGCCAGTACCAAGGAACTTAAAATACCTCTTCATGCAGTTTGTGTTTTCTGACTCAGCCTTATGTATAGCATTATTCATAATGGAGCACTGTTGTCACATCCAACTTTGTGTTTCCAAGGACAACAGGTAGTTCCTGGTAGTGGTTTCAAAGAGTGTGTGTACCTTCTACCACTCTGAACTTCTGCCTGTGCTTCCCATCAGAAACTGGAAGCCTGTACATGCAGCCCTTCCCAGGGTACGAAGCAGGTAGAAAAGGGAGAAGAGAATCAAGAAGGACAAATGGAAGATATCCAGCACAGCCCATAAATGGCACTGATGTCATTGCGTGATTTTCTAAAGCATTAAACCATTCCTGGGAGAGTCCCACGCAAAACAATACACACGCCTTTCAATCTACATAGTAGTTCCGTTCCTGGAAAATTCCAGGATACTAAAACTGTGTAAAAATACTTTGAATTATGCCTTCTTCAGCAGCAAGAGACTAATGTCAGAACTGTATAGAAAACATAGGTGAGGCCCCTGTGCTCAAATGGTACGCAAATTTGTGTAAGTACTCCATGTTTTCTAAAATAAATTTTAGAAAAAAGAAAAGTACTTTGAGTTGACATGTAAAGTGAGATATGGTTTAGGCTTAGATAGTTCCAGATAGGGTTTTCATCTACATGAATGTTTAGGGGGACATTTGAATAGGAGCTAAGAAAGATGCAGGAAAATACGGCCTTGGTAGAATGTCATGTTCACTGAAGCACATATGACATTCTTGGTATCTGCCCACTAAATGCCAGGAGATCCTTGCCAGAGGATTCCTGTCAATCACTGTAACAACCAAAATAACCATGAAATCTCTTAACTCGGTTACCACTTACTGTAATTTCTGTCACTATGTAATCACAACTTTTCTTTTTCTTTACATTTTTTAAAAAATATTTTATTTATTAGTGACGAAGATAGGAGGAGAAAGAGAAAGAGCCAGACATCACTCTGGCACATGTGCTGCAGGGATTGATCTCAGGACCTCATGCTTGAGAGTCTAATGCTTTTTTTTTGCCTCCAGGGTTATTGCTGGGGCTCGGTGCCTGCACTCAAATCCACTGCTCCCGGAGGCTATTATTTCCCTTTTTGTTGCCTTTGTTGTTTATTGTTAATTGCTGTTATTATTGTTGTTGTTATTGCTGTCATTGTTGTTGGATAGGACAGAGAGAAATCGAGAGAGAGGAGGGGAAAGAAAGATAGACACCTACAGATCTGCTTCACCACTTGTGAGGTGACCCCCCTGCAGGTTGGGAGCCGGGGGCTCGAACCGGGATCCTTACTCCGGTCCTTGCGCTTTGCACCACTTGCACTTAACCTGCTGCGCTACCTCCCGACCCCGAAAGCCTAATACTTTATCCGCCATCTCCCTGACCACTTTTCTTTATTTTGTTGTTGTTGTTTGTTTTTCTACTGTCAGGTCGTCTCACACATGCCCAATTCTACCACCTCCCCTGTATCAACCTTTATTTATTTATGTAAACTTTTTAAAATTTATTGGATAGAGACAGAGGAATTGAGAGGGGAGAGGGAGATAGAGAGGGATAGAGACAGAGAGACACCTGCAGACCTGCTTCACTCCTTATGAAGCTTTCTGCCTGCAGGTGGGGACCAGGGGCTTGAACCTGGATCCTTGCGCACTGTAATGTGAGCACTTAACTAGGTGCACCACCACCTTGCCCCTACAACTTTTATTTTTTCATTCTTTTTATTTCAGAAAGCTAGAGACAGAGAAGGAAGAAAGAGACAGAAAGAGAGACACCACAGAACTGTTCTACTATCTGTGGAGCTTCCCCTGGTACCATGGTATTCTCATTGTGGCGCCTGTGGCATGATGACTTATCTTTCAGCTCTGAGAACTAGATTTTAAAAATTGTTCATTCATTAGATATAGAGGGGCTAGACAGTGGCACATCTGGTTAAGCACATGCATTACAGTGTGCAAGGACCCAGGTTCAAGCCCCTGGTCCCCACGTGTAGTGGGAAGGCTTCATGAGTGGTGACGCAGGGCTGTAGATGTCTCTCTCTCTATCTCTATCTCTCCCTCTCTTCTCAACTTCTCTTTCTCTATCCAATAAATAAATAAATAAAATATTTTAAAAAGAGAGAGAGGGAGGGGGGAAGAAGGAAGAAAGAATCAGAGCATTACTTTGACACATACAATGCCTGCTGGGGATTGAACTCAGGAACTCATAGTTTCGAAGTTCAATGTTCTGGTCACTGAGTCACTTCCTGGGCCACAGCTAAGGAACACACACACACACACGCACGCACGCACGCACGCACGAGCACACACACAATCACTGGAGCTTCCTCATGCCAGGCCAAGTTTTTCAGCATAAAGACAGAGAAAGAAAGAGAAAAACCACAACACTGAAGCTTCCTTCAATACAGATGACGGCAATGGGCTCAAGCCTGGGTGTGCCCGTGATAAAGGGAGAGCACTATTCAAGTGAGCTATCTTGCTAGCCAGAATTAGGACTTTTGTTTTTTTAATAAAAAATTCAAAAAATATCTCAAATGAAACGTTTATCAGTTCATACTTTTTCTCCTACTCGCTTACTCATTTAAGAAAAATGGGTTTAAAGAGTCGGGTGGTAGCGTAGTGGGTTAAGCGCATATGGTGCAAAGCTCAAGGACCGGTGTAAGGATCCGAGTTCGAGCCCCCGGCTCCCCACCTGCAGGGAGGTCGTTTCACAAGCAGTGAAGCAGGTCTGTAGGTGTCTATCTTTCTGTCCTCCCTGTCTTCCCCTCCTCTCTCCATTTCTCTGTCCTATTCAACAACGACGACAACAATAATAACTACAACAACAAAACAACAAGGGCAACAAAAGGGAATAAATAAATATTTTTAAAAAAAGAAAAATGGGCTTTTATCTATGTGTAAAAACTAAATGTTTACACATAAAATCATTTCATACTAATCTGAGCCCTATATTTCCTTTAAATTGTTATATTGCAAATGGTTATGTTTCCTGCTAATATATTATTACTTTATAGTTTAAAAAAGAATTATCTATGAATAAACTTCTCTCTCTTTTATTGTTTTTGCTTCCAGGGTTATCGCTGGGGATCGATACCAGCACTACAGATCCACTACTCCTGGAGGCCATTTTTTACCACTATTTTAATATATATAGGCTAGGACAGAAAGAAATTAAGAGAGATGGGTAAGATAGAGATGGGGAGAGAAAGAGAGACACTGCAGACCTGCTGCTTCACCGCTTGTGAAGTGACCCCCCTGCAGGTGGGGAGCTGGGGGCTCAAACCAGGATCCTTGTGCGAGTCCTTGTGCTTCATACTATGTGCGCTTAACCTGGTGCGCTACTGCCCAGCCCCCTGAATAAACTTTTTTAGCGAAATTTGGAATATCATTCAATTGATAGAAACTTTATTTAGGCAGGGGGTTGGGCAGTAGCGCAGTGGGTTAAGCGCACCTGGTGCAAAGTGCAAGGACCCGCATAAGGATCCTGGTTCGAGCCCCCAGCTCCTCACCTGCAGGGGGTCGCTTCACAAGCAGTGAAGCAGGTCTGCAGGTGTCTATCTTTCTCTCCCCTCTCTATCTTCCCCATCTCTCTCAATTTCTCTCTGTCCTATCCAACAATAATAACAACAAACAATAATAATAACCACAACATGGGCAACAAAAGGGAAAAAATGGCCTCCAAGAGCAGTGGATTTGTGGTGCAGGCACTGAGCCCCAACAATACCCTGGAGGCAAAAAAAAAAAAGAAAGAAAAGAGAAAAAATTTGATTTAGGCAAACTCATCATACAAATTATTTTCTTTCCTTTTGTTTACCAGAGCACTTATCAGCTCTGGATTATGGTGATGCGGGGGATTGAACCTGGGACTTTGGAGCCTCAGGCATGAGAGTTTCTTTGCATAAGCATTATGCTATTCTACCTCCGCTCCCCCTCTCAATTTCTCTGGCTCTATCCAATAATAAAATAAAATAATGGGATGGGGGTGGGCTGTGATGCACCCAGTTAAGCACACATATCACCATGCACAAGGACCTGGGTTTGAGTCTCTGCTACCCACCTGCAGGGAAGACTCTTCACGAGAGGTGAAGCATGGGGGCCAGGTGGTGGCACACCTGCTTAAAAGCACACATTACAAGTGGTGAAGCAGATCTACAGGTGTCTCTTTCTCTCTCCTCTCTATCTCCTCTCCCCTCTCAATTTCTCTCTGTCCTCTCAAATAAAAATAGAAAGAAAGGGGCCGGGTGGTGGCGCACCTGGTTAAGCACAGACATTATACAGTGCGCAAGGACCAGGGTTCAAGCCCCCAGTCCCCACCTGCAGGGGGAAAGCTTGCAAGTGGTGAAGCAGGGCTGCAGGTGTCTCTCTGTCTCTCTCCCTCTCTATAGCCCCTTCCCTCTTGATTTCTTGCTTTCTCTATCCAATAAATAAAGATAATACAAAAAATTTTTTTAAATAGAAAAAGGGAAAAATTGGGGGTCGGGCGGTAGCGCAGCAGGTTAAGCCCACACAGGCAAAGCGCAAGGACCGGTTAAGGATCCTGGTTGGAGTCCCTGGCTCCTGCAGGGGGGCCGCTTCACAGGCAATGAAGCAGGTCTGCAGGTATCTTTCTCTCCCCATCTCTGTCCTCCCCTCCTCTTTCCTTCCATTTCTCTCTGTCCTATCGAACAACAATGACATCAACGACAAGAATAATAATAACCACAACAAGGGCAACAAAAAGGGTGGGGGGATGGCCTCCAGGAGCAGTGGATTCATGGTGCAGCTGCGCACCGAGCCCCAGCAATAACCCTGGAGGGAAAAAAAAAAAGGAACAATTTGCCACCATGGATTTGTAGTGCAGACACCGAACACAAGCAATAACAGTGGTGGCAAAAAAAAAAAAAAAAAATGATATAACCAATCGTTTAAAAAAGAAATTTGGACCATACTCCCAGAGGGGTAAATGTTAGGGGAAGATGACCAGAGGGCTCTGACCTCCAATTCCATCAGGACCTGGAGAGAGAATAGGAAAAAAAAGGGGGGGAGGAGCAGGTGAGCACACATGTTACAATGCACAAGGACCCAGGTTCAAGCCCTGGTCCCCACCTCCAGGGGGAAAGCTTTGTGAGTGGTGAAGCAGGGCTGCAGATGTCTCTCTGTCTCCCTCTCTATCACCTTCTTCACTCTTGATTTCTGGCTATCTCTATCCAGTAAATAAATAAAGAAAACTAAAAAAAAAAAAAAAAAAAACACTTGAAGCAAGTAGTTGGTGTGACTTAGAAAGAAAGAAATTGGGGGTCAGGCGGTGGCGCAGTGGGTTAAGCGCATGTGGCGCAAAGCGCAGGGACAGGCGTAAGGATCCCGGTTCGAACCCCGGCTCCCCACCTGCAGGGGAGTCGCTTCACGGGCGGTGAAGCAGGTCTGCAGGTGTCTATCTTTCTCTCCCCTTCTCTGTCTTCCCCTCCTCTCTCCATTTCTCTCTGTCCTATCCAAAAACGAATTGCATCAACAATGGCAATAATAATAACCACAACGGAGCTATAACAAGGGCAACAAAAGGGGGAAAAAAAAAGACCTCCAGGAGTGGTGGATTCATGGTGCAGGCACCGAGCCCAGCAATAACCCTGGAGGAGGGAAAAAAAAAAAAAGAAAGAAATTTATATTTCATGTTTATTGAAAGTATGAAAAAATTGGGACCAGGATGGGGCTGGGTGGTGGTGGCGGTGGCGCACCTGGTTGAGTGCACGTTACAATGCACAAGGACACAGGTTCGGGGTCAGGTCCCCACCTGCAGGGGGAAAGCTCTGTGAGTGGTGAAGTAGGGCTGCAGGTGTCCTCTGTCTCTCTCCCTCTCTATCTCCCCTTCCCTCTCGATTTCTGACTGTCTCTATCCAATAAATAAAGATAATAAAAAAGAAATTGGGGCCAGGAAATAGCTCACCTAGTAGAATACACACTTTTTCATGTAAGAAGACTTGTATACATGACCTTTCCT
Source organism: Erinaceus europaeus (assembly GCF_950295315.1). Taxonomy (NCBI): domain Eukaryota; kingdom Metazoa; phylum Chordata; class Mammalia; order Eulipotyphla; family Erinaceidae; genus Erinaceus; species Erinaceus europaeus. Next base: position 112,730,530 of record NC_080185.1, read on the forward strand.
TGGTAAGCAAGCAAATACCTTGCAGTGCCAGGATATGGGTGCTCTTGGAATTATCCAGTTTTAAGAAAGTGAAGTTTGGGGGGTCGGGCGGTGGCGAAGTGGGTTAGGCGCATGTGGCCCAAAGCGCAGGGACCGGCATAAGGATCCCAGTTCGAGCCCCCGGCTCCCCACCTGCAGGGGAGTCGCTTCACAGGTGGTGAAGCAGGTCTGCAGGTGTCTGTCTTTCTCTCCCCCTCTCTGTCTTCCCCTCCTCTCTCCTTTTCTCTCTGTCCTATCCAGCAACGAACAACACCAACAATGGCAATGATGGTGACCACAGCGAGGTTACAACAACAAGGGCAACAAAAAGGGGGGGAAATGGCCTTCAGGAGTGGTGGATTCATGGTGCAGGCACCGAGCCCAGCAATAACCCTGGAGGAAAAAAAGAAAAAAAAAGTGAAGTTTGATTAATGCAATTGTCCTTTCTCACTAGAGCAATTCTTTAAAATTAAGGCATAATGCACAGTCTCAAAAAAAAAAAAAAAAAAAAAGGAAAAGAAGGCAGCAGGACCATAGGAAAATATCGGCTAATATATAAATATAGATAGATAGATAGCTATAGAAATAATAGTCAACCCATATCTGTGATCTTTGGAGAACTACTGTTTCCAATGAAGGGAATGAAGACACAGAACTCTGGTGGTGGAAATGTATGGAATTATACCCGTTATCTTATAATTTTGCAAATCAATATTAAATCAGTAATTAAAATTTTAAGAGTATATAGGTAAACTTATGTTATTTCTGCTAAAAATGGAATGTTGCCAAATGTCCACCTGAAATAATGGTATAAATAGTAACTAAAGAAAAAAATAGGTGCAGGGGTAGATAGCATAATAGCTATGCAAACAGACTTTCATACCTGAGTCTCCAAAGTCTCAAGTTCAATTCCCGCACCACCACAAGCCACAGCAAAGCAGTGCTCTGGTAATATATATATTGCACCAAAGTAAAAGACTGGGGGTGGGGGGAGGGTTCAGGTCATGGAACATGATCCAAAGGAGGACCTAATGGAGGTTGAACTGTTATGTGGAAAACTGGGAAATGTTATGCATGTACAAACTATTGTATTTTACTGCCAACTGTAAACCATTAATTCCCCAATAAATAAATAATAAGAAACTAGCTATGATGAGAGTCTTTACACCATGAAAATCAGCAAATACTATAGGCCAGGCCTATTCCCCCAACCTCAAGGCGAATAATAATAAATAATAAAATAATCATAATAATAATAAAATAAAAACAATAATATAAATAAATATAATATAAATAATAAAATAATCATAATAAATAAATACAATATTAAAAAAGAAATACTTATTGTCATATACCAGGCAGTACAAAAAATAAGAAAAGAGGGAGTCGGGCTGTAGTACAGCGGGCTAAGCGCAGGTGGCGCAAAGCACAAAGACCAGCATAAGGATCCCGGTTCGAACCCCGGCTCCCCACCTGCAGGGGAGTCGCTTCACAGGCGGTGATGCAGGTCTGCAGGTGTCTATCTTTCTCTCCTCCTCTCTGTCTTCCCCTCCCTCTCTCCATTTCTCTCTGTCCTATCCAACAACAACAACAACAATAATAACTACAACAATAAAACAACAAGGGCAACAAAAGGGAAAAAATAAATAAAATAAATATAAAAAAAAAATAAGAAAAGAAAAAATATCGAGTGGTCCAGGAGGTGGCGCAGTGGCTAAGGCACTAGACTCTCAAGCATGAGGTCCTGAGTTCAATCCCTGGCAGCACATGTACCAGAGTGATGTCTGGTTCTTTCTCTCTCTCCCCTATCTTTCTCATAAATAAATAAATAAAATATTTAAAAAATATATCAAAATTTAGTTTGAATACTCATCCATTACTATCAGATTAGCACAAGATGTTATAGGACAAATAATTCAGCTTGACAAAATAACATTTCCCAAAAGTGCCATTTCCAGTAATAATCTCTCTACTGAATGAGACTTGACAGTAAATACTGTGAAATAACCTCAAAACCACTCTGCCCACGACTCAATACATATTAACATAATATATTTCATAGAAAGTAGTAGGGCTGGACTTACAGAGGCTTGAGGATGAGGAACAATGGGTAAGTTCTGACCAAAATAACATCCACTAAGAAAAGAGATGATTTATATGTCTACATTTTGCTAGGAGTGTACATAAACACCATTCCCACCACCAAAAGACTGTGACCCATCCCTCCCTCCCACTCCCACCCCCCACTGGCCCAGGAAGCTGCATGTCTACCCCTCACCACAGGGTTTTTACTTTGGTGCCCTACTTAGAATTTGATCAGGTCCTGCTTTTAGTTTCCCTTTCAGATCTTCTTACTCAACTTCTGTTGATGAGTGGGATCATCCCATACTCATCTTTATCTTTCTGACTTAGTTCACTTAACATAATTCCTTCTAGCTCTGTCCAAGATGGGTCAGAGAAGGTGGGTTCATTGTTCTTGATAGCTGCATAGTATTCCATTGTGTATATATACCACAGCTTTCTCAGCCACTCATCTGTTGTTGGGCACCTGGGTTGCTTCCAGGTTTTAGCTATTATGAATTGTGCTGCTATGAACATAGTAGTACACACCTCTTTTTGGTCGGGTGTTATGGAGTCCTTGGGGTATAACCCCAGGAGAGGAATTACTGGATCATATGGAAGGTCCATGTCTAGCCTTCTGAGAGTTTTCCAGACTGCTCTCCACAGAGGCTCTACCAATTTACATTCCCACCAGCAATGTAAAAGGGACATATAAATCAGTAGTTAATTAATATGAGAGGGGGGAAATCAGTTGTATGTCTCAAAGTTTCTCAAAACACAACTGAATCTTTTTAATATATAGGCTGTGTATTTGATATGCAGACTCTCTCAAAAGCCTAGACCAAGTAGATTAGAAGCATCCAATAGCACAGCTATATACAAGATACTGGGTACTGTACAGCAAACCCTAACAAAAGGACTTTTCAAAGTTAACCCAATTACCAAATAATGTGATGATAACATTAACTATCGATTGTCTTTTTGAACCCTAAGACAGCAGGAACCTCACATCTCCACTATAGAGCCCCTACTTCCCCCAGTCCTGGAACCCTTGGATAGGGCCCACTTTCCCGTATGCCTCTCCCAATCCATACCAAATAATATTGCATCCGCCGATCACAACCTAATCAACACAACGATTGCCACCTCAACATGCTTCACCTCAGACTGTGTCCAGAGACTTCACGTGTGGAATGACAACCCTTCAGCTTCATTACTCGGGTGAGACCTTTCCTTTTATAGTACACTCTAATGTCATCTCAGGTGGTTCACTTTCTAACAAAGTCCCATAACCTAGATATACACCAGTTTCTGTGAGAGAGAGCTTATGTTCACAAGTATCCATAAACTACTGCAAAATATATACCTGAAAGCAGAAGTACACTAGAGTTTGCAGTGAGTACCTCCCTAACACTTCCTCTCCACTATTCCAAGCTTGGGATCCATGATTGCTCAACAATTTGTTTGGCTTCGTATGTTAACTCTCTTTTCAATCACCAGGTTCCAGATGCCACCAGGATGCTGGCCAGGCTTCCCTGGATTGAAGACCCCACCAATGTGTCCTGGAGCTCAGCTTCCCCAGAGACCCACCCTACTAGGGAAAGAGAGAGGCAGACTGGGAGTATGGACCGACCAGTCAACGCCCATGTTCAGCGGGGAAGCAATTACAGAAGCCAGACCTTCCACCTTCTGCAATCCTCAATGACCCTGGGTCCATGCTCCCAGAGGGATAGAGAATGGGAAAGCTATCAGGGGAGGGGGTGGGTTATGGAGATTGGGTGGTGGGAATTGTGTGGAGTTGTACCCCTCCTACCTTATGGTTTTGTTCATTAATCGTTTCTTAAATAAAAAATTTAAAAAAAAAGAAAAGAGATGAATTATAGTCAAAGACTTCTCTGGCTCAGCTTCATATGTTCCTTAAAATTCTATTTAATGTCACAGCCTGGGAAGTGGCACAATGGATAAAGTGTTAGACTATCACCCAGTTAAGCACACATATCACCATGCAGAAAGACCTGGGTTTGAGCCACAGCTCTGCACCTGCAGGGGAATGCTTCATGAGGGGAATGCTTCATGAGGGGTCTGCAGGTGTCTCTTTCTCGATCTCCCTCCTCTCAATTTCTCTCTGTCCTGTCAAATAAAAATTGAGAGAAAGGGAGGGAGGAAGGAAGGAAGGAAGGAAAGAAGGAAGGAAGGAAGCAAAATAGTCACCAGGAAGAGTGGATTCAGTGTCAGCACTGAGCCTCAGCAATAACCCTGGTGGGGAAAAAAGTTACCAGTAAGAAATGGAAATTAGTGGCCTAGCAGGTGGCACAGTGGATAAGGCTTCGGACTCTCCAAGCAAGAAATCACAAATTCCATCCCCAGCACTGCGTGTGACAGTGATGATGATCTAGTATTTTCCCTCTCTCCCTCCTCCATTAACAAATATATAAATAATTTTTTTGAAAAAGAAAGAAAAATTAGCATACAGGGAGGTGGTGTAGTGGCTAAAATGCAATGCATTATATATGCAACATTCGGTGTGTATTTTTCCTTCCTGCACTGTATATGCAATGATATATATATATATATCTCCCCTTCCTTCATTCCTTTCTTTCTTTTTTAGTTTTTTACCAGAGCACTGCTCAGCTCTAGCTTATGGTGGTGCTGGGAATTAAACTTGGGAACTCAGAGCCTCAGGCAAGAAAGTCACTTGTATAACCATTATGCTGTCTCCCTAGCCCTATATATATATATTTTTTTTAAAAAAATGTATATGTTTATCTGCTAATGAGTGAACCAGAGCATCACTATGGTACATGTGATGCTGGTGGTTGAACTCAGGACCTCAGGCTTGCTAGTCCAATACTTTATCCACTGTGCCACACTTCCTGGACTGCTACTTACTTTTTTTTTTTTTGCCTCCAGGGTTATTGCTGGGGCTCAGTGCCTGCACCATGAATCCACTGCTCCTAGAGGCCATTCCCCCCCCCTTTTGTTGCCCTTGTTGTGGCTATTATTGTTGTTGATGTCGTTTGTTGTTGGATAGGACAGAGAGAAATGGAGAGAGGAGGGGAAAACAGAGAGGGGGAGAGAAAGATAGACAGACACCTGCAGACCTGCTTCACCGCCTGTGAAGCAACTCCCCTTAAGGTGGGAAACCAGGGGCTCGAACCGGAATCCGTATGCCGGTCCTTTAGCTTTGCGCCAAGTGCGCTTAACCTGCTGCGCTACCGCCCGACCCCCACTACTTACTTTTTTTTCCCCACCAGGTTATCACTGGAGCCCAGTACAAGCATCGTGAATCCACTGCTCTTAGCGGACACTTTCCCCACCCCCTTATTTTCCCTTTATTTGATAGGACAGAAAGAGAAATTGAGAGAAGAGGAAATAGAGAGGGAGAGAGACTTCTGCAGTACTTGCTTTAGGAAGCTTCCCCCCTGCAGGTGAGCAACAGGGGCTTAAGCCTGCATCCTTGAGCATGGTAACATGCAATTAACCAGGTACACTGCAGCTTGGCTTCACCACTACTTACATTTTTTAAAAATGAGGATTATATAAACTATGGGTACAACTTCTATTTAAAAATTTGAAATCCAGGGGGCTGGGCGGTGGCGCACTGGGTTAAGCTCACATAGTGCGACGTGCAAAGACCCGCTCAAGGGTCCCGCTTCGAGCCCCCGGCCCCCCACCTGCAGTTGTCTATCCTCCCCTCCTCTCTCAATTTCTCTCTGTCCTACCCAATAAAAATGAAAAAAAAAAAAAGTCACCAGGATTCATAGTGTTGGCACCAAGCCCCAGCAGTAACCCTGGAGGCAAAAAAAAAAAAAAAAAAAAAAAAGGAATCCATGCTATTTTATCTACAAAAAAAAGATTACACTGGCTTTTTTTTTTTTTTTTTGCCTCCAAAGTTATTGCTGGGGCTTAGTGCCTGCCCTACAAATCCACTGCTCCTGGAAGCCATTTTTTCCCATTTTTGTTGCCCTAGTTGTCGTTAGATTGGATTTTTAAAAATTTGTTTACTTATTTATTGGATAGGACAGAGAGAAACTGAGCGGGGAGGAGGTGATAGGGAGAGAGACAGAGAGACACCTGCAGCCCTGCTTTACCACTTGTGAAGTTTTCCCCCTGCAGGTGGGGGTTGTGCGCTGGAACCTGGGTACTTATGCATTGTAACATGTGCGTTCAACCAGGTGTGCCACCTTCTGGTCCTTAGACTGACCTTTGAGACTATGAGAAACTGAAAATCTACCACCCAGATCTAACAACTCAACCAATCAATCTTTAGCCAAAAAGCTACTTCATTCAAGATACACTAATTGCCTTAGATGGGCTATGGACTCCATAGGGACAATACTGCCCTCTAGGGAGTCTTTGGAAGTGTGTGGGTACTTTTCCCCTTCCCACTCATTGGAGTGAAAGTTTAGAATATCAATGGTAAAGAGAAATCTTGGGGGTCGGGCAGTAGCGCAGCGGGTTAAGCGCAAGTGGCGCAAAGGATCCTCAGTTCGAACCCTGGCTCCTCACCTGTGTGGGAGTCGCTTCACAAGCAGTGAAGCAGGTCTGAGGTGTGTCTATCTTTCTCTCCACCTCTCTGTCTTCCCTTCCTTTCTGGATTTGACTCTGTCCTATCCAACAACAGTGACAGCAATGACAACAACAATAATAATAACAACAACAATAATGATAAACAAGGGCAATAAAAGGGAAAAAATAGCCTCCAGGAGCAGAGGATTCGTAGTCCAGGCACTGAGCCCCAGCAATAACTCTGGAGGGGGAAAAAAAGAAGTAATCTTAAAAGTTATACACAGGGGAGTTGGGCGGTATTGCAGCAGGTTAAGTGGACTTGGCAAAACTCAAGGACCGGCATAAGGATCCCATTTCGAGCCCCTGGCTCCCCACCTACAGGGGAGTCGCTTCACAGGCGGTGAAGCAGGTCTGCAGGTGTCTATCTTTCTCTCCCCCTCTGTCTCCCCGCCTCTCTCCATTTCTCTCTGTCCTACCCAACGACGACGACAACAACAACAATAATAACTACAACAACAATAAAAAAGGATAACAAAATGGAAAATAAATAAATATATATATATATATTTAAAGTTATACACAGAGGGCTGGGGAAATAGCATAATGGTGCTGCAGTGGGGGGCTCAGTCCCCAGCACCACCATAAGCCAGAGGTCTCTCTCTCTCACTGTTATCTTTCTCTCTGTATCCTTCTCATTAAAATAAGCAAACTTTAAAAAATAAATATTTAAAAATGATACAGGGAGCAGGGAGGTAGCTTACTTAGCAAAGTGCATGAGGACCCAGGTTCAAGCCTCCTGGTCGACACATGGGAACACCTATAAGGAAGAAGACTGCAGTTGCTGGAGCGGTGCAGTGGTGTCTCTTTCCTTCTTTGTTTAAAAGGAGGGAGAGGATCTCGGATAGAACTTGAAGGAATCATGTTAAGTGAGACAGGTCAGAAAGGGAGATGGGATGATCTCACTCACAGGCAGAAGATGAAAAACAAGATCAGAAGGGAAAACACTAAGCAGCGCTTGGACTGGATTTGGTGTATTGCACCAAAGTAAAAGACTCTGGGGTCGTGGGGGGTGGGAGAGGATTCAGGACCTGGAACATAATGGCAAAGGACCTAATGGGGGTTGTATTGTTATTTGGAAAACTGGGAAATGTTATACAGGTAGAAACTATTGTATTTACTGTCGACTGTAAACTATTAACCTCACCCAACACAGAAATTTTTTTTTAAAAAACCCACACCTATGGATATCTCATCTTTGACAAAGGGGCCCAGACTATTAAATGGGGAAAGCAGAGTCTCTTCAACAAATGGTGTTGGAAACAATGGGTTGAAACATGCAGAAGAATGAAACGGAACCACTGTAGTTCACCAAATACAAAAGTAAATTCCAAGTGGATCAAGGACTTGGATGTTAGACCACAAACTATCTGATATTTAGAAGAAAATATTGGAAGAACTCTTTTCTGCATAAATTTTAAAGACATCTTCAATGAAACAAATCCAATTACAAAGAAGACTAAGGCAAGTATAAACCTATGGGACTACATCAAATTAAAAAGCTTCTTCACAGCAAAAGAAACCACTACCCAAACCAAGAGACCCCTCACAGAATGCGAGAAGATCTTTACATGCCATACATCAGACAAGAGTTTAATAACCAACATATATAAAGAGCTTGCCAAACTCAACAAGACAACAAATAACCCCATCCAAAAATGGGGGGAGGACATGGACAGAATATTCACCACAGAAGAGACCCAAAAGGCAGAGAAACACATGAAAAAATGCTCCAAGTCTCAGGTTGTCAGAGAAATGCAAATAAAGACAACAATGAGATGCCACTTCACTCCTGTGAGGATGTCATACATGAGAAAAGGTAACAGCAGCAAATGCTGGAGAGGGTGTGGGATCAAAGGAACCCTCCTACACTGCTGGTGGGAATGTCAATTGGTCCAGCCTCTGTAGAGAACAGTCTGGAGAACTCTCACAAGGCTAGAAATGGATCTACCCTATGACCCTGCAATTCCTCTCCTGGGGATATAGCCTAAGGAACCCAACACATCCATGCAAAAAGATCTGTGTACACATATGTTCTTGGCAGCACAATTTATAATAGCCAAAACCTGGAAGCAACCCAGGTGTCTAACAACAGATGAGTGGCTGAGCAAGTTGTGGTATATATATATACACAATGGAATACTACTCAGCTGTAAAAAAGGTGACTTCACTGTTTTCAGCCGATCTTGGATGCACCTTGAAAAATTCATGGTAAGTGAAATAAGTCAGAAACAGAAGGATGAATATGGGATGATCTCACTCTCAGGCCGAAGTTGAAAAACAAGATTAGAAAAGAAAACACAAGTCGAACCTGAAATGGAATTGGAGTATTACACCAAAGTAAAAGACTCTGGGGTGGGTGGGTGGGTGGGTGGGGAGAATACAGGTCCATGAAAAATGACGAATGAAATAGTGGGGGTTGTATTATTAAATGGGAATCTGGGGAATTTATGCATGTACAAACTATTGTACTTACTGTTGAATGTAAAACATTAATTCCCCAATAAAAAAAAAAGAAAAAATAATAATTTTTCAAGTTAGCAAAAAGTGACCTGGGAGATGTCACAAAGGTAAAGTGCTAGATTTGCAAGTGTGAGGTCCCAGATTTGATCTCTTGCACAGCCTATGCTAGTGACACTTTGTTTCCTCTATCTGTTTCCGACCATCCCTCCCTCCCTTACTCCCTCTGTCATGAATCAATCTTTTTATTTTATATTATATTATATTATATTATATTATATTATATTATATTATATTATATTATATTATATTATTTATTTATTTTACCAGAGTTCTGTTCAGCTCTGGCTTATGGTGATTGAACCTGAGGTCTTGGAGTCTCTGGAATGAGAATCCAATGTTTGTATAACCATTATGCTATCTCCCTTGACCATAAATAAATCTTTTAAAAATAAAAATGAACTGCTGGGGAAATACTAGACTGGTGTTTTGGTTTATATCTTTCTCTTCTCTCTGCCTACTGTGAAACTCTTTCTGTCATATATAATAAGTAAAATAACATCTTTTAAAAATTAAAATGAGGAAAGAATATGAATAGGCTTTTCTCCAAGAACGATACACAAATGACTAAGAAATACATGCATCAGTAATCATCAGGATGATGCAGATCAAAATGATAATGAGTTACCATTTGATAGCCACTAAAAGGGCTACAATAAAAATGTCATAAGCAACAGGGACTCTCATTCATTGCAGGTGAGAATGCAAAATGAGTAGTTACACTTGGGAAGACATTTTGGCAGTGTCATATAAAATTAAACATGTTCTTACCATAAGATCCAGTAATTACTCTCAGTGGTATTTACCTAAAATGAACTGAAAACATGTCCACACAGAAACTACACATGCATGTTTATAGGAGCTTTATCTGTAATTGCAACATGAGGGCAAAATTAAAATGTTTTTCAGTTGATGAATAGGTAAACAGTGGTATATTCAGACAATGGAATATTTTCAATGATAAAAAGAAATGAGTACAGAGGACCTAGTGGGGGTTGTATTGTTATATGGGAAACTGGGGAATGTTATGCATGTACAAACTATTGTATTTACTGTTGAATGTAAAACATTAATTCCCAGCAGGGCACCAAAGTAAAAACCCTGTGGTGAGGGGTAGACATGCAGCTTCCTGGGCCAGTGGGGGGTGGGAGTGGGTGGGAGGGATGGGTCACAGTCTTTTGGTGCTGGGAATGGTGTTTATGTACACTCCTAGTAAAATGTAGTCATATAAATCACTAGTTAATTAATATGAGAGGCGAAAATTAATTGTATGTCTTGAAGTTTTTTAAAACACAGACTGAGTCTTTTTAATATATAGGCTGTGTATTTGATATGCAGACTCTCTCAAAAGCCTAGACCAAGTAGATCAGAAGCAACCAATAGCACAGCTATATACAAGATACTGGGTACTGTACAGCAAACCCTAACAAAAGGACTTTTCAAAGTTAACCCAATTACCAAATAATGTGATGATAACATTAACTATCGATTGTCTTTTTGAACCCTAAGACAGCAGGAACCTCACATCTCCACTATAGAGCCTCTACTTCCCCCAGTCCTGGAACCATTGGATAGGGCCCACTTTCCTGTATGCCTCTCCCAATCCATATCAAATAATATTGCATCTGCCGATCACAACCTAATCAACACAACGATTACCACCTCAACATGCTTCACTTCAGACTGTGTCCAGAGACTTCACGTGTGGAATGACAACCCTTCAGCTTCATTACTCGGGTGAGACCTTTCCTTTCATAGTATACTCTAATGTCATCTCAGGTGGTTCACTTTCTAACAAAGTCCCAAAACCTAGATATACACCAGTTTCTGTGTGAGAGAGCATATGTTCACATGTATCCATAAACTACTGCAAAATATATGCCTGAAAGCAGAAGTACACTAGGGTTTGCAGTGAGTACCTCCCTAACACTTCCTCTCCACTATTCCAACCTTTGGGTCTATGATTGCTCAACAATTTGTTTGGCTTTGTATGTTAACTCTCTTTTCAGTCACCAGGTTCCAGATGTCATCAGGATGCCGGCCAGGCTTCCCTGGACTGAAGACCCCACCAATGTGTCCTGGAGCTCCACTTCCTCAGAGACCCACCCTACTAGGGAAAGAGAGAGGCAGACTGGGAGTATGGACCGACCAGTCAACGCCCATGTTCAGCGGGGAAGCAATTACAGAAGCCAGACCTTCCACCTTCTACAACCCACAATGACCCTGGGTCCATGCTCCCAGAGGGATAGAGAGTGGGAAAGCTATCAGGGGAGGGGGTGAGATATGGAGATTGGGTGGTGGGAATTGTGTGGAGTTGTATCCCTCTTACCCTATGGTTTTGTTAATTTATCCTTTCTTAAATAAATTTTAAAAAAACATTAATTCCCCAATAAAGAAATAAAAAAGAAATGAAAAAATATAAATAAATAAATAAATAAAATATATGTTGATATGCAAAAAAAAAAGAAAGAAAGAAATGAGCTACCTAGATTGGAAGATGTGGAATAACTTTAAATGACTATTGCTGAATGAAATACGCCAACCTCAAAAGGCTATGTAATGCAGAATTCCAATTATTTGATATTTTGGAAAAGGCAAAGCTGGAGACATTTTTTTTAAAAAGGGGGGGTTAGGTGGTAGCACAACGGGTTAAGCCACATGGCGCGAAGCACAAGGACGGGAGTAAGGATCCCGGTTTGAGCCCCTGGCTCCCCACCTGCAGGGAGTTGTTTCACAAGCAGTAAAGCAGGTCTGCAGATGTCTATCTCCCCCCTCATCTTCCTCTCCTTTCTCCATTTCTCTCTGTCCTATCCAACAACAACTACATCAATAACAACAACAATGATAACCACAACAATGATAAAACAAGAAGGGCAACAAAAGGGGGGGGGAAATAGCCTCCAGGAGCAGTGGATTTGTGGTGCAGGCACTAAGGCCCAGCAATAACCCTGGAGGCGAAAAAAAAAAAGAAAAAGAAAAATCAGTGGATTTTGAGGGCTCAAGGGGAGGCAGGAAGGGATGGGTGGGTAAGGCAAAGTACTTTTTAGGGTTCTGAAATCATACTGTAGAATAGGGTAGTTTCAACTATATGCACCACTTACAATTGTCAACACACATACGTGCACAATTCAAAGTATGAATGTTACTGTAAACAGAGGACATCAGTTAAAAAAAGGAACAGATTAAGAGTAAAATAGAAAGAATGCACCCACAAGAGAAAAAGTCATAATAACAAGTACTGGTGAGATGTGGAGAAACAGGAACTCTCACACATTGCCAGTGGAATGCACGATGGTGTGTTAGGAAGAGAAAAAGTTCTTCAAATGACTAAGGGTGGAGTCACCATTTGACCCAGTATTTCCACATTTGTTTCTGAAGTAGAAACATATGTCTACACATAAACTTGTACAAAGCAGAATTATTTACAATTGCCAGAAGGCAGAAATTCAAATATTCACCAGTAGATGAAAGAACAAACAAAATGTGCTGGTCGGGGGCAGACAGCATAATGGTTATACAAAGAAACTCTCACACATAAGGTTTCAAAGTCCCAGGTTCAAGTCCCCGTACCAGCAGAAACCAGAGCTGAGCAGTGCTCTGGTTAAAAAAGAAAAAAAAAAAAAAAAAAGGCAAAATGTGCCCAGCCTATACAGGAGAATATTATTCAGCAAAAAAAAGAGTGAAGCTTACATCTTATATGATTCTTGAGATGTGACCGCCCAGCACATGGAAATCTATGGAAACAAAATAGACTACTGACTGTAGAGTTGGGGTGGGAGGCTTTGGGAGGGAGGCGATAGCTAGAGGATGCAGCATTTATTTTATTTTATTTTTACCAGAGCACTGCTCAGCTCTGGCTTACAGTGGTGTGGGAGATTGAACCTGCCAACCCGGAGCCCCAGACATGACAGATGCTTTGCAGAACCATTATACTATCTACCCTTGCCCCAGGGTTTCTTTTTGAGGCGATAGAAAGGTTTTAAAATGTACTTTGGGTTAAGCGCACATGGTGCAAAGCGCAAGGACCCGCAGAAGGATCCCGGTTAGAGCCTCCGGCTCCCCACCTGCAGGGGAGCCGCTTCACAAACGGTGAAGCAGGTCTGCAGGTGTCTCTCTTTCTCTCCCCCCTCTTCGTCTCCCCTCCTCTCTCCATTTCTGTCCTATCCAACAAGGACATCAACAACAATAATCATCACAACAAGGCTAAAACAACAAGGGCAACAAAAGGGGGAAAAATAGCCTCCAGGAGCAGTGGATTCAAGGTGCAGGCACTGAGCCCCAGCAATAGCCCTGAAGGCAAAAAAAAAAAGTACTTTGATGAGGGAACAGTGGTTGAACACATCTATGAAACCAATAAAGCCATTGAATCTTATGCATTTAAAAAAATCATCACTTGGGCTCCAGTACTCTGCTGACTTCTTCAGACAGAAGAAGAGAAGAGAAGAAAGAGGAGGGAAAGTTACCACAGCACCAAAGCTTCCTCCAGTGCACTGGGGGCCAGGCTCCAACCTGGCTGTACGCATGGCCAAGCATGTGCACTAACCAGTTAAGGTATTTTGCTGGCTCTGAATTTTACACTTCATTTGTTTTATTTATTTATTATTTATTTATTTATTTTTACCAGGGCACTGTTCAGCTCTGGTTGACTATGGTGCGTGGGGGGGGGGGCTGAACCTAGGGCTTTGGAGCCTCAGGCATGAGAGTTTCTTTGCATAACCATTAACAAGTTCGACATCCTCGAGGAAACACTCACGAAAGACATGTCTCTGATATCTGATGACTGTAAAAAATGGCGACTAATCCCTAGCACTGCAAAAACGGTATCATCTGTTTTCCATCTACACCATGCCTCGGCCTCGCGTGAGCTTAATGTGCAGCTTGGCGATAGGAGAATCCGGCATGAAGCCCAGCCAGTCTATCTTGGCGTTACTCTCGATCGCACTCTGTCATTTCACGAACATCTCATAAAAACTGCAGCAAAGGTGGGCGCGAGGAATCACATCATTGCAAGACTGGCCAGCTCCTCATGGGGCGCGAGCGCTTCCACACTACGATCATCCTCCCTGGCATTATGCTATTCCACTGCGGAATACTGTGCCCCAGGATGGTTCCGTAGCCCCCATGTCCACTTGGTCGATTCCAAATTATATTCCTCCATGAGGATAATTTCTGGAACCATCCGTTCCACCCCGCTTCCATGGCTGCCAGTTCTTAGCAACATCGCCCTGCCAGATATTCGTCGGGATGCGGCATCATCTAAGTTCATTTCCCACGTCTACGCTCGACCGGACCTGCCAATATACGCGGATATCTTCGCCCACCCTGTCCAACGCTTGACGTCTCGTCACCCAATCTGGTCCCCTACACCTACACTGAACTTCTCTGTTCCAGACTCTTGGAAACAGAGTTGGCAGTCAGCTGAGGTAAAGAACAAACACCTCATCACAGACCCCTGCAAGCGTCAACCCGGCTTTGACCTAGCACGTTATGATTGGGCCCTCCTCAATCGCTATCGAACAGGCCATGGCCGGTGCACCGCTATGTTCCACCGCTGGGGAGCCAGAGACGACCCGAACTGCCCCTGCGGCTCCAGACAGACTATGACCCACATAGTCAACGACTGCCACCTCTCCAGATTCAAAGGAGGTCTCGAAACTTTACATCAGGCTCAACCTGACGCTGTTGACTGGCTACAGAAGAAGGGCAAACGCTAGAAGAAGAACCATTAGCTATCTGCCCCCACCCATTTAATTTATTTATTTACCAGAACACTGCTCAATTCTCAGTTTTTAATTTTTTGTCACCAGAGCACTACTCAGCTCTGGTTTATGGTAGTGCTGGGGACTGAACCTGGGACTTCAGTGCTTCAGGCATGAAAGTCTTTTTGCATAACCATTATGCTGTCTCCCCAACCCAGCTCAATTCTCACTTCTAACTAAATTCTCCTCCCCCAGATTTATTTATTTATTTGAGAGAGAAAGAGGGGGAGAGAACCAAAGCATCACTCTGGCATATGTGTTCTGGGGGATCAAACTTAAGACCTCATGCTTGAGAGTCCAACACTATCAGCTATGCCACCTTCTGGGTATTACCTCTGGCTTATGGTGGTGCTGGGGATTGAACATAGGACCTCAGAACCTCATATATGAAAGTCTTTTGCATAACCATGATGCTATCTTGCTTGCCTGGATTTTACACTTTAAATGGGTGAATTGTGTGGTATATAAAATGGCATGATGTTTGAAAAAGAGAATGAAATGAACACTTATTCATTTATTCCCTTTTGTTGCCCTTGTTGTTTTATTGTTGTAGTTATTATTGTTGTTATTGGTGTTGTCGTTGTTGGATAGGTCAGAGAGAAATGGAGAGAGGAGGGGAAGACAGAGAGGAGGAGAGAAAGATAGACACCTGCAGACCTGCTTCACCGCTTGTGAAGCGACTCCCCTTCAGGTGGTGAAGCAGGTCTGCAAGTGTCTGTCTTTCTCCCTCTCTATTTTCCCTTCCTCTCTCAATTTTTCTGTCCTATCTAAAATAATAATAAAAATGGCCACAGGAGTAGCGGATTCGTAATGCAGGCACAGAGCCTCAGTGATAATCCTAGAGGCAAAGAAATAAAATAAAGGTGAGCATTTTATTAGATTCAGAGGTGGAGGTAGACATTCTCAAAGAATATATCTAACCTCCTCGCTTGGCAATCTGTTCATGGTGTTTTCTTTGGTATCCTTCATTCTCTTGGACAGAAAATATATTCAGTGAAGGAAAGGAAAACGACACAGAGTACAGGCTTGATTCGGAGTGAGAAGGAGCATTGTACATGGAATAGAAAATTTCGTGGGAGTTGGGTGGGTTAAGTGCACATGGTGGAAAGCGCAGGGGCAGGCATCAGAATCCAGGTTTGAACCCCCGGCTCCCCACCTGCAGAGAGTTCCTTTCACAAGCGGTGAAGTAGGTCTGTAGGTGTCTTTCTCTCCCCCTCTCCGTCTTCCCCTCCTCTCTCCATTTCTCTCTGTCCTATCCAACAATAACGACAGCAATAACAAAATAACAACAACGACGATAAACAAAGACAACAAAAAGGGGAAAAAAATAAAAAAGAAAGATAATTTCGTTAAAGGAAGAAGCTCTGGTGTTGTGGTCTTTCCCTCTCTCTTTCTGTGTCTATTTGAGTGAAAAATATGTCCCAGAGCAGCAAAATCAGAGGCATGGCTACAAAAAAGAAAAAGAACACTTCCTTAACTTAGAAATCTAAACACATACAAGTGAGCTATTTCATGGGGTCATCACTATCGACTCTGTAAACAAAGAAACGATAATGAGACAATACTACATACAACTCTACACTCACTTGGTTAGCGCACTGTTTTGCCACGTGCACAACCCAGGTTTGAGCTTGGCCATCACTGCACTGAAGGAAACTTCAGTGCTGTGGCCTCTTTCATTCTCTCTCCCTTTTTACCTCCATCAAAAACAAAAAGCAAAACCAACCAAACAACAGCACTCTACAAACACTTGACAGGTGAGTGGAGTTGGGGGAAATAATTCAAGCTTGTAAAGTACAAGACTTGCACACTGAGGTTCCTGGTTCAGTTCCCCATGCTACTGTACCAGAGCACTGTTATTTCTGTTTCTTTCTTTCTTTCTTTCTTTCTTTTTTTAAATATTTATTTTATTTATTTATTCCCTTTTGTTGTCCTTGTTGTTTTATTGTTGTTGTTGTTATTGTTGTTATTGTTGTTGTTGGATAGGACAGAGAGAAATGGAGAGAGGAGGGGAAGACAGAGAGGGGGAGAGAAAGATAGACACCTGCAGACCTGCTTCACCGCCTGTGAAGCGACTCCCCTGCAGGTGGGGAGCCGGGGTTCGAACCAGGATCCTTATGCCGGTCCTTGTGCTTTGCGCCACCTGCGCTTAACCCGCTGCGCTACAGCCCGACTCCCTGTTTCTTTCTTTCTTTCTTTCTCTCTCTCATGAAGTCTTTAAAAAAAGCTTTTATTAGGGAGTCCGGCGGTAGCGCAATGCGCTAAGCGCACATGGCGCCAAGCGCAGGGACCCTCAGAAGGATCCCGGTTCGAGCCCCGGCTCCCCACCTGTAGGGGGGTAGCTTCATAGGCGGTGAAGCAGGTCTTCAAGTGTCTGTCTTCCCCTCCTCTCTTCATTTCTCTCTGTCCTATCCAATAACAATGACAGCAATAACAACAACAACAACAATAACCACAACAGCATTAAACAAGGGTAACAAAAGGGGAAAAAATAGCCTCCGGGAGCAGTGGATTCGCTACTAAGCCCCAGCAATAACCCTGGAGGCAAAAAAAAAAAAAAGTTTTTATTTATGAACACAGATAAAGCTCAAGCTCTCTCTCGAATTTTTAAAAAAGATTTTATTTAGGGAGTCGGGCGGTAGCCCAGTGGGTTAAGCTCAGGTGGTGCGAAGCGCAAGGACCGGCATAAGGATCCCGGTTCGAGCCCCCGGCTCCCCACCTGCAGGGGAGTCGCTTCACAGGTGGTGAAGCAGGTCTGCAGGTGTCTATCTTTCTCTCTCCCTCTCTGTATCCCCTCCTCTCTCCATTCCTCTCTGTCCTATCCAACAACAATGACAACAACAATAACTACAATAAAACAGCAAGGGCAACAAAAGGAAATAAATAAATATATTTTTAAAGATTTTATTTATTTATTTAAATATTTATTTATTTATTCCCTTTTGTTGCTCTTGTTGTATTGTTGTAGTTATTATTGATGTCGTCGTTGTTGGATAGGCCAGAGAGAAATGGGGAGAGGAGGAGAAGACAGAGAGGGGGAGAGAAAGACACCTGCAGACCTGCTTCACCGCCTGTGAAGCGACTCCCCTGCAGGTGGGGAGCCGGGGGCTCGAACCAGGATCCTGACGCAGGTCCTTGCCCTTTGCGCCACCTGAGCTTAACCCACTGCGCCACCGCCCGACTCCCAGATTTTATTTATTAACACGAGAGAGAAGGAGAACCAGATCATCATTCTGACATATAGGATACTGGGAACTGAATTCAGGGCCTCATGTTTCCAAGTTGAGTGTCCTACTCAGAGTCACCTCCCAGCCCTATGTAATTTTATCTGACATGAAATAAATCTTTTCAAAATCTGACAGCTAGGCTGGGGAGATAGCATAATGGTCATGCCAAAAACTTTCATGCTCAAGACTCCAAGGTCCCAGGTTCAAGCTACATCACCACCATAAGCTGGAGCTAAACAATACCCTGACTGAAAAACTTCCTCCCCTCCCCCCCAAGGGCCAGGCGGTGGCACACCTGAGTGAGTGCACCCATTACCATGTGCAAGGACCTGGGTTTGAGCCCCCAGTCCCCATCTTCAGGGGGGAAGCTTCACAAGTAGTGAAGCAGGTCTGCAATTGCCTTTCTTCTGTATCTCCCCTCTCCCTTCTCAATTTCTCTGTCTTACCAAAAAAAAAAAAAAAAAAAAAAAAAAAAAAAAAAGAAAGAAAGAAAAGGAAAGAATGGCTGAAGTGAATTCACAATGCCATCCATCATTGAGCCTAGCAATAACCCCGGTGGCAATATACCCCCCTCCAAAAAACAAACAAACAACTCCAGGACCAAATGCTTTCAGTTGGAGAATTATACCTTTTTTTTTGCCTCCAGGGTTATTGCTGGGGCTCAGTGCCTGCACTATGAATCCACTGCTCCTGGAGGCTATTTTTTTCCCTTCTGTAGCCCTTGTTTTATCATTGTTGTGGTTATTATTATTATTGTCATTGATGCCATAGGACAGAGAGAAATGAAGAGAGGAGAGGAAGACAAAGAGGGGGAGAGAAAGACACCTGCAAAACTGCTTCACAGCTTGTGAAGCTACCCCCTGTAGATGGGGAGCTGGTTCAAAACGGGATCCTTAAGCTGGTCCTTGTGCTTCGGCACCCGCTGCGCTACTACCTGACCCCTCTCTCTCTCTCTTTTTTTTTTTTTTTTTTTTTTAATAACCAGAGCACTGCTCAAATCTGGTTTATGGTTGTACTGGGGACTGACCGTGGGACTTTGGTGCCTCTACTCTACCAGGCAGGTCTTTTTGCATAACTATTATGTTTTCTTCCCAGCCCTATACCAGAGTTTTATTTTTTATCTTATTTTAATGTCTTTATTGGAAGATTAATAGTTTATATACCAGAGTTTTAAAGAAGAATTAATATCAATTATATACACTCTCCCAGAAAAGAGGGAATACTTACCAATTCATTTTATGAAGCTAGCTTTTCCGTGACCAAAACCAGAGACAATCAAAAGAAGAAACCTGTAGGTAGCCGGGCTGTAGCGCAGCGGGCTGAACGCACGTGGCGCAAAGTGCAAGGACCCGGATGGTTTGCGCCCCCGGCTCCCCACCTGCAGGGGGCGTGCTTCACAAGCGGTGAAGCAGGTCTGCATGTGTCTATCTTTCCACCTCTTTGTCTTCCCCTCTCTCCATTTCTCTCTGTCCTATTTGGCAACAACAGCATCAATAACAGCAATAATAATAACCACAACAATGATAAAAACAACAAGGGCAACAAAAAAGGAAAATAAATAAATAAATAATATTATTTAAAAAGATAATTAAAAAAAGAAACCTGTCAATATTCTTCATGAATACAGACATAAACTCACAAGATTTAGCAAATAGAATTCATCAACCTATAAAAGAACTACACAGGTTCTAATATCCAGTATATGTATATGTATGTGTATGTATCAACTTCCATAACTCAGTAAGAAGACAACTAACTCAACTAAAAAAAAAAAAAAAAAAGCAAGGGACATGAATAGACACTTCTACAAAGATGACATACATACGACCATGAAGCACATGGAAGCTCAGCATCTGATCAGTAGGGGAAATGCTAGTCAAAACCACTTCGAACCCACTAGGATGGTCATACAGCAGCAGCAACAAAACATAAGCCATCAGCACTGATGAGAATGTGAAGAAAATGGAAACCTGTATATTTCTGGTGGGAATGCAGAACTTTGGCCACTTCAGAAAAGAGTTTGGCAGTTCTTTAAAAAGTTAAAACACTGAATTGTCATATGACCCAGTAATTCCACTTCTAGGAATATACCCCAAAGAATTGAAAACAGGTGTTCAAATAAAAGCTTGTCCAGAGCATTATTCAAAGAGCCAAGAAAATGGAAACAATCCAAATGACCATCAGTAGATGAATGGATAAACAAAATGTGGCATATTTTTCAGTCACAGAAAGGAATGAAGTACTGACACATGCTATGACATGGGTGAACCTTGAAAACATTATGCTAAGTGAAAGAAACCAGACACCAAAGGCCACATATTGTATAATTCCATTTATATGAAATATGCAAAGTTGGAAAATGCATAGAAACAAAAAGATTAACGGTTGCCAGGGACAGGGGAAAATGGGAAAGGGAATGATCGCTTAATGACTATGAGGATTCCTTTCGAGGTGATGAAAATGTTCTGGATTAGATAGTGATGATGGTTGCACAACATTGTGAATGTACTTACTGGTAAATAATCGAACACTTTTAAATAGCCCCCCAAAGTATATATATATACTATTGCAATGTACTTTTTAAAAAAAAAAAAAAACAGCATTTCTCAGCTCAGGCTTATGGTGGTGTGGGGGGTTAAACGTGGGACTTCAGAGCCTCAGGAATGAGAGTCTCTTTGCATAAATAACCATTATGCTATCTACTCCTGCTTTCTAATGTATTTTATTTATTTATTTATTTTTATTTATAAAAAGGAAACATTGACAAAACCATAGGATAAGAGGGGTACAGCTTCACACAATTCCCACCACCAGACCTCCGTATACCATCCCTTCCCGATAGCTTTCCTGTTCTTTAACCCTCCGAGAGTACGGACCCAAGATCATTGTGGGATGCAGAAGGTTGAAGGTCTGGCTTCTGTAATTGCTTCCCCGCTGAACATGGGCATTGACAGGTCGATTCATATTCCCAGCCCGTCTCTCTCTTTCCCTAGTGGGGAAGAGCTCTGGGGAAGCGGAGCTCCAAGGCACATTGGTGGGGTTGTCTGTCCAGGGAAGTCTGGTCGCATCCTGCTAGCTTCTGGAACCTGGTGGCTGAAAAGAGAGTCAACATACAAAGCCAAACAAATTGTTGAACAATCATGGACCTAAAGGCTGCAATAGTGCAGATAAAGTGTTGGGGAGTCCTCCATTTTGTAGATAGCTAGTAGGCATATTTTAGTTATATTTCAAAGGGCCTGTAGCTATACTAGTATTTTTTTTTTTTTTTTTTTTTTTTTTGCTTTTTTGCCTGAGCCTGAAATCTGATATGCAGGTGGATCCTAATTATTGTCTGGGGAGATGATATCATGGCTGGAAAAAAGACCAGAAAGCTGGATCAGGGAAGAGAGTAGCTCCCTAATATGGGAAAGGGGTATAAATATTGTTGACTGTAAACCCCATCAATTTGATGTGATCTGGGGCCCATAATTAGTTTAGGAGCCTGTGTGACCTCTGCATCCCTGTAGATCTGAGCTCATATTCTCTGGTCATGAGTAGGAACATTCCATGCTGCCCCAGTATCGATCCATCTTCCTCAGGTGTAGCATAGATTATGTTGTCCATCCTCCCTTCGGTGGATGGAACATTCTCTACCATTATTGATCCAAGTTGAGGGCAAGGTCCTATGGAGGCCCACAAAGGGGTCTATTGTGTTGTTCCTGATAGAAATGACCGGTAACAATTGAGAGAGGGATTTATTTGAGTTCTAGGCCCATCAAGTCTGTTTGGGAATCTCAGGACTCCCCGATTGGGGCCCCAGCTGGTGGAATGGCCTGATAGTGACTAAAGAGTCATGGTTAAAGTATGCCAGTCTCTTGCCCTTATTCAGCTTTTGCAGTCCTTGCTTTGCTAAGGTTAGCTTTGGAGTGAGAGAGAGAGAACTTTAATAGGAAGTAAGTGAGGAGGGCATCTAAGTCTAAGTGGACACTATTACATTATGAACTTGATACTGACTCACCACAGACTATTGTGTATTTTTGCTTTCAGGTATATATTTTGCCCTAATTTAAGGATACATATGAACATATGCTCTATTTTACGTGACCTGGCCTATATCTAGGTTTTGGGACTTTGTTAGGAAGTGAACCTCCTGGAATGGAATTAGAGAATACTATGAAAGGAAAGGTCTCACCTGAGTGATGATGGTGAAGGGTTGGCATCCCATGCCTGACATCTCTGGACACAGTCTAATAATAAAGAAAAGAAAGCAAGAAAGCATTTTTTGTTACGTGGAGCTGGAAAATGAATCCAGGTCTTCATGCATGTATGATAATGCTAAGTGAATTCCTGGCCCCATTATTTTTTGAGAGAAGAGAGACACCATGACAGCATTCCACCATCCCTGGAGTTCACCCCGTGTTATCGAGGAGGTTCACACCCTGGGCCTCGCTCACAGTAGTGTATACCCTACCAGGTGGTCTGAAAGCTGAGTATTCCACAGCTGTGTAGTTTTCTTTCACACAAAAATAATTACAAGGGGGCCGGGCCGTAGCGCAGTGGGTTAAGCGCACGTGGCACCAAGCGCAAGGACCAGCATAAGGATTCTGGTTCAAGCCCCCGGCTCCCCACCTGCAGGGGAGTCGCTTCACAGGCGGTGAAGCAGGTCTGCAGGTGTCTATCTTTCTCTCCTCCTCTCTCCATTTTCTCTTTGTCCTATCTAACAACGAACGACATCAACAATAACAATAATAACCACAACAAGGCTACAACAACAAGGGCAGCAAAAGGGGGAAAAATGGCCTCCATGAGCAGTGGATTCATGGTGCAGGCACTGAGTCCCAGCAATAACCCTGGAGGCAATAATAATAATAATAATAATAAACGGGGGGCAGGCGATGGTTCACCTGGTGAAGTGCACACACTACAGTGCACAAGGACCCAGAGTTTAAGCCCCATTCCCCACCTGCAGGAGGGAAACTTCACGAGCAATGAAACAGACCTGCAGGTCTCTTTCCCTATCTCCCCTCCCCCTCAATTTCTCTCTCTCTATTCAACAAGATAAATTTTTTAAAAAAATAATTAAAAAGGGGGGACCAGATGGTGGCAAACCTGGGTTAAGTGCACACATTACAGTGCGCAAGGACCTAGGTACAAGACTCTGGCCCCCACCTACAGAGGGAGAGCTTCACAAGCTCTCTCTGGCTCTTTTCTTCTCTATCCCCTCCCTTCTCGATTTCTGTCTCTACCCAATAATAAAAATAAATAAAAAATAATTAAAAGCACCTTGTAGGTAGCACAGTGGTAGAGCTCTGGATTTACAAGCCTGAGGTTCTGAGTTCAATCCCCAGTATCAGATTTTGCCAGAGTGTTGCTTTGGCTTTTTTCTCTATTTACCTCTCAAAACTAATTATTTTAATATTTATTTATTTATTATTGTATAAAGACAGAAATTGAGAAGGGAGATCGGGAGGGAGAGAGGGAAAGAGTGGGAGAGAGGGAGAGAGAGAGAAAACTGCAGCCCTACTTCACCACTAGTGGTGAAGCTTTCCCCCTGCAAGTGGGGACCAGGGGTTTGAAGCCATGTTCTTGTCCACTATAGTGTATGTGCTTAAACTGCAGCGCCTACATTTATTTATTTATGGTAGAGTGAGAGATGAGAGAGAGCCAGAGCATCACTCTGGCACATACAGTCCCCAGAACTGAACTTAGGACCTCATGCTTTTAGGTCCGTAACTTTAGCCACTGCACTATTTCCTGGGCCAACAAAACACATCTTTATTTTTTCTTATTATTATCTTTTATTTATTTATTCCATACAGCCAGCCAGAAATAGAGAGGGAAGGGGGAGATAGAGAGGGAGAGAAACAGAGACACTTGCAGCACTGCTTCACAGCTCCTGCAGCTTTCCTCCTGCAGGTGGAGACTGGGGACTTGAACCCAGGTCCTTGAACATTGTAACGTGTGTGCTCAACCAGATGCAGCACAACCAGGTACCTAAAGCACATCTTTTAAAAATAGTAAAAAGAAAAAGAAACATTTGACCAGGGAAGCTGCTGAGCTGTATCATACACTCTTGAAGACCTTGGTTCATTCTCAAGCACTACACAGAGGGGGAAAAAGTGATCTGTCAGGTGGCACAGTGTGATGGACTCTCAAGCATGAGTTCCCAAGTTCAATCCCTACCTTCTAATGTGCCAGAATGATGCTCTGGTTCTCTTATTAATAAATAATGCTTTAAAAAATAAAGCATCATTAATCTAAACAGCTATTGAGAAAATTCTTAGACAAATAAGACTGCTTAATCTGTGTTTTTGAGATGTAAACCACCCGACTAACAGCTTTTGTTAAATTTTTACAGCCTTCTAGGGAAGGTTGATGATAATTTAAAAATCACAAGATCTCCAGGAAATTCACGATAAAGGTCATTTGAGGAGCTGGTGGAATAGCTCACTTGGATAGTGTGTAGTTTTGGCATGTGCATAATCCATGTTTGAGCCTGGTCCCCACCATACTGACAAAAGCTTCATTGCTGTAGTGTCTGTCTCTTCGATCTCTCTCCCTTTCCCTGTCTCTCTTTTCTTTTTAATTATCATTGGATAGAGACAGAGAGAAATTGAGAGGGGAGGGGAGATAGGGAAAGAGACAAGAGACACCTGTAGCCCTGGCCCTGCTTCACCACTTGTGAAGTTTTCCCCAGGCAGGTGGGGGCCAGGGGACTGAACCAAGGTCCTTGTGCATTGTAGTGTGTGCTTAACCAATAAAATAAAAACGTCACTTTTGTTACATATATATTAACTTTTTTTTGTTATCACCAAGGCTTCACCACTTCATTCTGACTTTTCCAGATACTGAGACAGAGTCCAAGACAGACAGAAAAAGAGGGGAAAAAACAGCTTAGCACTGAAGCTTCCTCTAATGGCTGAAGACCCAGTTTGAACCTGGGTCATACGGCAAAGCAGGCACACCGGGCAGGTATTTGTGAGGTAGAGAACAGGCAATGGTGCACCTGGTAAAGTGCACACTTTTTGAGAGAAGACTAGGGTTCAGATCCCTGGTCCCCATCTGCAGGGGTAAGATTCACAGTTGGAGTGATGTTGCAGGTGTCTCTTTCTCCTTTCCCCCCACCCTTTTCTCTGTCTCCGTAGGAGGGGAAAATAAAATGGCCATGAAGAACAGTGGAATCCTTGTTCAGGCACAACCTCGTCCGTCCCCCCCCAAGCAGTGATTGTTTACCTTAAAACCAGCAGCAGCTGGGGCCAGGTAGTGGTGCACCTGGTTAAGTGCACACATTACAGTGTGCAAGGACCCAGGTTCAAGCCCCTAGTTCCCACCTGTAGTGGGAAAGCTTCTCTCTGTATATATCTCTGTCTCTTCTCAATTTCTTTGTCTCTATCCAACTATACCAAAAAAAAAAAAAAAGTCGGGAGTCCAGTGGTAGCGCAGCGGGTTAAGCATACAAGGCGCAAAGCGCAAGCACCGGCTTAAGGATCCTGATTCGAGGCCCCCTGCTCCCCACGTGCAGGGGAGTCGCTTCACAAGTTGAAGCAGGTCTGCAGGCGTTTCTTTCTCTCCCCTTCTGTCTTGCCCGCCTCTCTCCATTTCTTTCTGTCCTGCCCGCCTCTCTCCATTTCTTTCTGTCCTATCCAGCAACAATGACATCAATAATAACTACAACAATAAAACAACAAGGGCAACAAAAGGGAATAGCTCTCTACCTCCTCCTCCACCCCTCTCAAATTCTCTCAGCCTCAATCCAACAATAATTTTAAAAAATCAGCAGCAACTACGAGTATGTATTCAATGGAATACTACTCTGCAATAAAAAGATATTATATTGGTGGAACATAAAGGATGGGTTTTTTTTGAAAATTATTTTATTCCCTTTTGTTGCCTTTTTTTTTTTAATTGTTGTAGTTATTGTTGTCATTGTTGGGTAGGGCAGAAGAGAAATGGAGAGAGACTGGGAGGTCAGAGGGGGGGAAGACAGACACCTGCAGACCTGCTTCACCGCCTGTAAAGCGATTCCCCTGCAGGTGGGGATCCGGGGACTCGAATCGGGATCCTTACCATGGTCCTTGTGCTTTGCGCCACATGCGCTTAACCTGGTGCACTATCGCCCAACTCTCTAGGATGGTTTTACTATCATGTGGAATACCTTGAGAATATAGAGAAACCAAAAAAATAACATGAATTCTGCTGTAATGCAACTGATGACTGTTTCCCACTCACTAAATTTTAGTCTAGTCATTAAACTTCACAACTTATTTTACCCATATAAACTTAGGGAATCATGGATGAGCTCCTATTACATTCTCCTATACTTCTAGGAACAGATGATACTTGCTGATTTTTGGACTGGGTCTGAGGTATTACACAAAGCAAAGGACTCTGGGGAAGGAGTTGGGGGCGGTGAGGGGCTTTGTGGTCCTGGTACATGATGGTAAAAAAGGACCTAAGTTGGGAATAAGAGTGTTCTGCAGACACCTATCATGTACCCATGTGTCAACAACTGTACTGTAAACCATCAACACGCCAATAAAATGATTTTTAAAAGATTCTGCTAGTTGTCTTCACATCTTACATCCTCAAGGTTTTCTTTTTACCTTGTAGTGCATAAACTCATGTACATAAAAGCTAATTTATAACACTGGCTTAACTAATACTCCACTGCTGATTTTACATGTGAAAATTGTATCATTAGCTTGTTTTTCTTTTTATTATTCTCTCCAGGGATGTACATTTTGGATGAGTTAGGATCTCTCCTTCCCTAGATTCTGAATAACGTAAATAACAAGGGCATCATTAAATTTCCCCCTCACACACACACTTTTTTTTCCCCACCAGGGTTATTGCTGGGGCTCAGTGCCTGCACCATAAATCCACTACTTCTAGCAGCCTCCCCCCCCTTCCCTTTGTTTTCTATTAGGGCAGAGAATAAATGAGGAGAAATGAAGAGAAAAAAATTAATAGCTTTCTCAATTATCAATATTTTATGTTTAATTTTGGACAGTTCTTACTTTTTATGAATTTCTGAAAAAGCAACCATTTTACCAGAATTCTCACAAGATTTCCTAGAAATGGCTTTTCAGAAGTTTTGAGAGTAGTTATTGCACACTCTTAACAAAAGTTATTTTTCCTTACCCCAAAGCAGATACATCACTGGAGGTTTGTATACAAGAAGTGAAAAAGAGGTGTTTTCTAGGTCAGTTAGAAATGATTTGGATATCATAGTTATTTCTACGTCTCCCATTTCTATGAAACTTTACATTCAAGCAAAAAGGGTAACTGGATACTGAGAATAGATTGTAGTGCAGTTAAGTAAGAAAGCAAAGAGAGAGAGTTTAAAGGGTTATTCCAGATAAGAGCTACTGGTGGCTTCAACTAAGATGAAAATAGAAGTGGCAAGAACTAGTTAGGTTCTATTAAGTATCTTGACAGGAAAGTCAGGATACATACAATCAACATGTTTTTATCAGTAACATCACATTACCTGCAGGTCCTCAAACAGGTATGTCTTTTGTTTAAGGATTCTCCATACTGTTAAGTCCTAAAGGTATGTCTTTTGTCTTTTAATGAGAAACAACAAATTGCTTTTAAGTTGTATGAAAATAAGGAAGGCCCACTACTTTCTCATTTATACCATTTATACTAACATGATGCTTTGCAAATTCATTGAAATTCATGTGATGTTTAAAACAGACAAAATACTTATGGCTTCATTTCTGTCATGAGATTAAAAGTCAACTATTGTAAATGTTTGAGTCTTAGGTTTTTCCAGATTTCTGGTAAATGGTGCTTACACAAAACATTGGAACATTCTAGATTTACCAAAAAAAAAAAAAAGTTTGTATTAGAACCTTGCATATTTTAAGTGTGTTTCTTATGGTACCATACAACCCTTCAAAATCTATTTCGTATGTAACATTAAAAACACTTCCTCTCAAAGCCTATAAATTTAAAATAACTTACAGCCATAACTTCTATACTTCTACAAGGCAGTTTTAATGACCCAAAGAGTAGTGTTATGACTGTGGCAATAAATATCACATTAATTGAAGACAAGAAAAATCAAACTATTAAGTATTATCAGATTATTCTAGTTCAAGTAAGATTCTATTATTTGATACATGTACCTTTCAACTTTCAGTCTTTTTCTCAACACTGAGGAATTTTTAAAATATTCCAGCCCACAGGATCTACTCCGAGCCAATTAAATCACAATCTCTGTGGGACACTTGTTTTGAGCTTTTCCAGGAATTCTAATTTCAACTTAAGTGGGGAACTACTGCTCTAACAGAACCCATGAAGCAACCCCACTCCCACCCACCTCACCAATTCAAAAGCACAGGAAAAGTACAGGAGAATAACTTAAAAACCAAAAGGCTTACTCTACGATAGTATCTTTTACCTCTTGAAAGGTCCCAAGATAATTACTAATATCATAATCTACATTATAGTCACAAAAATCATAATCAATTACAGTTAAGACAAAGCAATATAAAATATGGGTCAAAGGGAAAATAGTCCTCAGGCAGAATTTGTGTCTTCAAGTTTTTACTAGTTTAACAATCCTTCAAGCTTGTAGCTACTCAAAGACGAATCATGAAAAACAAGAAGAAAAACTTTATTTCAAACAGCTTCACTGGTGTATGCTACAACGCTTGGTTGTAGCAAACAATTTCATTTTAAACCTGCATTGTTGTATAAATTAGACATTATTTAGGAATGATTAATTTCTTCTAACGTATAGATTTAATCCAATATTATGTCAATTTTTTACCTTATAGAGCCTATTTTAGTACTAGAGGTTAAATTTATCACCAAAAATATGAGAATAACCTTATAGCTACTAAGTAATGAGCTGTGAAATTAATTCACTGCTACTGCATTGAAAATATACCCCTAGGTTAAAAGACGTTCCAACTTGATCCAAATGTCTTATTTAACTGAAATTCTTCAGTCATCATCTACTGTTGGCTTGATTGTTACTCCTCTTCTTATTTGACCCCAACCAATTAAACTGTAAAATGAAAATAAAATAATGAATTTTTATGTCCATTTCATTATTATCACACAATCTTATAGTGTAAACAGCTGTACTTGCCTATCTGCTAATTTCAAATGTTTTCAAAACCTGCCTCCTCCATAGAAAAAACCCATACTACTTTAAATTCTTAGATGGGGAGAGATGGACTGCAGTCACAATCATAGGAAAAGGAAAAGGCAACAAAGTTACTTCTATAAAAAATGCTCATCTTCACCCTACTAAAATGTACTAACCCTCCAGAATTACCAAAGAACCTTCCAATCCACCTAAGAAACCACCTTAGTGTATAATTAGTGTATTGCCTTTTTTTTTTTTTTTTTTTTTAATCAGAGCACTATTCAACTGACTTATGGTGAATGCTGTGGTTTTGAATCTGGGACATGTGGTACCCCAGACATTAAAGTCTGTAAGTCTGTTTCATAAACCTCTGTGCAGTGCTCTGATAAACCAACAAACATATGGGGGCCCAGGTGGTACCACACAAGGTTAAGTGCACCAAGTATGAAGCGCAAGGACCTGTACAAGGATCTCGGTCTAGCCCTGGGCTCCCTACCTGCAGGGGGATGACTTCACAAGCAGTGAAGCAGATCTGCAGGTGCCTCTCTCTCCCCCTCTCTAAATTTCTGTCCAATCCTATAAATAAATAAATAAATGGGGGGGGGAAGGCCTCCAGGAGCAGTGGATTCAACTGAGCTCCAGCGATAATCCTGGAGGCAAAAACAAAGAAAAACATACTAACTATAGTTATATATACAGGGTTTGATATTTTACTAAAGTTAAACTTCTTGGGGGTGGGGGAGATAACTTAATGGTTAAACAAACAACCTCATGTCTGAGGCCCTCAGGCCCCAGGTTGAATTCTCCATACCACCATAAGCCAGAGCTAAGCTTATGGTAAAATAAATAATTTTTTTTAAAAAAAGTGTATTTGGGGGTTGGGCGGTAGTGCAGTGAGTTAAGCGCACATGGCGCAAAGATCAGGATCCCGGTTCGAGCCTCAGGCTCCCTACATGTGTGTGGGGGGGTTGCTTCACGGATGGTGAAGCAGGTCTGTAGGTGTCTGTCTTTCTCTCCCCCTCCTCTCTCAATTTCTCTGTCCCATCCAACAACAGCAATGATAATAACAACAATAACAACAATAATAATAATGACAACAACAGGGTAACAACAAGGGCAACAAAATGGGAAAAATGGCCTCCAAGAGCAGTGGATTCATAGTGCAGGCACCGAGCCCCAGCAATAACCCTGGAGGCAAACAAAGTGTATCTTAACTTACGATCATAAGACAGGGTACGTGTATATATAAAGCAGCAAAAATGTAAGGAAACAGACTTTGGGGTATTTTTAGACAATGACAAAGGATAATAAACCTACCGCCAGTGTTTCTCAACTCTTCGGCTAAGAGCAATCTTTTCTCCCACCTCTGTGCACACAGGATTAGTCAAAACAATTTTGCCCAAATCAGCCTTAACTGCACTAACTCTTCCTCCTGTTGACAGGGATCCTATGTTCACCATAAGTACTTCATTCTTAGACAGTTTTTGCACCTAGGGAAACAAATTTGGGGAGAAAATAAATAACTCCCCAAATCTAGAAATGCTTTCTAGAGATGAGTAGAAATATTTATTATGTATTTTTGGAAATCAATCATAAATGGGGAAAAAAGCACTACAGAAATTTCATTATAATGGGATAGGAACAGACACTTAAACAACGTATGAGCAATTTAAGTATGTACACATAAAGATGGCAAGCAAATGATTTGATACCCACTGATTTGATGTAACATTGATCTTTAATGCTTTTTTTATTATTTAAAAAAAAAAACAGTACACTGCTCAGCTCTGGCTTATGGTGGTACTAGGGACAACTGATTTCAGAGTCTCAAGCATCAAGTCTTTTGTAAAACCACTATGCTATCTCCCCATCCCTTCTGTGTTAATAAATAAATTTTAAGAAACAAAAGTTGCAGTGGAAATGGGGCACAAAATCTCCTAACCAGGAGTGGGGAGGGTATTTAAGTTATTATAAAAATTAACAGGGGCCAGGCGGTGGCACACCTGGTTAAGAGTACACATTACAGTGCACAAGGACCCACGTTGAAGCCCCTGATCCCCACCTGCAGGGGGAAAGCTTCACGAGTGGTGAAGCAATGCTACATATGTCTCTGTCTCTATACAATAACAAATAAATAAAATACAAAACATTAAAAATAAAAAAATTGTGGTCCGGGAGGTGGCGTAGTTGTAAAGTTTTGGACTCTCAAGCATGAGGTCCCGAGTTGGATCCCCGGCAGCACATGTGCCAGAATGATGTTTGGTTCTTTCTCCCTCCTATCTTTCTCATAAATAAATAAAATCTTAAAACAAACAAACAAACAAAAAAAAAACCCCAAAGTTATAGAGGTCCAGTTCCACTCATGTTCTTAGTTTCTGCAACTCACTGAGCTTTGGTTAAATTGGATAACACCCTATCACAGATGGTTGTAGGAAGAATTAAATGAATTATAAGTTACTATATCTAGTAGTGAGCTTTCTCACTTAAATCTAATGCCTAAATTTAGATTATTATTCTAATAGTTTTAAGCCTGAGTTAGTTGGGGGGGGGGGAGCCTACACGAAAGAATTCTAAAAGGGTGGGATTAGCATAATGGTTATGCAAACAGGCTCTCATGCCTGAGGCTCCAAAGTCCCAGGTTCAATCCTCCATAAGCCAGAGCTGAGCAGTGCTCTAGTTAAAAAAAATTCTGAAAAATACAACAAACCTATAGTTTTATGAGCATATAGTTTTATTTTCAAATGATTTTATATGAAAATAAAATTTCACATTATTTGTGCTATGTGACCCACCTGCCATGAGAATCTCACATTTTTAAAATTAATTTTTTTTTCAAGCGACAAATTATTTCCATTAGAAGAATAGCCTTATAGAAGCATGTGGGGCTAGGTGGTGGTGCACCTGGTTAAACGCACATATTACAGTATGCAAGGACCCGGGTTCAAGACCCTGTCCTCACCTGCAGGTGGAAACTTCAGAAGTAGTGAAGGTCTGCAGATGTCTGTCTCTTTCACTCTTTATCTCCCCCCCCTCTATTTTTCTGTCTTTATCTAATAATAAATAAATAAATCTTAAAAAAAAAAAAAAAGGTGGGAGCTGGGCAGTAGTGCAGCGGGTTAAGCACAGGTGGTGCTAAGCGCAAGGCCTGGCATGAGGATCCCGGTTCGAGCCCCCGGCTCCCCACCTGCAGGGTAGTCGCTTCACAGGCGGTGAAGCAAATCTGCAGGTGTCTGTCTTTCTCTCCCCCTCTCTGTCTTCCCCTCCTCTCTCCATTTCTCTGTCCTATCCAACAACGACGACATCAACTACAACAACAGTAACTACAACAACAATAAAAAGACAACAAGGGCAACAAAAGGGAAAGATAAATAAAATTACAAAAAAAAAAAAAAAAAAAGGAAAAGGAAATATGCTAAGGGAGGTGGGCAGTGGTGCATCTGGTTCTGTGCACTTACCATGTGCAAGGACCAGGGCTCAAACCTCTGGTTCCAACCTACAAGGAGACTACTTCACAAACAGTGACATAGGGCTGCAGATGTCTTTCTCTCTCCCTTTCTAGCCCACTCCTCTCAAAGTCTCTGCTCTATCAAATAAAATGTAAATAAATAATAACAATAAAGTACAACTGACTTAGACCCTCTCAAAAAAGCTATTTCCTACACCAGTGCCAACAACAGACATTGGCCAGAAACTTTCCACTAAACGAATCAAGATTTTTTGAAAAAGCATTTAACAAGAATATCATGTTACTGTCCTGTCTGACACACATTTGTCTTTTTTTTTAATTTAATATTCATTAACGAGAGAGAGAGAGAGAGACAGAGAAAGAGAGACAGAGAAAGAGAGAGAGGATAGAGGAGAGAATCTGAGCATCACTCTAGTATGTGATTGGGCTTGAACTTGAGACCACATGCTTGAGAGCCCAGTGATTTTTCCACCATGCCATCTGCAGGGCTGCTTTTTTTAACTTTAAACTATTTGCCACATAGAAGTTCTCAATTTTCAGGGCCAGGTGATGGTGCACCTGGTTAAGCGCTCACATTACAAGTGTGCAAGGACCCAGGTTCAAGCCCCTGGTCGCCACCTGCAGGGGAGGAATCTACAGGAGTAGTGAAGCAGGGCTGCAGGTGTCTCTGTCTCTTTCCCTCCCCTCTGAATTTCACTCTGGTTCTATCCAATAAAAAAAAGAAAAATGAAGTTCTCAATTTTCACAAACCATTTTCTCCCCCCCACCTTTCCTTAACACCATGCTAATTTATGTAAGAGACCTCAATACTGGTCTTAATACTACTGTCACATTTTTGTAATCAGACAATTCTGAAAACAATACCTTTGCTGCTTTCTTGTCTCCTTCAGTGCGTACACCTAGAAGCCGTCTAAGTAGGAAATAGGAAATTTCCAATTCTGTGAAGATCTCAGGTAAAGCTCCAACTGCACCAAGCACCTGTCCCACCATTCTGTCAGCCCGACACAAAGTGGGGTCAATTTTTGTTCCAACTCCTGATATAAAGATAGGTGTGATTCCGTGGTTAATTCCTATAAAGCTATGCACTCCCCATAACATAAACCTATCATTTTATTTAAATTTAAAGTAAAAATCAAATACAGAAAACTTAAGAATATAACTCATATGTCCAAGGCACCAGGTTCAAAGCCTGGCACCACCATATGCCTCCCTCCTATGAAAATAAATGTCAAAAGCAAGAGACACAAAATTCTTTTCTTTTCTTTTTTTTTTTTTTTTTTGCCAGAGCAGTGATCACCTCTGGTTTTATGGTGGTGCAGCGGGTTGAACCTGTGCCATGGAAACCTTAGACATGAGTTTGTTTGCATAACCATTATGCTATCTCCCCC
This sequence comes from Erinaceus europaeus, assembly GCF_950295315.1. Taxonomy (NCBI): domain Eukaryota; kingdom Metazoa; phylum Chordata; class Mammalia; order Eulipotyphla; family Erinaceidae; genus Erinaceus; species Erinaceus europaeus. Next base: position 112,764,618 of record NC_080185.1, read on the forward strand.
ACAACACAAAATTCTTATTAAGTAATATGAATATTTGCCTGTCATTTCTACTGAGGAAAACTGATCAAAAAGACAGCTTGAAGACTTCATAATTCCTGGGGTCCACTTAATACTTTAGCTGTGTCTTTTGATGAGAGGGAGCAAGGCATATATATGATGCAAGATTAATAAAGTACTGATAACTAAAAACAACTTACATGAAATTATACAGTTTATATAAAAAAGACTTTTTAAGGGGTAAAGTTTAATGGTTATGCAAAGACTCATGTCTGAGGCTCTTGAGTCCCAGGTTCAATCCCCTGCATGCCCATAAGCCAGAACTGAGCAGTGCTCTGGTAAAATAAATAACTAAGGGGTTGGGTGGTGGTACACAAGGTTGAGTGCACTTTTTAATCAATGCACAAGGACAAGTCAAACCCCAGTCCCCACTTACAGGAGGGAAGCTTCACAAGTAAATAAACAATAATACCGGGATTTTTCTTTCTCCCTATCACACCCACCATCTCAGTTTCTGTCTCTATCCAATAAATGAATAAACAAAATATTTTTAAAACATAATGAATGATAAAATCATGTATACTAATTTCATTCATTTATTTACAAAAGAGAATCAGAATATCATTCTGGCACATGTGATGCTGGGGATTGAGCTTGGGACCTTATGTTTCAGAGTCTAATACTTTATCCATTGTGCCACCTCCCAGGCTATCTAGTATCTTTTTTAATTACTTAAACTTGCCATGGAAAATTCCACAAATTACAAGTATGGTATGAGGGAACCAGTGTGATAGCTCACTGGGTAAGGTGTTTGCCTTATGCATGCAGCCCAGGTTCGAGACCACAGCATACCACGTGGGAATACTGTAGCACTGGGGTAAGCTTCTGCTGTGATGTTCCTCTTTGTTTCTACCTGAAAATGTCTGTTAGAGCATCAAAATTGGTAAGGCCTTAGGGAAACAAAAATTAATAAATAAATTAGATATGAATGAAACAATAGAAAAACACTTACCAATAAGACCCCCTGGAGCAGCATACTGAAGATCATTGTGCTCTGCAAAAAGTGATACGATCTTGGAAAAGATTGGTTTACACATAAGTTTTCCTTCACTATCTTTGGAAACAATACCAGGTCTGACTTCTATCTCCTGGCCCACCTGTAAAGAATAAATTATAATTAGAATCACTTCAGGACAAGCCAGTAATATTTACATATAAAAAGCTGTAATAATAAAACCACAAGACTGAAGTCAATCCTATTTTTACCATCCTTTTTAAAAATTATCTTTGTTTATTGAATAGACAGCTAGAAATTGAGAAAAAGGGGGTGACAGAGAGGGAGAGAAACAGATACCTGCAATACTGCTTCACCACTCACAAAGCTTTCCCCCTGCAGGTGGGGACCCAGGGCTCGAAGCCAGATCCTTGTGCACTGCAACATGTGTGCTCAAACAGGTGCACCATCACCTGGTGGCCCAACTGCCCTCTTTTTTTTTTTTTTTTTTTACCCATCACACAATACTAATGCCAGATGTGCTCCACACTCACAAGCAGCCTATGAAGCTAGAGGTGAGATACATTCAAAAGATTTAATAATACAGAAATCATGTCAGTTCTAGATACTTTAAACACCTTATTCCAACACAATTTAGAATATTTATACTATTTTTCTAATTAAGACAAGAGGAAACGAAACAAAAACACAATGAAAACTTAGTTTACCTTTAATACTCCTTTTAGAATACTACCACCAGCTACACCCCCCTTTAGGTCATCAACTTCACAGCCAGGTTTGTTGACATCAAAGGATCTAATAACTAAAAGAAAACAAGACAAATCAATGTTAAATCCATTTATTTTAAGTTCTGAGGAAATATTTTCTAAAATAGCAGTCAAAGAAGTGCAGGGTGAAGTATAAACCCTTGGCCTATTCCTGCATATGTGAGGTCACTGAGGAGGTAGGAATGTTTAATAAATAGATAGGGAGGGAGTCAGGTGGTAGCGCAGCTGGTTAGGTGCACGTGGCGCAAAGCGCAAGGACAGGCATAAGGATCCCGGTTTGAGCCCCCGGCTCCCCACCTGCAGGGGAGTCGCTTCACAGGTGGTGAAGCAGGTCTGCAGGTGTCTATCCTTCTCTCCCCATCTCTGTCTTCCCCTCCTCTCTCCATTTCTCTCTGTCCTATCCAGTAACAACAACAATAACTAAAACAACAATAAAAACATGTGTACAAGGGCAACAAAAGGGAAAATAAATAAATAAAATAAAAATATAGTTATTTAGGAAATAACGTTAAAGGGGAACCACCGATATGGAAAAGATCAAATTGCTATAGATAATTCCATGACTTACCAATAAGTCGCGGTTCTGAAGTAAAGTCTCTTGGGGGTACTGGAATTTTCTTTACTATGTACTCACAGACAACTTCAATATTATATTTCAGCTGAGCAGAAATTGGAATAATAGGAGCTCCTTCTGCAACTGTACCTATATGATAAAATTCAGAATATCTATAACTCTTCAGTTTTACAAACCTTACTCTATACTTATCACATAAAAATGTCTAGTGGCCTGGGAGGTGGTACAGTAGTAGAGAAATGCTGGTTGTTTGGGGAGATAGTATAAAGGTTATGCAAAGAAACCCTTATGCCTGAGGCTCCAAAATCCCAAACTCAATTCCCGGCAACAGTATAAGCCAAAGTTGGTAAACAAAACAAAACAAAACAAAACAAAAAAAAAGGATGTTCAAGCATTAGGTCCTGAATCCACAGACATTGCATGTGGCAACATGATAATCTGATTCTTGGTCTCCCACTAGTAATAAAGCTTAAATGCAAATACTTTAAACATCTGCTTATCAAATCTTAAAAAAAAATGTGATAATGTTCTGTTTGCTTTAATGAAAGACAGCACTATTCCTTTTAAAGGAAAAATTGCTAAACCATGCTAATTGATATACCCAATATACTAAGACAGTGAAACTGTTAAAAGTAATCAAAAACCAACACTCCTGGGAAAGAACACTTTACTATTTGAAAAATTTATAATAATATGTGATTAACCTCCCAATAAATGTCAAAATAAAATTATAGACTCATTGCTAAACAAAGACTGCTGTCACATGTATTTGCACTTCCATTAATTCTATATCAAACAGTGCAGGGTAGATAGCATAATGGTTATGCAAAGACTTTCATTCATGCCTGAGGATCCAAAGTCCCAGCCAGGTTCAATCCCCCGCACCATCATAAGCCAGAGCTGAACAGTGCTCTGGTAATAAAAACCAAGAAAAAGGACCAAGTGGAGATTGTACTGTTATACAGAAAACTGGGAAATGTTATGCATGTACAAATTATTGTATTTACTACCAAATGTAAAACATTGATTCCCCAATAAATAAAAAAGAAAAAAACCCATAAATTTACTGTTTTAGATATTACATTCAAAATTAACTTAACTAATGGGATATCTAGATTAACTGCCTCTACAGTGACTTATTGACATAGTATTAATAGATATCAAGGTTTCTTACCTTGTACAAATGCAAGGATCTGCTCATACTGTTCTTTAGCCTGGCTTTCTTTTACTAAATCAATCTTATTTTGCAGAATCAAAATATGCTTCAGTTTCATGATTTCTATAGCAGCCAGGTGTTCAGAAGTCTGAGGCTGCGGACAAGATTCATTACCAGCTAGATGAAAAATAAAAAAGATGTATGGGAGTTAACTGGAAGTATCCAAAGCAAACAGGTCCATAGAGACTGAAAGGAGATGAATGGTTGCCACCAACTAGGGAGAAGGGGAAATGCGGAGGGATTGCTTCATGGGCATAGGTTACTTTTCAGTGACAAGTTCTGGAACTAGATAGTGCTGAAGCTTGTTAAACGCTACGAACATAAAAGTTTAAATGGCTGAAATGACAAGCTTTATATGAAGAGCATTTTACTTAAAAAAAAAAAAAAGGGATTGAGGGAGTCGGGCTGTAGCGCAGCGGGTTAAGCGCATGTGGTGCAAAGCACAAGGACCGGCATAAGGATCCTGGTTCGAACCCCGGCTCCCCACCTGCAGGGGAGTCGCTTCACAGGCAGTGAAGCAGGTCTGCAGGTGTCTGTCTTTCTCCTCCTCTCTGTCTTCCCCTCCTCTCTCCATTTCTCTCTGTCCTATCCAACATCGACAACAACAATAATAGCTACAACAATAAAAAAACAACAAGGGCAACAAAAGGGAATAAATAAAATAAAATAAAGGGGATTGAGTAGTGGCACACACAGTTGAGTACACACACTATAATGCACAAGGACCTGGTTCAAGCCCCCAGTCCTCATCTGCATGAGAGAAGCTTCATAAGCAGTGAAGCAGTGCTGTAGGTGTCTCTCTTTCGCTGTCTCTTTCCTCTCTCGATTTCTCTGTCCTATCAATAAATATTAAGAAATAAAGGCAACTTTTGAATGACTTAAGGCAAAAGTTCTATACATCATTGCCATACTTTTGCCACCGCTTCACTCTGTGCCTTTGTTCCTTGTAGCCTCCTATCTTTTGGCTCCAATTCATGGACCTAAGCGAGAATCCTGGAACCAAATTTTACTTCTCAGAATCTGCATGAACACACTGGGCTCCACCCAGCCTTAGTGATATTAGACCAGCCTAGATTCAGAGGCAGAGAATAATCAAAAGGGACACTCAAGGCCAGGATGTTGTTCACCCAGTAGAACATGCCTTACTATATCCAAGCCTTGACACTACAGTACCAGAGGAAGCTCAACAGATAATAAGATACTGTAACTCCTCAGCCTCCATAATAAGACTGAAAAAAATATTTCTACTACACCACCCTCCAGTCTGCATTTAACACCATATTATAATAAACTTAAAAAAAGAGAAAAACTAATAGGCATGCTCTTTCATGCCTGGGACTCCAAGGTCCCAGCTTCGAACCTAGAACCACCATAAGCCAGAGCTAAGCAGTGCTCTGGTAAAAGGAAGGAAGGAAGGATACTTTGTCGAGCACTCCAACTATCATCCTCTCCAGGCAGTGATGTCAAAGTGGCTAGTATTATATCCACTTGACATGCTTCAAGAAATCATATTCCGTGGTCTGGGAGGTGATGCAGCGGATAAAGCACTGGATTCTCAACCATGAGGTCTTGAGTTTGATCCCCAGCAGCACATGTACCAGAGTGATATCTGGTTCTTTCTCGCCTCCTATCTTTCTCATGAATAAATACTTTTAAAAAATCATATTCCAAGATCCTAGGAGGTGCTCAGTGAAAGAGCACTGACTTAGAATGTGTAAGGCTCTGTGTTTGATCCCCAATACATGGAAACAGCAAGGAGAATTCCAGACAGCAGAGGGGGAGTTGGATCAGAGAAATGCCTCAGTGGTAATGGGGATATATGAGACTCAAGATCCAGTCTCTAATGTAGCATTAAAAAATTATATCTTGAGGCCTAGAAAATGCTGCAGTGGATAAAGCACTTAACTCTTAAGCATGAGGTCTAGAGCTCAATTTCCATAGTACATATATGACAAAGTGATGCTCTGGTGGCCGCTCTCTCTCTCAAATAAATGAATATTTTTTTTATTAAAAAAAAAAAAAGAGGAGGTGGGGGCTGGGCAGTAGAGCAGTGGGTTAAGCACACGTAGCACACAACGCAAGGACCCAGCTCAAGTCCCTGACTCCACACCTGCAGATGGTTCACTTCACAGGTGGTAAAGCAGGTCTGCAGGTGTCTAACTTTCTCTTCCCCTTTCTCGATTTCTCTGTCTTATCCAATGACATCAATAACAATAATAACAACAACAACAAGGGCAACAAAAGGGGAAAAACAAATAATAAATTTTTAAAAATTAGGTTGGGTGGTGGTGCACCTGGTAGACCACACACATTATAGTTATCAAGAGCCTGGGTTCAAGCCCTCCATCCCTACCTGCAGGAGGGAAGCTTCATGAGTGGTAAAGCAGTGCTGTATCTCTCTCTCTCTCCCCCCTTCAAATTTCTCTACCTTTATCCAAAATAAGTAAATAAATATTTAAAAATTCTATGTATGCTGTGCAACAGCTCACTTGGATAATGCATTGCTATGCCTTGTGGGCGACCCAGGTGGAGCCCAGTGCCCACCACACTGAAGGAACCTTTGGTACTACTGTCAATGCTTTGTAATTTTTTTTTTTAATTACACACACACACACACACACACACACACACACACACACACACACACACATATCACTATCCCATGCCATGTGGGCGACCCAGGTGGAGCCCCTGACACACACACCCCATCCATTCACTATCCCATGCTGGGCATGTTGCTCAGTGATAGAAAATAGAACACAAACTTCTCATGTATGAGGCCAGAATTCAATCTTCAGCACCATACACACAAATAAAAAAAAATTGTATCCCATAGCAATGAAATCCTAAAACAGGTTACATAAAGTAGCATAAGGCTAATAGTGAATACCTAATTCAAGTCCAGACTTCAGCACTTACTATAAGATCTGCATCTAAATAAAACCATTTTATGTCAATGCTTACAGTGGACAACTGAGACCAACAAATCCAAAAGTAACTAGTCATACAGAAAAACAAAAACCAAAAGCAGAACCCTACAGACATACATTTGCAATAAAAATAAATTTTACTTTATGTGATCTAAATGTGAAAAATTCAGTAATGACTGGTTTTGTCTTTATCTTAAATTACTGCCATCAGAATGATCACGAGGCTAATGAGCCTCTCATGCTTACTAGCATTCTGTGACAGTTTGAAGGCAAGGGTATCACCCTTACCGTTGGCTCCTATTCACGCCATTCTTAGGTATTGAATATGGCTCTTCCATGTACAATTTGCTTCACACTGATTTGCCCAAACCAATTTTGATGCATTTACCTATCAACAGAAGAGCCGCATCCATCACAGCTGCGCCGTTCAGCATAGTAGCCATCAAAATATCGTGGCCAGGACAGTCAACAAATGACACATGTCTAACAACGGAGAAATAATATAGTCAGCTCTAAGATCACTCAATATTCAACATGCAAGTACAGATTTCTTAAAATTGAGTTGCTATGGGAGTCGGGCGGTAGCACAGCAGGTTAAGCGCACACGCCGGCATAAGGATCCCAGTTTGAGCCCCTGGCTCCCCACCTGCAGGGGAGTCGCTTCACAAGTGGTGAAGCAGGCCTGCAGGTGTCTATCTTTCTCTCCCCGTTTTCCCTTCGTTTCTCCATTTCCCTCTGTCCTATCCAACAACGACAACATTAATAACAATAACTATAACAATATAAACACATACACACAAGGGCAACAAAAGAGAAAATAAATAAATTTTACAAAATTGAGTTACTATAAATATGGAATATAAAAATGATTATTATTACAATGATATGATCACAGCACTTGGTGTTTCCAGACTTTGGAAATAAAATTAACTACTAGAAGTAAAAGCAAAAAAAGTCAGCTGTGTATAGAAATAACCAGAGGTAGAAATTCCCAAATCTAATCGAAGTGATTACAGTACAGAGCACTGGGAATGGCATACATTTGAAAACAAAAACAGTGTGGTCTGGTAGTGCAGTGGATAAAGCACTGAACTCTCAAGCATGAGGTCATGAGTTCAATCCCCAGCAGGGCATATACCGGAGTGATGTCTGGTTCTTTCTCTTTCTCCTCCTATCTTTCTCATTAGCAAATAAATAAAATCTTTAAGAAAGAAAAAGAGAGCAAGAGAGAGGAAGAAAGAAAGAAACCAAAAACAGTGTTAATAGAAGGGGTACTGTCCCTTCAACAGATGAGTGGATAAAAAAGTTATGGGAAATATTCTCAATAGAGTATTACTGAGCAATAATAAAAAATTATGCTGGGAGTCGGGCAGTAGTGCAGTGGGTTAAGCGCAGATGGTGCAAAGTGCAAGGACCAGCACAAGGATCCTGGTAAGAGCCCCTGGCTCCCCACCTGCAGGGGAGTCGCTTCACAAGCAGTGAAGCAGGTTTGCAGGTGTCTTATCTTTCTCTCCCCCCTTTCCATTTCTCTGTCCTATCCAACAATGACAACAACAATAACTACAATAAAACAACAAGGGCAACAAAAGGGAATAAACATTAAAAAAAATTATGCTATAAGTAAGGAGGTAAAGGACAGCTATAGAAAGGTTTCACTCATGTGGAATATTGAGAACTGAACAAATGAACAGGAAGGAAAAAAGTCAACTTTTATCTAAGACTGTAGAACTACAGTAGCTCTCTAAGCGGGTGGGGACACAGACCTTCAGGAGTAGTAAGAAAATATATTCCTAATGAAATAAATAAATGACACAGAAAACTGAGAAATGTTATACATATACCAACAATTGTATTTATTGTAAACCATTTCTTTTTTTATTATCTTTATTGACTTTTTTTTCCTAACCAGAGCACTGCTCAGCTCTGGTTTATGGTGGTGCGGGGGATTAAACTTGGGGCTTTGGAGCCTCAGGCATGAGAGTCTCTTTGCATAACTACTATGCTATCTACCCCCGCTCTTTATTGATTTATTGGAGACAACCAGAAATTTGAGAGGAAGGGGAGATAGGAGAGAAGCAGAGAGACACCTACAGTCCTGCTTCACCACTCACAAAGCTTTCCTCCTATAAACAGGTACTGGGGGCTTGAACCTGGGTCCTGGCGCACTGTAACATGCATCCAACCAGATGTGCCACCACCCAACTCCTATTGCAAATCATTGATCCCTCACTTAAAAAAAAAGGTGGGGGGGCATTGTCACCTCAAAAAATAACTTGTCAAAATTTTCTCAACAATTAGGATTGCTAATATGAGAGATGGCAGCACTATTCGAACTCATACAGAATTATTATTTTCCAGAAGTAAGTATTTCACGAGACAGAGTTTCACATGAGAGATAGAAACAAAACACAAGCCAAGGACTGAACCAGGAGCCTAAAGCATGGAAGTGCAGTGTTCTCCCAGCCATTCTATTTCCCTTGCCACCAAAATCATCATTGTTGGAAAGTATATGCTCCTAAAAATAGGTAACAGAAAATCCTGCTGATCCCTGATCAGAGTTAGAACTAGGGTAAAGAAGAAAGAAAAAACAAAAACCTGGGGTGAAAGTCAGGTGGTGGTGTATCTAGTTCAGCACAGATGCTCTAATGCTCAAGGATCTGACTTCAAGCCCCTGGTGAAGCAGGAGGAAAGCTTCACAAGTGGTAAAACAGTGCTACAGGTGCTTGCCACTCCCTCTCTCATCCCTCTCAATTTCTTTGTCTCTATCCAATAAATAAATAAATTAAATAAATAAAATAAAAAGAAGAACTAGGGTGAGGCAAACGAGGTGCCTGTCGCTGGTGCAAGACAGAAGGAGCTACCAGAAACCTCAATAATTGAGATAAGTACATTTAAATTTAGTACTATAAAAAGCCTATGAACAGGGCAGGGGAGATAACATAATGGTTATGCAAACAGACTCTCATGCCTGAGGTTCCCAGGTCCAACCCCCCATCCCATCGTAAGCCAGAGCTCAGCAGTGCACTGGTTAACAAAATAAAAAGGAAAAAAAAAAAGCCTATGAACAAAATAGCAAAAAATGTAAAAAGCTCTATTAATGGGAGAGAACCAGAGCACATTCTGGCACATGGGATATCGAGGGCCAAACTTCAGATCTTTATACTTGAGAGTACAATACATTATCCACTATACAAACCTCTGAATTCACAAATATACTATGGTTTCTTTTTTTTTTTTTTCTTTAAGATTTTACTTATTTATGAGAAAGATAGGAGGAGAGAAAAAGAACCAGACATCACTTTGGCACACTGCTGCCGGGGATCGAACTCGGGACCTCATGCTTGAGAATACAAAGCTTTACCATTACACCATCTCCTGGAGCACATACTATCATTTCTGTCTCTTTCTCTCTGCCTTTGGCCGGGTGAGGCGGGGATGGTTGGGGGTAGATAGCATAGTGGTTATGCAAAAGTTTTTCATGACTGAAGTTTTGAGATCCCATGTTCAATTTCAGCCACCACCCTAACCTAGAGCTGAGCAGTGTTCGGTTTATGTTTTTAAAATATTAATAGTAATTTAAAAATATCTAAGAATCCACGCTAAAAGAATCCTTTAAAATTCTATGAGCTGTGTTTCCCTCCATGCTACCCTGTTTATGTGATTCTTCTTTGGAGAACTTGAATTTAAGTATCTTATCTTTGTTGCTGTCATTGGGGCCTCACTGTCCAGGCTGACTTTTTTAGCCAGAGAGGTAAAGAAACCCCAGCACAGAAGCTTCCTATAATGCAGTGAGGGCAGGATTCAAAATATAAGTATCTAAACAGAAGTCCAAATACTTGAATTTTTCAAATCATGACGAAAACAAAAGACACAAGATAATGGGAAAATAAAGCCATTCATCAACTAGATTCATCATTAAATATCAGTAAAATACTTCAAAAAACATAAATCATCACCTGACTAATTTGAAATTCCCTTTGGTCCCTGGAATGTCTGTAGGAAACTCATCAGGTGTACTACTTCCACAGGATCTGTAACATTCTGGTCGAGGACAGCTTGGGTCATCAAGCTTATAAATCTGAAAGTGAAAAGGAAAAGGAAAAATGAAGATATTATCTGCACATTCAACAGTTTAAGTTAGTTTCTAGCTTCACAGTATACAGCTCACCTTAGCATTAGCATATCCAAGCTTGATTGTAATATTTCTTTCCAGTTCATTTTTGAACCTGACAGTGTGAACTCCAGAAATAGCTTTTACAACTGTAGATTTCCCGTGAGCTACATGACCAATTGTACCTAAACAAAACACAAAAGAATCATACACATATATTCAATTATACCAAGTATTTTTTTACTTCTTTTTTTACTAGAGCACTGCTCAGCTCTGGCTTATGGTAGTATGGGGGGACTGAAACTTGGACTTTGGAGCCTTGGGTGTGAAAGTATCTTTGCATAACCATTATGTTATCTCTTCCACTAGTATTTTTTCTCCAAATAGTGTTCATAGTAGAAAACACAAAGACATACATCACTGAATATCAACATAAAATCAACTCATTTCATTTTTTCCCTCCTACACATCCCTTTTCTACTAAAGACTTATTCTGAAAGAAGACTAAGAACTTCCCATGTAACCAACAACCTCGCTTAAAACTATACCTAAGAGTAATAAAAGTTGGGAGTAGGGCGGTAGCGCAGTGGGTTAAGCACACGTAGTGCAAAGCGCAAGGACCGCTGTAAGGATCCTGGTTCCCCACCTGCAGGGGAGTCCCCTCACAGGCGGTGAAGCAGGTCTGCAGGTATCTATCTTTCTCTCCCCCTCTCTCCATTTCTCTGTCCTAACAATGACGACATCAACAACAACAACAACAACAATAACTACAACAATAAAAAAACAAGGGCAACAAAAGGCAAAATAAATTAAATTAAAAAAATTCTTAAAAAGAGTAATAAAAGTTATTCTATGCTTTTAATTATGGAGAGGCGAGGGAGAGAGCCTTAATTTATAATACATAGTCAACATAAAGTAAATAAAAGTTTGTGTTAAGAACTTCCCAACACTTCCAGAATAAAGCTAATAGGTAAATACTATGAGCTACGATACAACCAAAAGTAAATCTATGAAAACAGAACCCAAACTTAATTACAGTAATGCTGTCCGAGGTAGCATATAACTTTTTATTAGCTTCATGGTAGGACCTTACTTTTAACTAGGTTCTATTTACTGTGTTCTTTGTACAGACTCTCAACTACCCCAAGTTTACACTCAGTTAACATAACTCCTCTAAAGTTCTAGATGCCAATTAAGAAAAATACTCTACTTAATAATAGCTTACATATCAAATACGACTTTCACAAACTCTGCTCTTTCAATAATCCTGCATGAGTAGTGCAGCAGCATTGTTACCTGTCTTAAAATTCTGCTACATATATCTAACATATAAGGCCTTTTAATCACACTTCATATGTCCCAACTAGTCTGTAAATTATTCATGGAGAACATTCTTCATGCTTGCCCCCCCCCCACTAGCAGGTGTTCTGTTCACAATAGCTCAGTATCTATTTCTTGAATATCTAATCCTCACGTAATTCAGGTAATCAATCACAAAGACTAAAATTATTTGTTCAAGATCAAGCAAGTCAGGTCTCCAAGTTATTATCTTACCTATATTAATTGTAGCTTGTCTGCTGATAACTTCATGTGAAAGTGGAGTCAACTTGGTAACGTCCTGTAATCAGACATTTTTCAAACTTTAAATCGCTGTTCATAAGACAAGTCACAACTTCACTAACTTTACAGTTGCTTCCACCACCTGAACAGCTCTCCTCTACTTATAAAGCATTTTTCCTGTATAAGTAATCTTGTACTTTGAAGCTGATAACGCTAGAGATCCCTCAAGGCTATACACGGCTGCACCTTCATTTATTCTGAAACAAGGAGAAGCCCAAGCCCCCTCTGTTTGACAGCATTAGCACTGACAGGGTAGGCAGCCCTCAGATCTTCAGATGTAAAGACTTTAATAGCACGTAACAGCATGACTTTTCAGCTAAATCTTTCGGGGATCTGAGGTCCCACAATCTCACTCCCCCATGCCCAACCAGTCTACTTGCTGGGACACATGCCGCAGCGTGAACTCCCGGCTCCCTCCTAACACATGCTTCCAAAAATCTGGCACTGCGTCGCCTCAAAACCTCCAGGGAAACTCAGTCAGCCCCGCTCCTGCGTTTATTCCGCATCCTCCCCAAATGAAACCTTACCAACGTGGCGAGGTCTTGACGAGAAAGGTGCGGCTGTCCAAGAGTCACTCCAACTTCGCCCCCCGCCATCTTGCACAGAGAGGAAGGAAGTAGCCCTGGTGGCTGCCTGACCGGACGCAGGCCCCCGTGTGCAAGGCGGGAAGGTAGACTAGGGCCAGGGCCTGGGAAACAAGGATGGCTGCTACAGCAGGAATCACACTGTTTAGACTTCTCTCGGACTGGCTTTGTGTATTTTCCCCCGCAGGCGTACTGAAAAGCACAAGCCAGAGATTCGGGGTCTATCTGTCGCAAACTTGTAAGATATTTATACAGGCAACGCTGAGGACAGCTTCATAAAAAGTCCCTAGCGAGGCAGGTGACGTATGACTCGCGCGCGCTGGCTGAGAGGCAACTTCCGTTTCCCGTAGGGGTGGTCGGAAGTTTCTCGGAACCAGCTATTTTGTGCGGGGCGTGGGGACAGAAAATGGAATACCAGGCAGGGGACAAAGCATGAAAGTTATGCAGCCTCTCATGCTTGAGGCTCCAAAGTCTTAGGTTCAACCCCCCCCCCCAACCACCATAAGCCACAGCTGAGCAGTGCTCTGGTAAAAAATATAATAATGAAATAAAAAGTGGAATGCCCTCTCCCATTTCCATATGTAATAAAGCGCTGTCAGCTAGGGGGTCCACCTTGCTTATTTTGGGGCTGTTGACTGGGAAGAGGTGGAACGTAGAGTTGGTCACGTTCACAGCTAATGGGACCTCTGGGGGAGCCATGGGGAGGGCGCCCTCCCGAGAAGACTGGGTGAAGAGGGCAGGGCTGCGCTAGGGGCAAAAGTTTAATTTTTCTCAAGCCTGGGAGGTGGTCTGTTGCTGTTAGATTGCACTTGATTTAGCACAGGATCGCGGCTATAAAGAAAATGCCTACAGTTTTTTTTTCTTTTAGTGCTCATTTTTAGCAAAAAGTATAGATTTGTTTATAAATAAAGGCACCCACCAAAGATGGAGTGTGGACTAAAAAAAATCTTAAAAAATGAGAAAAGCCTGGCTTGTGGTCTGGGGAGTGGTGCGGTGGCTATAGCACTGGACTCTCAAGCATGATGTCCCAAGTTCAATCCCCGATAGCACATGTACCAGAGTGATGTCTGGTTCTTTCTCTCTGTCTGCTTCTCTTCTTCATAAATAAAGTCTTAAAAGAGAGATAGAGAAGCCTGGCTCCAACCTCCACAAGGAATAGATTATTTAGCCAAAGAAAGGAAAAGATAGAGTACAGACTTAGAGTGATAAAAATACATTAAGTAGAAAATTTAGTTAAAGGACAGTACAATCCCTGAGAAGGCAATGGCAGGCAATAGGTTTTTTTAAAAAAAATATTTATTTATTCCCTTTTGTTGCCCTTGTTATTTTATTGTTGTAGTTATTATTGATGTCGTTGTTGTTGGATAGGACAGAGAAATGGAGAGAGGAAGGGATGACAGAGAGGGAGACATAAAGATAGACACCTGCAGACCTGCTTTACTGCTTGTGAAGTGACTTCCCTTCAGGTGGGGAGCCAGGGGCTCAAACCAGGATCCTTATGCTGGTCCTTGGGCTTTGCGCCGTGTGCTTAACCTGCCACACTACTGCCTGACCCCCCCCCCCCTTTTTTTAAGGCTGATGCAAGAAAACCTTTAAGGGTTACCAATAAATCATTATACTAGGGGTGGGGGTAGATAGCATGATGGTTATGCAAAGAATCTCTCATGCTGGAGGCACTGAAGTCCCAGGTTCAATCCTTCACACCACCGTAAACCAGAGTAGAGGAGTGCTCTGGTAAACAAACAAACAAAAAATTAAAAAAATATATTAGAATGTAAGTATTTTTGAGACTTGCTTTTTTATTATTAAAAAAGAAGTTTGGGAGTCAGGCGGTAACGCAGCGGGATAAGCGCACCCAGCGCAAGGCGCAAGGACCGGCATAAGGATCCCGGTTGGAGCCCCCGGCTCCCAACCGCAGGGGAGTCGCTTCACAGGCAGTGAAGCAGGTCTGCAGGTGTCTATCTTTCTCTCCCCCTCATTGTCTTCCCCATCCTCTCTCCATTTCTGTCTGTCCTATCTAACAACGACGAGATCAATAAAAACAATAATAACTACAACAAGGGCAACAAAAGGAAAAATATAAAAAAGAAGTTGGAAGAAAGTAGATCACAAAACTTCTCATAAGTGGAAAAGAAAACTTAGAGATTTTTTTTTTTTTAAACCACAGCACTACTCAGCTATGGTTTATAGTGGTACATGGGACTGAACCTGTGACCTTGGAGCCTCAGGCATGAGTCTCTTTGCGTAACTGTTATGCTATCTACCCCCACCCAAAAGTCAGTAGGGTCTTGGGAGCCCTTCCCATGATATATATATATATTCCAGACCTCTGTTGTTTAGCTCTGGCTTCTGGTGGTGCAGGGGACAGAATCTGAAACCTGAGAGCATAAGGCATGAAAGACTACTTTTGTAACCATTATGCTAATCTCCCCATCCCCTGGGAGATTTTGATCATTTTGCAATATCACAAATATTGAATCATGGGGGCCGGGTGGTGGCACACCTGGTTGAGCGCACATGTTACAATGTACAGAGACTCAGGTTCAAGCCCCTAGTCCCTACCTTGTAGGGAGGAAAGTTTCAGGAGTGGTGAAGCAGGGCTGCAGATGTCTCTCTGTCTCTATTTCCTCCTCTCTTCTCAATTTCTGGCTGTCTCTATCCAATAAATAAATAAATAAATAAATAAAATCAAAATTATATATATTGAATTATACACTTGAGACTAATGTTATATGTCAATGATGTATAAAAAAGTTGGTTTGGGGGAGTCAGTCGGTAGCACAGTGGGTTAAGTGCAGCTGGCACAAAGCACAAGGACTAGCATAAGGATCCCGGTTTGAACCCCTGGCACCCTACCTGCAGGGGAGTCGCTTCACAAGTGGTGAAGCAGGTCTGCAGGTGTCTTTCTCTCCTCCTCTCTGTCTTCCCCTCCTCTCTCCATTTCTCTCTGTCCTATCCAACAACGACGACATCAATAACAACAACAATAATATCAACAATAAAACAACAAGGGCAACAAAAGGGACTAATTTTTTTTTAAGTTGGTTTAGGCAGGGGTAGATAGCATAATGTTTATGAAAAAGAGACTCTCGTGCCTGAGGCTCCAAAGTTCCAGGTCCAGTCCCCTGCACTACTACAAACCAGAGCTGAGCAATACACAGGCCCCCCCCCAATTTTTTTTTGTTAAACAAAATAAACAAAGGGGAGTCGGGCGGCAGCGCAGTACATTAAGCTCAAGTGGCGCAAAGGGCAAGGACCTGAGTAAGGATCCCGGTTGGAGCCCCCAGCTCCCCATCTGCAGGGGAGTCGCTTCACAGGCAGTGAAGCAGGTCTGTCTGTAGGTGTCTTTCTCTCCCCCTCTCTGTCTTCCCCTCCTCTCTCCATTTCTCTCTGACCTATCCAACAACGACGGCATCAATAACAACAACAATAATAACTACAACAACAATAAAAAAAAACAAGGGCAACAAAAGGGAAAATAAATAAATGTAAAAAAATAATAGTAAAAAATAAACAAAGGGAGCCGGGCGGTGGCGCAGTGGGTTAAGCGCATGTGGTGCAAAGTGCCAGCACGGGTGTAAGGATCCCGGTTCTAGCTCCCGGCTCCCCACTTGCAGGGGGTTCGTTTCACAGGCGGTGAAGCAGGTCTGTAGGTGTCTTTCTGTCCCCCTCTCTGTCTTCCCCTCCTCTCTCCATTTCTCTCCGTCCTATCCAACAACGACGACATCAATAACAACAACAATAATTACAACAACAATTAAAAAAAAAAAACAAGGGCAACAAAAGGGAAAATAAATAAAAGTAAAAAATAAACAAAGGGAGCCGGGCGGTGGCGCAGTGGGTTAAGCGCATGTGGTGCAAAGTGCCAGCACCCGTGTAAGGATCCCCGTTCTAGCCCCGGGCTCCTCACTTGCAGGGGGTTCGTTTCACAGGCGGTGAAGCAGGTCTGTAGGTGTCTTTCTCTCCTCCTCTCTGTCTTCCTCTCTTCTCTCAATTTTTCTCTGTCCTATCCAATAACAACGATAGCAATAACAACAATAATAACGACGATAAACAAGGGCAACAAAAGGGAAAAAATAAAAAGTTGGTTTTTTGTTTTCTCCATGTATTTCTATAACTTATAAAGTTTATATTATGAATAAGTATTCATTTCCAACCACAAAAAATGTGAGATATTAATAATTTAGGTCACATGTGCTCATTGAATCTAAACATTAAAATGAACTTGTTTTCCAGAGTTTAGATTCCAGTTTACTTTAAAAAACAAAAAGTTTCAATAAAGTAATTCACAGATGGAACCTGATAACAGAGTACACATCCTACTGCATCCTAATGGGGCCTACAGGTTAAGCTATCACGCACCAAGAACACTTGATTGAGCACACATGTTACATGCCCAAGGACCAGGGGTTTAGGGTTCAAACCCCTGGTCCCCATCTGGAGGAGAAAAGCGGAGCAACAGGTGAAGCAGTGCTGCAGGTCTCTCTCCCTCTTCCTCTCTTATCTGTCCACTCCCTTCTCAATTTGTTTCTTTTTTTAATTCTTTAATTTTTTTAAAAAAAATTTTCTTTTATTTATTTATATATTTATTCCCTTTTGTTGCCCTTGTTGTTTTATTGTTGTATTTATTATTGGTGTTATTGATGTCGTTGTGTTGGATAGGACAGAGAGAAATGGAGAGAGGAGGGGAAGACAGAGAGGGAGAGAAAAAGATAGACATTTGCAGATCTGTTTCACCGCTTGTGAAGCGACTTCCCTGCAGGTAGGGTGCGGGGGCTCGAACTGGGATCCTTATGCGGGTCCTTGCACTTTGTGTCAGGTGCGCTTAACCCGATGCGCTACCACCCGACTCCCAATTCTTTAATTTTTTAAATCTTTCTTTCTTTTTTTTTTTTCCTCCAGGGTTATTGCTGGGCTCGGTGCCTGCACCATGAATCCACTGCTCCTGGAGGCCATTTTTCCCCCTTTTTGTTGCCCTAGTTGTTGCAGCCTCGTTGCGGTTATCATTGCCATTGTTGACGTTGCTTTGTTGTTGAATAGGACAGAGAGAAATGGAGAGAGGAGGGGAAGACAGAGGGGGGGGAGAGAAAGATAGACACCTGCAGACCTGCTTCACCGACCGTGAAGCGACTCCCCTGCAGGTGGGGAGCCGGGGGCTCGAACCGGGATCCTTACGCCGGTCCCTGCGCTTTGCGCCACGTGCGCTTAACCCACTGCGCCACCGCCCGACCCCCTTTTTAAATCTTTATTTATTTATTGGGTAGAGATAGCCAGAAATCAGGCAGAGGGTAGATAGCATGATGGTTCTTCAAAGAGACTC
The DNA here is from genome assembly GCF_950295315.1 of Erinaceus europaeus. Taxonomy (NCBI): domain Eukaryota; kingdom Metazoa; phylum Chordata; class Mammalia; order Eulipotyphla; family Erinaceidae; genus Erinaceus; species Erinaceus europaeus. The sequence goes on from NC_080185.1 coordinate 112,782,752, forward strand.
TTATGCCTGAGGCTCCAAAATCCCAGGTTCAATTCCTCCCACTCCCCTCCTTCTACCACCACAAGCCAGAGCACAGGTGGCACAAAGCTCAAGGATCGGAGTAAGAATCCCGGTTCGAGCCCCCTGCGGCGGTGAAGCAGGTCTGCCAGGTGTCTATCTTTCTCTCCTCCTCTCTGTCTTCCCTTTCTCTCTCCATTTCTCTCTGTCTTAACCAACAACGACGACACCAATAACAACAATAATAAATACAACAATAAAACAACAAGGGCAACAAAAGGGAATAAATAAATAAATATATATTTTTAATAATATTTATTTTTTATTGGATAGAAACAGAGACATTGAGAGGGAAGGAGGAGGTAGAGAGGGGAAGAGAGACACCTGCAGCCTTGCTTCACCACTCATGAAGCTTTCCCCATGCAGGTGGAGACCAGGGGTTTGAACCTGGGTCCTTGCACACTGTGATGTGAGCGCTAAACCAGGTGTGCCACGGCCTGGCCCCAATAAATAAATATTTTTAAAAGAAAAGAAATCTAGAGCGAAGGGAGAGGTAGGAAGAGAGACAGAGAGACACATGCAGCACTGTTTCACCACTCGCAAAGTTTTCCTCTGTAGGTGGGGACTGGGGGCTCGGACCTCGGTCCTTGTGTACTGTAGTGTGTGTGTTCAACCAGGTGCGCCACCACCCAGCCCCTTTCTCTGTGTTTCTATCCAATAAATAAATCAAAATTTAAAAAAATGAGGGCCGGGCAGTAGCGGAGCGGGTTAAGTGCACATGGCGTCAAGCCTAAGGACCAGCGTTAAGGATCCTGGTTCGAGCCCCCCGGCTCCCCACCTGCAGGGGGCGTCGCTTCACGAGGGGTGAAGCAGGTCTACAGTGTCTTTCTCTCCCCCTCTTGTCTCCCCTCCTTTCTAGATTTCTCTCTGTCCTATCCAACAACAATAACAACAATGTCAACAATAACAATAACTACAACAAGGGCAACAAAATGGAAAAAATGGCCTCCAAGAGCAGTGGATTTGTGGTGCAGGCACTTCTAGCGTTTGCCCTTCTTCCGTAGCCAGTCAACAGCGTCAGGTTGAGCCTGATGTAAAGTTTAGAGACCTCCTTTGAATCTGGAGAGGTGGGCCCCAGCAATAACCCTGGAGGCAAAAAAAAAAAAAAAGGAGGGGCGGGCAGTAGTGCAGCAGGTTAAGCGTGAAGCACAAGGACCCATGCAAGGATCCCGATTTGAGCCTTCGAGCCCCCGGCCCCCACTGCAGGGGGGTGGCTTCACAAGCGGTGAAGCAGGTCTGCAGGTGTCTGTCTTTCTCTCCCCCTCTCTGTCTTCCCCACCTCTCTCCATTTCTCTCTGTCCTATCCAACAACGACAACAACAATGACGACAATGACGATGACGATAAGCAACAAGGGCAACAAAAGGGAAAAAAATAGCCTCCAGGAGCAGTTGATTCGTAGTGCGGACACCTAGCCCCATGGAAAGAAAGAAGAAGGAAGGAAGGAAGGAAGGAAGGAAGGAAGGAAGGAAGGAAGGAAGGAAGGAAGGAAGGAAGGAAGGAAGGAAAGGGAGGAAGGAAGGAAGGAAGGAAGGAAGGAAGGAAGGAAGGAAGGAAAGGGAGGAAGGAAGGAAGGAAAAGAGAGAGAAAGGAAGGAAGGAAGAAAGGAAGAAAGAAAGAAAAAGAAAGAAAGAAAGAAAGAAGAGAGAGCAAAGTCGTGTGGTCCGGGAGGTGGCACAGTGGCTGAGGCACTAGACTCTCAAGCATGAAGTCCCGAGTTCAATCCCCGGCAGCACATGTACCAGAGTGATGGCTGGTTCTTTCTCTCCTCCTATCTTTCTCATGAATAAATAAATAATTAAATTATTTTAAAAAAAAGGTGGTCCGGGAGGTGGCACAATGGATAAAGCACTAGATTCTCAAGCATGAGGCCCCAAGTTCAATCCCCAGCAGCACATGTTTCAGAGTGATATCTGGTTCTTTCTCTCTCTCCTCCTATCTTTCTCATTAATAAATACATAAAATATTCGCACCAAAGTAAAAGACTCTGGGTTGGGGGTGGGGTGGGTGGCTGGGGAGAATACAGGTCCAAGAAAGATGACAGAGGACCTAGTGGGGGTTGTATTGTTATATGGGAAACTGGGGGATGTTATGCATGTACAAACTATTGTATTTATTGTTGAATGTAGAACATTAATTCCCTAATAAAGAAATAAAAAATAAATAAATAAAATCTTAAAAAAAAAGAAAAGAAAAAGTCAGGCAGGAGCAGTGGAATTTAGCATGTACAAGGATCTACTGACACAAAACACACACAGGTCCATACACATACCATTGATTCATTGGTTATGTGATGGTGGAAAATACACAAACATTCACTCATTCATTGGTTAAGTGATGATGGAAAGTGTACAATATATTTGGGGTTGCCATTTAGTTCCTAAATTCTAGAACTTGTAAATTTAGAATTTTTCTTATGACTAGCTATACCAGGCAATACAGAAAACCCCTGAGGTGATAAAAATTGTAGAAGGGCACCTGAGGAGATGCCTTCATGAGTCCCCTGGTGAGACCCTCAGCATTGTATGTGATGGAGAAGCCTCTTGCTCTAGCTTGCTCATTAAATTAAAAAATCTTACAGTCTGGGAAGTGACGCAGTGGACAAATCAGTGGACTTCCAAGCTTCAGTTCCTGAGTTTTATCCCCAGAAGCACATAGTCAAATGATACTTTGGTTTTCTCTCATTAATTAACAATAAAGGAGGGGGGGTGGGCAGTAGCATAGCGGGTTAAGCACACATGGCGCAAAGAGCAAGGACCAGCATAAGGATCCTGGCTCAAACCCCCGGCTCCCTACCTGCAGAGGGGTCGCTTTACAAACGGTGAAGTGAGTCTGCACGTGTCTGTCTTTCTCTCCCCCTCTCTGTCTTCCCCTCCTCTCTCCATTTCTCTGTTCATCAACAATGGCAGCACTAACAACTACAATAGTAACAACAACGATAAACAAGGGCAACAAAGGGGGGAAATGGCCTCCAGGAGCAGTGGATTCATAGTGCAGGCACCAAGCCCCAGCAATAACCCTGGAGGCAAAAAAAAAAAAAAACCAAAAACCAACAGAACAATAAAGAGCAAGAAAAGAGGAAACATGCCAACACCAATCCACCATCTGTGGAGCACGCCTCTTACTATGGTGCTCCTATATGGCTCTGGAACTTGAGGGTCTACAGCAAGGCTCTCTACTGGGGTGAGCAGCAAGTATTAACTTTAATCTTACAAGAGCTGTATGAGGTTTACTCTATTATTTCCATTTTACAGGTGAGGAAATGGAGTCCCCAGAAAGTTACAAAATAGGCTCTGGAGTTTGGGCCATGTCGCACCGGGTTAAGTATACATAGCACAAAGTGCAAGTGTTACCGCTGGGAAAAGCTCTGTTCCTGCACTACGAATCCACTTCTCCTGTGGCCATTTTTCCCATTTATATTGGATAGGACAGAGAGAAATTGAGAGAGGAGGGGGAGAGAAAGAAGGGGAGAGAAAGATAGATACATGCAGACCTGCGTCACCAATTGTGAAGCGACCCCCTGCAGTTGGGGAGCTGGAGGCTCAAACCTGGATCCTTGCACCAGTCCCTGCACTTTGTACTATGTGCGCTTAACCCAGTGTATTTTCACCTGGTCCCCTCTCTCTCCTTCTCTATCCCCCTCCCTCCTAATTTCTCTCTGTCCTATCCAATAAAAATGGCCTTCAGGGTGGGGGTGACAGCATAATGGTTATGCAAACAGACTCTCATGCCTGAGGCTCCTAAGTCCCAGGTTCAATCCCCCACACCACCATAAGCCAGAGCTGAGCAGTGCTCTGGTGTTTCTATGTCTCTCTCTCTCTGCATCTCTCTCAAAAATAAAAATAAAAATAAAAATAATAAATGGCCTTCAGGCACAGTGGATTCATAGTGCTAACACTGAACCCCAGCTATAACCCAGAAGGCAAAAAAAGGAAAGAAAAAAAAAAGGCTCCCATGGCCAAGTGGTGGTGCACCTGATTAAGTACTCACATACAGTGTACAAAGACCCAGGCTCTTTGGGGGAAAGCTTCACAAGTGCTGAAGCAGGGCTGCAGGTGTCTATCTGTCTCTTTCCCTATCACCTTTCCCCTCTCAATTTCTCCCTGCGTCTATACAATAATAAATAAATAAATACTATTTTAAAAAGATTAAATAAAAAAAAAAAGAAAATGAGCACTCAATTCCACAGCTAGTAAGTGTCATAACCGGAATTTATAGGCAGTTAAAAGTATACTCTCTTGGAGGGTCAGGTGATGATGCAGCCGAATGAGTGCACATGTTACAGTGCAGAAAGATCTGGGTTCAAGCCCCTGGTCCCTCACCTGCAGAGGTAAAGCTTCACAAGCAATGAGGCTGTGTTGCAAGTGTTTCTCTGTCCCTCAATATTTTATTTATTTATTTATTTTTTAAATCTTTAAAAAAAATTTTTTTTAATTTTTATTTATTTATTCCCTTTTGTTGCCCTTGTTGTTTTTTATTGTTGTAGTTATTATTGTTGTTGTCGTTGTTGGATAGGACAGAGAGAAATGGAGAGAGGAGGGGAAGACAGAGAGGAGGAGAGAAAGATAGACACCTGAAGACCTGCTTCACCACCTGTGAAGTGACTCCCCTGCAGGTGGGGAGCCGGGGCTCGAACCGGGATCCTTATGCCAATCCTTGTGCTTTGCGCCACCTGCGCTTAACCCGCTGCGCTACAGCCCAACTCTCTATTTTATTTATTTTAATGAGAGAGAAAAACAGAGAGAAACATCAAAGCATTGCTCAGCTCTTGTTTATGGTGTTGCTTGGAATTGAACCTGGGACCTTGGGTCTCAGGCATGAATCTTTTGCAGAACCATTATGCTATCTCTCCAGCCCCCCATCTTTTAAAAAATGTATTATCTTTATTTATTGGATAGAGACAGCCAAAAATCAAGAGGGAAGGTGGTGACAGAGAGGAAGAGAGACAGAGGAACACTTGCAGCCCTGCTTCACCACTGCAAAGCTTTCCCTCTGCAGGTGGGACCTGGGAGCTTGAACCTGGGTCCTTGAGCATTGTAACATGTGTACTCATCCAGGTGCACCACCACAGGGTCCCTCCCTCTCTATCTTCCTCTTCCCTCTCGATTTCTCTCTGTCTCTTTCCAATGCATACATATTAAAATCATACTCTTAAATTCACTTTATCAAGGTAGAATCTACATACCATAATCACCCATTTTATTTTACATAATGTTTAGGAGGGAGAGAAATTGAGAGGAAATTGACCAAAAGGGGAAGTAGAGAAGGAGGGGGGGAACCTACAGCCCTGCTTCACAGCTAGTAAAGTTTTCCACTGAAAATGGGGACTGGGGCCTTGAACCCAAGTTCTTGTGCATTGTAAGATGTGTGCTCAACCAGATGTGCCACTGCCCAGCTCAAAAATTCACCCATTTTAAATAAACAATTCAATAAGTGTGTGTGTGTGTGTGTGTGTGTGTGTGTGTGTGTGTGTGTGTGTGTGTGTGAAATTAGAGTTGTACAATTATCACCACAACTTAGATTGTTTTCTTGGTGATGGGGATGGAACCCAGGGCTCTATCACTAAGCTGCATCCCCAGTCTGCAATCCAGATGTTGAAGCATTTCCATCACCCCACAGAAAACTACAGCATTCAGTTGCAGTCAATCCCCACCCCTACCTTGGGCCCCAGGCAACCATCACTGGTCTTTCTGTTTCTAGAACTTTGCCTTTCCTGGACATTTTTATATAACCAGAGTCATACAACATTGGTTCTTTTGCATCTGGCTTCTTTCACATAGCATAATAGTTTTGAGGTTCATTCCTTTATTTAATTTTTTTTTTTTAACCAGAGCATTGAGTAGCTCTTGGTGGTACTGGGGATTGAACCTGGGATTTCAGAGCCTCAGGCATGAGAGTCTCTTTTCATAACCATTATGCTATCTACTCCTGTCCACATTCCTCTTTTAAAAATATTTTATTGTGGTCTGGGAGGTGGCGCAGTGGATAAAGCATTGGACTCTCAGGCATGAGGTCCTGAGTTCAATCCCCAGCAGCACATGTACCAGAGTGATGTCTGGTTCTTTCATTTTCTCCTCCTATCTTTCTCATAAATAAATAAATAAATTCTTTAAATAAAAAAAAGAATAGCAAAAAAAAAAATCTAAAGAAAAATGAGTATTTAAAAAATATATTTTATTTATTCATGAAGAAGATAGGCAGAGAGAGAGAGAGAGATTGAACCAGACATCACTCTGGTACATATGCTGCTGGGAATTGAACTCAGGACCTCATGCATGAGAGTCCAGTACTTTATCCACTGCACCACCTCCCAGACCACTCATATATTCCTCTTTATTGCTGAATGCAATCCCATTGTATTACCACCACCACGTTTTGTTGCATGATTCAGTAGTTGATAGATGTTAGCATTGTTGTTACCCTTTGGCTGAAGTGGATAATACTTTTTTAAAAAAATATTTAATATTGGATAGAGACAGACAGAAATTGAGCGAAGATAGAGAGTGAGAGAGACACCTGCAGCCCTGCTTCATCACTCGTGAAACTTTCCTCCTGCAGGTGGGGACCGGGGGCTTGAACCTGAGTCCTCGAGCACTGTAATGTGAGCGCTTAACCACAGGCGTCACTGCCTGGCCCCTGATAATAATATTTTCAGGAATGTTTCTGTACAAGTTGTGTTTTTTTTTTAATCAAAACATGTTTTTATTTCTCTTGGTAAATATCTAGTTGTGGAATTGCTGAATCCTCTGGTAAATCTATGTCAAGGTTTGAGGGACAGCTAAACTGGTATCCAGGTAGCCGCACCATTTTCCTTTCCCATTAGGAACAGATGATTAGTGGTTTCCAGTACAGTTGTTGGCATATAAGTATAATTTCTCATCTCCCCATGCATCATGCCACAGGACCTCAAGGTTCCCTCCACTTCCTATCTCCTTCTCCTTTGCCAGAGTCCTTTGCTTTGGTGCAATTCAACCCTATTATTATTATTATTATTATTATTATTATTATTATTATCCAGATGTGCCACTGCCTGGTTCTCTGCTCATTTTCTTAATGATGTCTTTGAAAAGTGAAAAAAAAAATAAAACAAACGAAAGCTTTCCCCCTCCAGGTGGGGACTGTGGGCTCAAACCCAGGTCCTTTGTTCATTGTAACAGGCGCACTCAACCAGGAACGACACTACCCGGCCCTGCCCCTATTTTTTTATTATTATTTAATACAAGTCCATTGGATAAGAGGGGTACAGTTTCACACAATTCCCACCACCAGAGTTTTCCATCCCACCCCCTCCACTGGAAGCTTTCCTATTGTTTATCCCTCTGGGAGTATAGACCCAGGGTTATCCTGCCCCAAATTTTTAAAGAAAAAGACCAGAGCACTGCTCAGCTGCGTAGACACACACACACACACACACACACACCCACCCACCCACCCAGAGCTCAGCTGAGTAGTGGGGATTGAACCTGGGACTTCAGAGCCTCAGCCATGAAAGTCCCAGCCACCTCTCCAGCCACTGAAAATAAACTTTTTTTTGCCTCCAGGGTTATTGGTGGGGCTCAGTGCCTGCACCACGAATCCACTGCTCCTGGAGACTTTTTTTTTTTTGCCCTTGTTGTTGTTATTGTTATCGTTGTTGGATAGCACAGAGAGAAATTGAGAGAGGAGGGGAAGACAGAGAGGGGAAAGAAAGACACATATTTTCAAAAGAAATAAACTGATCATAAATTAGCCATAAAGAGTTTATTTTCAGGGGGCCAGGCGGAAGCAAACCGGCTTAAGAGCACATGGAGCGAAGTGCAAGGATTGGCGCAAGGATCCCGGCTCCAGACTCCGGCTCCCCACCTGCAGGGGGGTCACTTCACAAGAGGTGAAGCAGGTCTGCAGGCGTCTCTCTTTCTTTCCCCCTTTATTTTCAGTGGCTGGAGAGGTGGCTCAGTGGAAGAGCACAGAACCTGCACGAGTGAGGTTCAAGTTTGATTGCAGTGGTCCAGGAGGAGGTGCAGTGGATCAAGCAGTGGACATAGGAGGAGAGAAAGAATCCGTCATCACTCTGACAAATGTGCTGCTGGGGACTGAACTCAGGACCTCGTGCTTGAGAGTTCAATGCCTTATCCACTGTGCTATCTCCCGGATTGTATGGTTCTCTTTCTCTCTCTCCTCCTATCTCTCATTAATAACTAAATAAAATTTGGGGTGAGGAGACAGGATAGTGCTTATGCAATAAAACTTTCATGCTTGAAATTTCAAGGTCGCAGGTTCTAATCCCTGATACCACTACAAGCCAGAGCTGAACAGTGCTCTGATAAAAACAAACAACTGTTCACAAATAAATAAAATTTTTTATTTTTAAATTTCTTTACTGGGGGATTAATGGTTTACAGTGAACAGTAAACTATGACAGTTTTTACATGTATAACACTTCTACATAACAATTCAACCCCCTCTAGGTCCTCCTCTGCCATCATGTTCCAGGACCTAAACCCTTCCTCCCACCCCCCAAAGTCTTTTACTTTGGTGCAATACAATTTTTTTTTTCTGAAAATAACTTTTTGGAAAGGTTTACTTTTGGGGCTGGGTGGTGACACACCTGGTTGAGTACACATGTTAACAGTGCCCAAGGACCCGGGTTCAAGCCTTCACTCCCTACCTGCAGAGGGAAAGCTTCACGAGTCCTGAAGCAGTGCTGCAGACGTCTGTCTCTCTCCCTACGTATCCCTTTCCTCTCAATTTCTGACTGTCTCTATATAATAAATAAAGATAATATAAAGAATTTAAAATAAATAAAGATAATAAAAAGTTTTAAAAAGATAAAAATAAAAAGTTTACTTTTGAACTTTTTTTTTTTTTTTTTTTTTTTTTACCAGAGCACTGCTCAGCTCTGGTTTATGGTGGTGCAGGGGATTGAACCTGGGACTTTGGAGCTTTAGGCATGAGAGTCTCTTTGAAAAACCATTATGCTATCTACCCCCACCCACTTTTGAACTCTTTTATAAAAGGCTGACGTTTATTTCATGAGATTGACATAGGGAGGAAGAGAGGAGAAGCCAGAGCAGAACTCTGGCACATGTGCTGGGAATTGAACTTGGGACCTCATGCTTGGAAATCCAAAGCTCTCATACTATGCCACCTCCCAGTCACTATTTTTGGACTCTTAGTTCTGTTCCATTGATCTATATGTCTGTCCTTATGTGAGTGGGGATTTTTGTTTAGTTTGGTGCTGGGGATTGAACTCAGGGTCTCATAATTTCTCTTTCTTTCTCCCTTTTACTTTTTTTTTTTTTTTTTTTACCAGAGTACTGATCAGCTCCGGCTTATGGTGGTGCAGGGGATTGAGCCTGGGCCTTTGGAGGCTCAGGCATGAGAGTCTCTTTGCATAACCATTATGCTATCTACCCCTGCCCGGGTCTTATAATTTCTTTTTTTTTAAAGATTTTATTTATTTATTCATAAAGATAGAAGGAGAGAGAGAGAAAGAACCAGACATCACTCTGGTATATGTGCTGCCGGGGATTGAACTCTGGACCTCGTGCTTGAGAATCCAATGCTTTATTCACTATGCCACCTTCTGTACCATAGTCTTATAATTTCTATAGTTTTGTAGTACACTTTAAAAGTGAAAAGCATTATGTCCTTTATGTTATTTTTCTTTTTAAAAAAATTTTTTTGTAAAGAAAGCCTATACCTTCTCCTTTTATTTATTTACTTATTTGTTTGTTTGTTATTGGATAGAGACAGAGAAATTGAGAAGGGAGCGCCTGGGTAGTGGTGCACCTGGTTGAGCACACATGTTACAACACTCAAGGACCCAGGTTCAAGCCCCCAACTACCACCAGCAGGGGGGAAGTTTGTAGAGTGGTGAAGCAGTACTGCAGGTGTCTCTGTCTCTCTTCAGCTCTATCTCCCCCTTCCCTCTAGATATCTGGCTGTCTCTATAAAATAAAGATAGTTTTTTAAAAGTTGTTAAAAAAAGAAATTGAGAGGGGAGGGGGAGATAGAGAAGAAGAGAGATAGAGAGACACCTGGAGCCCAGCTACAGCACTTGTGAAGCTTTCCCCCTGCAGGTGGGGACCAGGGGCTTGAACCTGGGTCTTTGCGCACTATAACATGAGCACTTAACCAGGTGCACTACCTACCGCCTGGTCCCCTTTATGTTATTTTATTTTTCAAAGCTGTTTTGGTTCTTCTGGAGTCTATGTATTTCCACATAAGTTTTAGATTTTAAATACTTATAATTTAAATTTTGATAGGACAGAGAGAAATTGAGAATAGAAGGGGGAGATAAGGAGAGTGCGAGACACCTGCAGCACTGCTTCATCACTCATTAAGCTTCTTCCCCGCAGGTGTCACTGCCCAGCCTATATCTATCATCTATTCTATCTTTTTTTAAATTTTATATTTTTTTCTATGGTTCTGCCTTCTCTTCTCTTTCTTTCTTTCTTCCTTCCTTCCTTTCTTTCTTTCTTTCTTTCTTTCTTTCTTTCTTTCTTTCTTTCTTTCTTTTTTACAGAGAGAAATCGAGAGGGGCCAGGCAGTGGCGCACGAGGTTAAGCACACACAGTGAGTGTGCAAGGAACCAGGTTCGAGCTTCTGGCACCCACCTGTAGGGGGCAAGTTTCACGATTGGTGAAGCAATGCTGCAGATGCCTCTTTGTCTCTTTCCCTCTCTCTCTCTCTTCCCTCTGGAATTCTGACTGTCTCTATCCAATAAATAAGTGATTTTAAACAAGTCTCACTTGGAGAGAAATCAAGAGAGGACGGGAAGGCAAAGACACCTGCAGACCTGCTTCACCGCTGGAGAAATGACCCCCCTGCAGGTGGGGAGCCGGGGGCTCAAACCCTGATCCTTGAGCTAGTCCTTGCGCTTCTCGCCATGTGCGCTTAATCCGCTGTGCCACCGCCCAGTCCTTCTATCCTCTATCTGTCTGTCTGTCTGTCTGTCTGTCTATCTATCTATCTATCTATCTATCTATCTATCTATCTTTTTAAGATAGAGACAGAAGATAGGAAGGGAAAGACATCATAGCACCCCTAGTGTGGTGGGGGCCGGACTTGACCCTGGGTCACATGCACGGCAAAGTAGGCACTTTCCCGGGCAACATATCTTGCTGGCCCTCCTTGTAGGTTTCATTTATGGGGGCCGGGTGGGAGTGCAGTGGGTTAAGCACACATGGCATGAAGCACAAGGACTGGCTTAAGGATCCGGGTTTGAGACCCCGGCTCCCCACCTGCGGGGGGGGGGTCCCTTCACCCACGGTGAAGCAGGTCTGCAGCTGTCTATCTTTCCTCCCCTCTTTCTCTCCGTCCTCTCTTGATTTCTGTCTGTCCTATCCAATAACAACAACGGCCAACAAAATGGAAAAAAATGGCCTCCAGGAGCCGTGAATTCATAGTGTAGGCACCCAGCACCAGCGATAATCCCTGGAGGAAAAAAAAAAAGTTTCATTGAATTATTTGAAAGCTATTTGTATTTTTTTGTTTTTACTGTTTTTTTAAATATTTATTTATTCCCTTTTGTTGCCCTTGTTGTAGTTATTATTGATGTCGTTGTTGTTGGATAGGACAGAGAGAAATGGAGAGAGGAGGGGAAGACAGAGAGGGGAGAGAAAGATAAGATACCTGCAGACCTGCTTCACTGCCTGTGAAGCGACTCCCCTGCAGGTGGGGAGCCGGGAGCTCGAACCGGGATCCTTACGCTGGGCCTTGCACTTTGTGCCATGTGTGCTTAACCCACTGTGCTACTGTCCGACTCCCACTACTTGTATTTTTTTAAATAATTTATTTGAGAGGGAGAGAGAAAGGCAGAGAAGGAGGGAGGGAGGGAGACAGAGACTGAGAGAGACAGAGAGACACACTAAAGTACTTCAGGTCTAGCTTGTGGTGGTACTAGGGCATATACGTTTTAGAATTGCCTTGCTCATTTATTCAGGAGTCTGCTGGGTTTTTGATAGGGCTTGCTCAGAATGTGTTGATCAACTTGGGGAGAACCAGCGGCATGTCAATATTGAGACTTCAGCCCCATGGGGCGCCCTGCCTCACCTCTGAGCATTCCAACACCTCTCGCCTCTGGTCTAGACAGTACTGCTTTTTCTCTAGAGTTGCTGGCCAACATGAAGCTGAGCTGTCTTTTTCACCAGGCTTGGGCCCCGTTGTTTAAACTCCCCTTGCTCCCATTCAGCTGCACACCCTCCAGGCTGAGGCAGCCAGAATTGACTTACCTCAAGGCCCTCTCTGCCCTGCACTGACAAAGACATTTTGTCCTGAGAGAGCTATGTATGATCACTGTTTGAAGAACTTGTTTTAGAACCAATAAATAACCTCAGAGCCCAGATTCAATACTGTCTCCATCCTTAACCACAGGCCTCAAACCCTGAAGCTATGCTTCTGGCAACAGTAATTACTAGAGGCCCCTTTTCACTTTTTTCATCCAGCAAACACCATATAGCAAGCAGCTCTTCAGTGCTCCCATTCACCTAAACCTTGGCACTCACACTTAGTGTGTTTGCACACCCAACTACTGAAATGCAGTCTTTATGAATATGAGGTTTGTATCTTTTTTTTTTTTTAATGTGGCTACTATCTTGAGGCTTCCAAAATATCATATTGCTTTTCAGTGCTTCCTAAAGAACACAAAGATGATAAACTTTGAGGTGAACTTGTTCTTTTTGTCTCCCACATTTTTCATTTGTAAGGGGGCATTGTCTATATTGTATTTCCAAGTAAATATATTCCATTAAAATGATGACACTGAAATTCATCTTTTGATAGCAGAGGGACTTTTCACAAAGAACAGTACCTTTCTTTCTGGCTAGCACACCACTCTCTTTGTTTAACACTTATCTCACTGGCTACTCCTTCCCGGACTCCAGACATTTCACTGTCTTCTCCGGGACAACTCCCTAACACTGTTCTGTGCCCACCTCAGAAGTCTTTGCTTTACTCGTACTCACTTGTAGACTCATAAGCACCTCAGGAATATGTGACTCACAGTCTTCTGAAGCATGGGCCTATTTTGCTGTGCTCCATTTGTTCATAATGGGTACAGAAATGATTTCTTTGACTACCAAAAAAGCTTATTTAACAGGTTGGGATTGTAGCATAATAGTTATGCAAAAGATTTTCATGCCTGTGGCTCTAAGGTCTCAGGTTCAATCCTCAGTAACACCATAAACAATAACTGAGCAGTGCTCTGGTGAAAAAAAATATATAGGAAAAAAAGAACAACAATTTTAAAAATGGGTTGTTAAACAAAGGTCAATAAGAACATGTACACAACCCCATTCTTGTATCATAGTAAAGAGAATGCAGTGGTGGGGAGGTATGGAAGCAACTGGCTTTCCTGTTGAGCAGAGTCATCCTTCTTATTCTCTTAAAAATTTTATTTATTTATTATAGGATAGAGACAGAGAAAAATTGAGAGGGGGAGAGAGAGACAGAGAGACATGTGCAGCCCTACTTCACCATTTGTGAAGCTTTCCCCCTGCAGGTGGAGACTAGGGGCTTGAACCTGGGTCCTTGTACACTGTAATGTGAGCACTTAACCAGGTGCGCCACCACCTGGCCCCTTATTATTCTTATTCTTTGCAAGGCTTCTACCATGATCAAACTACTTCCTCACATGTCCACCATTCTAATAGTGTTCTGTTACCCACTACTGCCATCCCCACACATTCATCCATCACAAGATTCCTAAATGAGCCCCAGCGATAACACTTGGACATGACTGCCACCATTTAATTTCAATGCTAACTTCTTGTCTATATATTTTTTCAATGTAAGAAGGGGGAGCTTTGCTTGTGGTATCTGCTCCTCGAGTTCAAAGACTTTTCCCAATAAAATGAGTGGCCTTTCTTGTCCATGGCAGCCCTATCCAGTAATGGCTTCTTTCTTTCTTTCTTTCCTCCATCTCACTCTCTCTCTCACTCTCTCTCTCTCTCTGCCTCCAGGGTTATCACTGGGGTTTGGTACCCGCACTACTTAATTAAATGGTGGCAGTCATGTCCAAGTGTTATCGCTGGAGCTCATTTAGGAATCTTGTGATGGATGAATGTGTGGGGATTGCAGTAGTGGGTAACAGGACACTATTAGAATGGTGGACATGTGAGGAAGTAGTGCAGGAAGTAGAATCCACTGCTCCTGGAGGCTATTTTTTCCCTTTTTTTTTAAAAAAAATTATATTTATTTGTTTATTTTCCCTTTTTGTTGCACTTGTTGTTTAATATTGTTATGGTTATTAATGTCGTTGTTGTTGGATAGGACAGAGAGAAATGGAGAGAGGAGGGGAAGACAGAGAAGGGGAGAGAAAGACACCTGCAGACCTGCTTCACTGCTTGTGAAGCGACTCCCCTGCAGGTGGGGAGCCGGGGGCTCAAACCAGGATCCTTATGCTGGTCCTTGTGCTTTGCACCACGTGCACTTAACCCACAGTGCTACCGCCTGACTCCCTATTTTTCCCTTTTGTTGCCCTTGTTGTTTATCACGGTTGTTGTTATTATTATTGTTATTGCTGTTGTCGTTGTTGGATAGGACAGAGAAATCGAGAGAGGGGAAGACAGAGAGGGGGAGAAAAAGGCAGATACCTGAAGAACTGCTTTACCCCACCCGTGAAGCGGCCCCTTGCAGGTGGGGAGCTGGGGGTTCGAACCGGGATCCTTATGCCGGTTCTTGTGCTTTGCGCCATGTGCACTTAATCCGCTGCGCTACCACCCTCCCTTTCTTTCTTTCTTTCTTTCTTTCTTTCTTTCTTCCTTCCTTCCTTCCTTCCTTCCTTCCTTCCTTCCTTTCCTCCTTCTCTCCCTTTCTGATTTTATTTATTTATTAATGAGAAAGATAGGAGGAGAGAGAGAGAAAGAACCAGGCATCACTCTGGTATATGTGCTGACTGGGACTGAACTCAGAACCTCATGCTTGAGAGTCCAATACTTTATGCACTGCGCCACTTCCCAGAACATTCGTTTTTATCCCCCCCCCCCAGATATTTCCCCCTCCTACCCTCAAGACACTATTTTCTTTTCTTTCTTAAAGTTTTTTTTATTTTTCCTTTTGTTGCCCTTGTTGTTTTTCATTGTTGTTGTAGTTATTATTGTTGTTGTTATTGATGTTGTTGTTAGGACAGAGAGAAATGGAGAGAGGAGGGGAGGACAGAGAGGGGGAGAGAAAGACAGACACCTGGAGAATCTGGGACTTCAGAGCCTCAGGCATGAGAGTCTCTTTGCATAAC